>NC_141059.1:11964069-12019069 GCF_041138505.1 Cibotium barometz
GATATGCTAGACTTGGGGGATACTAGATCCATTGGGATGCATGAATGTGTTGTAAGAGGGAGCCAATGAAGGGCTTAGGATCACCTTGGAATGCATTTGACCCAAAATGCCACGGTTTTCAAATATACTATTATTCTGGTGCATTTTGTCTTTTTTGGCTTTCTACTTATGCTTGTATCTAATTGCAGTGGCAATGAATTTGAGGAACTATCCACATAGCAATGCCATACACTTGATGTAGCTATGGAGATCTTCAATGGTCATCATTCATTGTAGCCAGGCTGCCCTTTTATGGAAGAAAAACGCAGCATGAAGAAGCTGTTAATCCACCAATCCATGATGCTAATAATAAGTGGCCTCTAAGCTTGCTTAAGCACATAGTATCCATTCCAAGCTTAACCAAAGCCTCCCTTGTAACTTAAGGCTCAAAGAAGAGGCAAAATCAACACGAATTCAAGAAACTCGATGCCATTAAATATGAGATTTCCCAGTGATGACCGCCATGAAAACACAAATTGAAAGGTTCCATGGAAAGATCTTTACGTGCTCAAGAAAAACCCTCACACACTGCCTCTGTTGAGCCCCATTGAAACACTATTTTTTTCCTTCAAGATCAAGCAAGAAAGAAGGGAAAGCTTAAAATTTTTTGATTAATCACTAATCTTGATTAGTAAAATTTCCCCCAATTTTGGTTCTCCCATTCAAATTTGGAGCGGCTACCCCAGATTTTGGTCCAGAGTGACCCATAGCCTCCCACAAAAAGCTTAGAACAACCAAAAATCAAAGAAATCTCCATCATCCCACAATCCCCACACCCATTTCTTGATCAAAAAATCAAGAAAGTCCAAGAAAAGGTAGAAAATTTTAAAAAAATAAAAAAATTAGATCAAAGACATGGCTCTGATACCAATGAAAGAAAGTGGCAACCTAGATTTAGCCTAACTAGTCTCATTAGCCTTGGATTAATCTAGATTATGGAGATTAGCTTAGGATTAGAGAGATAAGAGAGACTTGTATATTCTTGATTATCAAAAAGGTTCAAAAGGTCCCTATTACATTGGTTCATATTCACTTATATACTAGGCCACCCTTTCACACTACACTTATTCATGTCCATGGGTATGCCCAACCCTAATCCTAGCCCTTGGCCCCTTTCACATCCTCTTCATCCCTTGACCTTGGGCCCAAATTGACTTGAGTCCGTTTTAACTTTTTTACAATTATTCTAGTGCATATTGTCTTTTTTGGCTTTCTACTAATGCTTACATCTAAGAAAGTTAAGGCCACAAGCTTGATTTGTTTTGTAGATGACATTATGTTTCTTATTTTCCACTAATACCCCCATCTAATCATTGTTTAAACGATATCACACACGCACACACTCATTAAGATCCTAATCACAAGAATGTACAAACCAGCATTTATGCTTTCTCTCACATCAAGTACAGTATTTTACTTGACCTTATTTGTAATGTGGCATTACATCATTTAGGATGGTGTCATCCCATATGGGGACGCCCTTATTAGACAGGAGCAGGCTATCCACTGTCCAAGGTGTTGCACTAGTACTATAGTAATAGGTGAAAGGCGAATCGTAATTATAGGTGAAAGGCGAGTCGTAATTTGCAGATAAGTCAGGAGGCACATATTGACTAAGGTTGGATATATAACTAAGGCAAGGGCCTTGCAGCAGTCCGGATGAAGAAGATCTATTTGAAGTATTGTTTTCTAGGTGATAGCTCTGATCAAGAGAACAATTATCAAAAAATGGTGCAGCAGGAGTAGGAACAGTGCTGGGGAAGCCTGCAGCATCTTCACACTCTGTTACATGAGCTTGTGTATTAATGCCAAGAGGACTTGCAACAGGCTGAAAATTATCCGCATAATCCATTGACGATGATGATGTTGTTGATGTTGATGATGCTGCTGCCGCTGCAGCCGCTGCAGCAGCATCTGCGCTGAGCTCACCTGGCCGGTTCTTCAAGCATCTCGACCGAGTTTCACCAGAGCCAGTGAGAGACTGTACCAGCCACATGAACCTGGAGGGTTCTGTGTGAATAACCTTAGGTGAGTATGTGTAGATGACGATGGGCCGCTTGTATTGCACGACTGGCAATGGAGCCGTCGATGTTCTCCTCACAGTCTTCTGAGAATCTCTACTCATGATCTTTAGATTGCACTTGCTGCTGCGCTTGATCAAAGCCTTCTTACTGCTTTTTCTGCTTCCGTAGTTGTTGTTGTTATGGACAAGATTGCCTTCATACCCTGAGCTCTGCTCAGGGCACAGATCCTGCTCCAAGATATGGCCTAATCGCTCTGAACTATCCTCGCGCTGCTCAATAATTACATCTAATTCTAGCTTTATCATAATTACTCAATCGAAGCTTTCGCTGTGATAGTATTTTGTAAGAGCCCAAATATCAAACTCCTGGAGAACAACACAGCTGAGCTGCTGCCGAGTACGATGGCACCATTGTTGTGGCGAAGGCGGTTTATTTAATATAATCTGCATAGCCGCCATGGTGCCCACGTCTTTAGGCGCTTTTTAAGTGACCCAGCCCTTTGAGTCCCGAGTCTCCACGCCTCCTACGACCTAGTAAAGTCCTTTCAGGGTCACATACATATAAGCCCGCCTCCTGCTACTACCTAGTCACATACATATAAGAAGGCCCCCCACCAAAAAGTGTTTGGGAAATTATAAAAAAACTCTTGAAATATGCAAGGAGGTACTTCCCCTTCTATCAATTTGAAAAGGCTTTTTTAAAGATTGAACAAGTCCTAGGCTAAGGTAAGCATATATTTTCTCAAACCATCCCCCCCCCCTCTCTCTCTCTCTCAACTTTAATAATAGAGTTATTTATTATTCACACAAATAGATAACTGTTGAATTTTATAATCTGTTGGGAAAATCAAGCTGATTTATAAAAGCTAAGGATACAATCTTGCTACATAGAAGGTTCATTAGCACATTCTTCTCACGTATGCAGATAGAGAGGGCATGAGTTGGTTTTCATCTGCACTATGTGCTGCAGGATATTCATGTGCACACACACACACACACATGCACCACATAGAGTCAAGTTCTTGTTCTTCACGTGGAGAATCACAAAGAGGGAGACATATTATGGCAAAAAAAATCTTGGGTTTCATTGTAAAGCATTTTCTTAAAAAAAAACAAAGGTTACATGAAGCATAATATATTTTCCTAAGTTGTAACAATCTAAAATTAAAAGGGGTAGTAGTTAATCAAACAGGATAATATTTAGTTAAAAGGGGTAGTATTTAATTAAAAGGGATAACATTTAACTAAAAAGGGTAATATTTAATTGAAACCATCGAAAAAATGTTATTGGGGGCCCATACAGCCTCCCTTGGTTCTCTCTCTCCCTCTCCCTCTCTCTCTCTCTCTCTCTCTCACACACACACACACACACATTTCAATCATGATCATAATCCGTAACTTTTAAGCCTACCCCATCCTTTTGCAGATTTTTCTATCGTATAACAACACATGAATACGTGTGTCTTTCTTATTCTTTCTCTTTACATAGCTTAGATGGGTGCATGATGTGAATGTGCACACACATCCACGAAGTGTTCATGCAAACTCTTACTTCATGGGCCTTGCAAATTCACTAAGCTAAATTCTTATATTATTGCTCTTAACTCACATAAATGAATTTAGAGGAAATCACCAACTACCATGCTCAAGGAAATAACGAAGATGATATCTCTAGAGCCATGTACAAATGTATATCTCTACTTGTGCATAACACGCATGCCATATAAAATTGTCACATGTAAAAGAGGAATGATGATAAACTTGGTTTAAGAATTGGTAAATTTTGAATAGTTATGCAACCAACTTATCATAGGAATGTATTCATGGGCATGAAGAATCTATGACTCCCTAAAAAATTTAAGTTTAGATTCCCCAAAGGAATGCACTCCTCTCTCGGTGATTGATAGGATATTGAATTTAACTTAGATAGCGTGAGGTTGCTTGATCATTTAATGGAGTATATCTATGTGTGTATAACATTTCCTTTTTGAGGAAGCGCAGAGTAGATAATGTATTTAATTAAACAAATATATGTACAATCTAACCATTGTTGATAATAACGAAGACTCCTTTCAAGGAGATGTTTCAAACTCCATTTTTATTAAGGTAACAATAAACTATTTCATTTTCTAACCTTATATGCAAACTTATTTTTTAAAAAAGAACCAACTATGCTAGCTTTTAGGTATCATGATAAAATGTGCGTATAAGTCATGTTTTATTGACATCTTTTGGCAGTTTCTTTCATGCAAATGTGACTATCAAAGATGTGCCTCTATAACTCGTGTTTTATGGAGATATTTTGGCACGTGCTTTTGTGCAGATGTGATTATCTTATATCAAGACACCCCATGTTCTTATATGTAATTTGGAATGGAAAATATTGATAAAAGTAAACTAGTCTTACTATTATATGAGTAAGTATTGAATATTTTAATTCAAAATAGATTTTCCTTATGTGGTTTCACCCTTTTGTTATAATAATATTTTGGGAGCCTAAGTTCCTCCTTGAAGACTAAAATCATTGAGAACAAGCTTGTTTCATTTTACAAGTGTTAATTTTTCTTTTTTTAGTGGAAATAGAGAGTAACTTTAATATTATTAAAAGTAATACAATTATAAGAGATAGAGGGGGGGGGGGGGGGTATCAACTAAAACTTCAAGATCATGATATATACAATGTTATTGTGTAGAAGAAAAAGATAGGCGTGGAGTGGAACGCCTGACGCAAACCAACTACAGATACACATGCACCATCCCTGATAAGACCGGAGAAGCAGGAGTTACATATGATGTAGTATTTATACATTGATTGTATGGAGATCAAAAACACCAGCAAAGATTCCCAAAAGCAAAAGGCATCAGAGTAAGCTGCATGCACCATATATCAAAATATCAACTCTGCTGGATGTATGGTGAGAGAAATAAAAATTACTCTAGCAGCAAATAGGTCCTGGCTACGTAAAACACCTCCTGCGCATGTAAAAAAAATGAATCAGCCACGACCCTAGCTGAGTGAATGTAACTTGACCTGTAGAACCTGCCAATTAGAGGATAAGGAAGACTGAGAGTGTAAATAATACCAAATGAAAACAATAGATTGTCGTTGTACATCCTTCACTATCAATGCTTGAAATTGACCACACCACCAGCATACAACAAAGAGTTTTTGGAACACCAAATCTCCCATAAACATACATATCTATAGGCTATGTAAGCAACTAACTGAACATCTGGAGTTGAAACACGAAGAACTCCAATCAACCAATTGGGCCAATGAACCCTGACACCTAACCAGCCCATAAGCCACCTTGACATCTGTACCTAGAAAGACTTGAGAGGAGGACAATGCCAAAATAAATGTAACAAAGATTCCTCAGCTCTGCAAAGCATCTATGGCACATTGGGGATGCCATATTCCTTTCTGCCATTTTTACTCCTGTAGGAGGAATTGCACCGTCATGAGTACTCTCCATAAAAAACAAGTGACCCTACTGGGTAGCCCTGTGTTCCATAAAGTATGAAATTGTTGTTGCCAGAAACCAGAGGATGATTTGACTTTCCACATACGATTCAATGGAGTATGCCAATCAGGTGATGAGATTAAAATATCATACAAGACTTGGACTTTGGAGCACTAAAAGGACTACCAGAAGCCCAATGCCAATCAGATACCAAAGAACTCAAAAGATGTTGAGTATTGACAGGTAAGTGGACAACCTTGTCCATGATCTCAATCATAAAGTTAGCCTGAAGAGAAGACAAGGCATACATCGCTTTCGGTTGTGGAGGATCTCTCCTGCCAAGTAAAGGGCCATCCCAAACATCCATCAAAGTTTGAATACCTTTGTTGTGTAACTCTAGCTAATTTAATATCTAGAAATGCCAGAGGGGAAGGAAAGAAAGGTCCCCACCAAAGACTCCAGAAAAACAAAGAATTACCGAAAGTCCTTGGGGAACCATCCTACATGAGCAAATGAACGAGTTGTTTCCACATGTCAATTAGAAACTGGGCAAAGGGTGACGCTTTCAAGAAGTGAACAGGAGCCCATGACACCACCATATTAAACCATGCCAAAGGCTTCCATCTACCACCTTCAATACGAATAACTACTGATTCAACCAAAGATTTCAACATGATGGACCGAATCTGAACTTGTTGCATAAAAGAGGCAAAAAACTTTGCTTTCATAGATATACAATGAGTTTGAGCATGAAGAATACCTAGGCCAACAAATCTCTTAGGTCTAGTTACCCTATCCCAAGCTATCCAAGCCATATGTCTTTTAGTAGAAGATCTCCTCCAAAGAAATGCCCTAACCTTTGAAAGAATTTCTTTCCAACAATGAACCTTCCTCCTGAAGTGAACCAAGGGATAAAAGAATTGAGTATAAGGCAATAAAATGGGATTAATCACCTTGACCCTTCCAGCAAGACTGAGGAAATGAAAAGACCATTTCTGAATTTTATTCAAAATTCTCTGCAACGCCCACTGCACTAGCTAGTTGTTAGTCACTTGAACCCTAAGAGGTGCCCTTAAATGTTTGAATACCGTGCCCTTGGAGACTACATTACCATCCCAACATGAAACATCAAAAGAGTCATCTTCTGAAAGAGATCATTCTGGACTTAAAAATGTTACACTTGGACCCAGAGGCTTTGTCAAACATTTCCACTAATTTTAATGCCTCCCGTACATTCTAAGCAGTAGCTTGTAAAAACATTAAAGAATCATAAGCAAAACACTTGATCAAAAGTTGTTGAGAAGAAGACACTTTCAACCCCTGAATAATACCCAATTCGGCTGCATTCTCTAAGGCCAAAATGAGAGGGTGAGTCACCACAACAAACAACAGAGGGGCAAGTGGATAGCCCTGACGGATAGATCTCTTAAGATCAAATTCACCAACCATTACACCATTCAGCAATAGAGCAGATGATGCACATTTGCATAAGACCAAAATTATGTTTAAAATCCTTTGACCAAACCCAAGCTTAGTCAACACAGCAGAAAGAAAAGACCACTGAACCCTATCATAAGCCTTCTCTAGGTCAAGCTGTAAGAGAACACACGTTTGCATAAGACCAAAATTATGTTTAGAATCCTTTGACCAAAATTATGTTTAAAATCCTTTGACCAAACCCAAGCTTAGTCAACATAGCAGAGAGAAAAGACCACTGAACCCTATCCTAAGCCTTCTCTAGGTCAAGCTGTAAGAGAACACATGTTTGAGCAGTTTTGTGGGCCACCTCACAGCCCAACAAGGCAGCATAGATGTTATCATAAATTGACCTTCCTTTGATGAAACCATGCTGATGTTGTGAAACTACTTTGGCTAACACCGGAGATAACCAAGCTGCAACCACCTTAGCAAAGATCTTGTATAAAACAGACATCATCGAAGTAGGTCTCATAGTGTTGAAAGGAGGAAGCTACCACTTGTTTGGGAATCAGTTTGATTAAGCCCTTTTTGATGGAAAATTCAAGTTTACCAGAGATAAAAGCACTAT
This sequence comes from Cibotium barometz, assembly GCF_041138505.1. Classification (NCBI taxonomy): domain Eukaryota; kingdom Viridiplantae; phylum Streptophyta; class Polypodiopsida; order Cyatheales; family Cibotiaceae; genus Cibotium; species Cibotium barometz. Next base: position 11,971,643 of record NC_141059.1, read on the forward strand.
TCAGCATATACAAAATCGGTGTAGCCAAAAGCTCTGAGAATTTTAAGAAGAACTATCATCCCAACCAGGGGCTTTATCCTTCCCAAGATGAGTTAATGCCTCATAACATTCTTCAAAACGGGTGGTCTAACCAATTAGCTTGCTCTTGGTCAATCAGTTTAGTTACGTGTTGAAGGCATTGAGCTTGAGCAAGCCACCTATCTGCAGATGCATCCTTAGCGCCAAGCCAATAGATGAGATTAAGTGATTGAGCCAAGCCTGAGCCATTTCATTTGGATCATGAATCACTGCTCCATTAGAATCCTTGATATAGAAAGCATGTAATCTCTTTTCCTCTTTGCCTTCAAAGATTTGAAGAAAAATTTGGAAGGAGCATCTTGTTTGGAAAAGAACTGTTGGCGCAACAAAATTCTTGCTTTTTGAACCCTTGATATTTAAACTTATGAATCTGTTGCTTGATATGCTCCAAAGATTGCAATTTCATATCAGAAAGACACGAAGACTATTGCTTTTGAAGTAATGACCCCAACTCCTATTATGTTTTCTTTTCAATGAGCCCTTTTTGAGTAGCAACCCTTCAACTAGTAGATCTAATGGTTTGCTGAACTACACACAATTTTTCTTATTTAATCACAAGTACCATACAAGTCAAGTAGCATTTATCTCTAGTCTAAGAGGACTTATTTCACACAAGGCAATATTTAATTTTTCTTATTTAATGACAAGTACCATGCAAGTAAAGTAGTAGTTGTCTCTGGAGAACTTATTTCACACAAGGAAATATGTATGCTTGTGATTTATATTTTTATTACAGAAATAGTTTATATATTTGTATATATATGAACAAATCTAGGAATTCTCACTACAAGGTTATATGAACAAATCTAGGACTTCTCACTACAAGGTTACGTGGGCCGTAAAAGTGATGCTACGAGCGGCCCCATCCCCCCCACCCCCCAAAAAGAGTCCCAAATGTTTCATATGGAAGTGAAATTTTTAGTGAGATTGTTCGTGTCGTTGCATGACACAAAATAAGTTATAGCCTTAATAAAACAATACCATTTTGAATGTCATTCACAATTTGTGTCACTAAGTGACACATTGAATCCAAACTATTATTCATCCTGTGACATCCATTTTTTAGCTTTTGAAAGCTATAACTAGCTTTCTCTCTCTCTCTCTCTCTCTCTCTCTCTCCAAAAGTTTGTTCATAGTCACATACATATAAGCCCCCCCCCCAAAAAAAGTGTTGGGGAAATTATAAAAAACTCTTAAAATTTGTAAGGAGGTACTTCCCTTTCTCCTATGAATTTGAAAAGGCTTTTTTAAATATTGAACAAGTCCCAGGCTAAGGTAATCATATATTATCTCAAATAATCCCCGCTCTCTCTCTCTCTCTCTCTCTCTCTCTCTCTCTCTCTCTCTCAGGGTGAACTTATTAGAGTTATTTGTTATATTTCACACAAACAAATAAATGTTGACTTTTATAATCGGTGCGAAAAATCAACCATATAATTTATTAAAGCTAAGGGTACAATCTTGCTACACAGAAGGTTCATTAGCACCTCCTTTGATCGTGCTTTTTTCCTCTTCTCATCATCCTCCCTTCCTGGTTCATCCTCGTCTTATCCTCCTGATCCATACACATAGATATGGACACTCCCCATCTTACTCCCCTAAAGAATCCCATAATATCTCCAAATTCCACATTCTTCTCACGTATACACATAGAGAGAGCATGAGTTGGTTTTCATTTGCACTATGTCCTAATGGATGTGCATGCATGCACACACATACACACGCACATAGAGTCAAGTTCTTGTTCTTCACATGGAGAATCACAAAGAGGGAGACATATTATGGCAAAACAAATCTTGGGTTTCATTATATTATAAAGCATTTTATTTGAAAAAAACAAAGGTTACATGAAGCATAATATATTTTCCAAAGTTATAGCAATCCAAAATCAAACGGGGTAATATTTAATCAAACGAGATAATATTTAGTTTAAAGAGGTAGTATTGAATTAAAACGGGTGATATTTAACTAAAAGGGGTGATATTTAATTGAAACCACAGGAAAAACTTTAACGGGGGCCCATCTAGCCTCCCTTCTCTCTCTCTCTCTCTCTCTCTCTCTCTCTCTCTCTCTCTCTCTCTGTGTGTGTATCGCACACACACATGCACACTTCAATCATGATCATAATCCTTAACTTTTAAGCCTATCCCCATGATTTTACAGATATTGCTATTGTATAACGGCACACCAATACATGTGTCTTTCTTATTCTTTCTCTTTACATATCTTACATGGGTGCATGTGCATGTGCACACACATCCCTGAAGTGTTCATGCAAACTCTTATTTTTATGAGCCTTGAAAATTAACTAAGCTACACTCTATTAATATTACTCTTAAATCACATAAATGAATTTAGAGGAAATCATCAACTACCATGCTCGAGGAAATAAGGAATATTATATCCCTAGAGCCAAGTACAAATGTGTATCCCTACTTGTGCATAACATGCATGCCATATAAAATTGTCACATGTAAAAGAGGAATGATGATAAACTTGGTTCAAGAATTCATAAATTTCGAATAGTTATGCAACCAACTTGTGATAGAAATGTATTCATGGGCATGAAGATTATATGACTCCCGAAAAGTTTTAAGTTTAGATTCCCCAAAGGATTGCACTCCTCTCTCGATAATTGATAGGATATTGAATTTAACCTAGATAGAGTGAGGTTGCTTGATATTTTAATGGAGTATATCTATGTGTATGTAACATTTCCTTTTTGAAGAAGTGAGAAGAGATAATGTATTTAATTAAAAATATATATGTACAAGCTAACCATTGTTGATAATATCAAAGGCTCCTTTGAAGGAGATGTTTCAAAATCCATTTTTATTAAGGTAACAATAAAGTATTTCATTTTCTAACCTTACATGCAAACTTATTTTTTAAAAAAGAACCAACTATGCTAGCTTTTAGGTATCACGCATAAAGATGTGCTTATAAGTTGTGTTTTATTGACATCTTTTAGCATGTGTGTCTATGAAAATGTGACTATAAAGATGTGCTTGTAAGTCGTGTTTTATTGACATCTTTTGGCACGTTCTTTTGTACAAATGTGACTAACTTATATGAAGAAAGTCCATGTTCTTGTATGTAATTTAGAATGGAAAAGATTGGTAAAACTAAACTAGTCTTACTATCATATGAGTATGTAGTGACTATTTTAATTCAAAATAGATTTTCCTTATGTGGTTTCACCCTTTTGTTATAATAATATTATGGGAGCCTAAGTTTCTCCTTGAGGACTAGAATCATTGAGAACAAACTTATTTCATTACAAGTGTTATTTTTTCTTATTTAATCATAAGTACCATACAAGTCAAGTAGCATTTGTCTCTAGAGGAATTATTTCACACAAAGAAATATTGAAATTTTCTTATTTAATGACATAAAGAAATGAAAATTTGATATTAGTACTTCAACTAAAAAATAAGGGTTTCCCTTTAAATCAAAGGGATCCTTTCCCACCCCACAAAGCGACACATGCACACCCCCACCCTTCCGTTTTCCTTCCTTTCTTTCTCTCCATCCCTCCCTTTAAATCAAAGGGATCCTTTCCCACCCCACAAAGCGACACATGCACACCCCCACCCTTCCGTTTTCCTTCCTTTCTTTCTCTCCATCCCTCCCTCTCTCCACACACACACATCCCTCCCTCTCTCCACACACACACACACACACACACACACACACACACACACACACACACACACACACACACACACTCCAATCACGATCATTTATGCTAATAGGAGCCTAACTGAATGCTTTTGCATTTATTTCTATTGTAGCAACACACAAATACATGCGTCTTTCCTCTTTCTCCTTACACAACTTGCATGTGTGCATGTGCACATTTATCCATGAAGTTTTCATGCATACTCTTAGTTTATGGAAATTACAAATACACTTAGCATTTTACTTTCATTTTTTTATGCCCCTAAATGAATGAAGAGAAAACCATCCTCAAGGAAACAAGGAAGATGATGGCATGTACATTCTCTACTTTTCCATAGCATGCATGCATTAGAAAAGCAAGTATTTTTATTCTTCATTGTCACATATATTGATAAACACAACTTAATAAAAGTTGATGTTGAATAGTTACGTGCAAAAGTCATGAAATAATTATATAACATGAGCAAGGAGAATCTATAGCTTCCTTAAAAATTCAACTACTTTGAAATTATATTTAAAAATATATTCTCAATGGAATGCACTTGTCTCTTGATGATTGACAAATCATATTTTTAACTTCAATTGAGTGAGAATGGTTGATCCTTTTATGGAAAATCTCTATGTATATAGCAATTTTTGGGTGAAATGAGAGGAGGTAATTTATTTTAATATGGGCATGATTGATTACTTTCAATGGCTCCTTTTCAAGGAGACATTTCAAGTTCAAACTCCATATTTTTTAAGCCCTAGATATAATGTGGCAATAAAGGGATTCATTTTCTAGCCTTATTTGCAAAAATTTATAATAAAAAGGTGCACTAAGAATGCCAGCTTCTAGGGATCACACATAAATACATCTTAGTTATGTTTTATTGACATCTGTGGGTGTGTGCTTTTGTGTGAATCTTGAATAAAGAAATCCCATGTTCTTATATGCAATTCGAAATGGAAAAGAATTGTTGAAGTGAACTAGGCATATAGTCATATAAGTAATGTGAGTGATGGTTATCTTTATTTAAAATAAGTTCTCCTTATATGGTTTCACCATTTTGCTAATTATGTTTTGGGTTTACTTCCTTTTTCAAGACTATTAAGGAAAACATTATTTTATTTAAAAGGGCATTTCCATAAAAAACTAGTGATGATCGTGTATTTGAGGGCATGAAATATGGGTAGTATAATATTTCCAAGAAGATTGCTATTAAAAAAATGAAGGAGACAAGTTAAAGAAGCCTTCTTACACATTGAAAATGTGGAGATAGTTGATACTTTGAAAATTGGCTTATACACGTTTTCCGTGGGGGATACTTTCTGTAAATAAACTATGATTTTGTAAATTAGACATCAACTTCATATAATAATTTTTGACAAGTGATTGATCCACAAGTCATGCTTGCCACCATAAACCATTAATTAAAGAAAGTTTCTTTTTCTAATAGACACTATCATGATATCTCAACTTTTGAGTCCCATTTTGTATGTTTATGTTGGAATGGGCTAATGGAAGTGAAGTGCAAGGTGAGTGAGAGGCGGACACGTGCAGAAAGATTTAGGCAACATGCAAGGATGCTGGAAGGTTAATGCGTGGCGAGCATGAGACAAGCATGAAATTCTACATATTTGAATTTCTACCCCTACATCTTTTTGCAGCACATGCCAAGGATGTCCTACTCAGTGTGTACATCCAATTGTTTGACTCTGAGCATGCACATCCAACTCGACTGTGAGCATGCACAACCACGATGCGACTATGAGCTTGTAGGCCCAGAGGTACATACTATTTCAACATATATTGTTTGTGTGTTCATGTAGATAAGAATCACACGGTTGAATAATCACAAGGCAAAAACCTTCTATCTATGTGGACTATCTATATTATTTATCACACACAAATAAGGTCACGTCACCATGTGTCTAAAGACGAGGAGAAAGTGGAGAGGACCAAGGATTTATCCTCCTCACAGTGCTTTGGGCAAAAAAGAAAAATATCAACTTGTATAAATATATAACATATAAATATTTAATAGGGTTCACTAATATATATATATATATATATATTGATGAATTTTATAGTATTTGAAATATATATTATATAAAATCTTTAAATTAGTATAATGTATATGTGTATTTACCTGCAATGCATACTTACACGCATACATATACATACATACACATACACATACACATACACATACACATACACATACACATACACATATGAACTAAATTTTATAAAAGTGTACACGCATGCACACACGCACACACACACACATATATATGTATGTATATGTATGTATATGCAAATATACTCTTTAAATTAATATAACATATTTATCAATATTTGTTACATATCCATAGATATATTTATTTGTTATTTTATATATGATATAAAGAGCGAGAGAAGAGTGGGGGTAAGAAGTTAGGATAATGAGTGGGATGGATAGAGAGGAGTAGGAGAGGGGACGTGGAGGAGAGGAGGGGGAGGGGGATTTTCTAGAATAGGTAGGAGGGAAGAGGAAATGGGGACAAGGGGGAGATTGGGAGGAAAGGGGGAACAAGGTTTGGGGGGGTATGGTGTGGTGGGGGGCGAGGAAAAGAGAGAGGAGCAGAGGGAGGGAGTGGGAGAGGAGGAAAATCTACATATTTAAAATAGAAAATATTATGTTTTCAAAATAATTACCCTCCTCCTCCCCCCTTCTTCTATATATAGTTTGTGTGTGTGTGTGCGCGTGCGCATGCGAAGTGAGCATGTATGCATGAGAGAGAGAGAGAGAGGGAGGGAGGGAGGGAGGGAGGGCATGTGCATGTGTATTTGTGTGTGTGTGTGTGCATGAAAGAGAGAGAGAGAGAGAGAGAGAGAGAGAGAGAGAGAGAGAGAGAGAGAGAGAGAGAGAGATTTTTCTATGTTTTGTTAGAAGAGAGACGCTTGTGAGCAAGACATAGAGAGGGTTTTATTTATTAGTCTTTGATAGAGAGACTATTGTGTTTCTATGAGTATAAGTGTGGTGGTGTGTCAAGAGAGAGAGTAAGAGAGAGAGAGAGAGAGTGGGTGGACCCGTGCACGTGAAGTAGTGTGTATGTGTGTTATATGCAAGAGAGAGAGATAGAGAGAGAGTGTGTGGTTGCATGCATGTGCTTCTGTTGAACCCACATGCTATGCTTACATATTTATGGGTGAACCTCCACACCCCCCCTGAGCATGTGTGTGTGTGTAGAGAGAGAGAGAGAGAGAGAGAGAGAGAGAGAGAGAGAGAGAGAGAGAGAGAGAGAGAGAATATTAGATTAGTTGTGGGTGAGACAAGAAAGTGTACATAGAGAGAGAGACACATGGGTGTACATACTCACATGTACAATCGCAATGCTTTTATATGCTACAGCAACACGCAAGTCCAAACACACACACACACACACACACACACACACACACACACACACACAAACACACACACACACACACACACACACATTGTATGCTATAGCAACACGCAAGTAAAACACACACACACACACAATTTATATATATACACTAAGTTGGTGATGATAAAGCAAAATGGAAGTTTCTAGAAGAAGAAAATATAGTCCTCCTCTCCCTCCCTCCTTATGTATATATAAATGTGTGTGTTCGGAGGGGGGTCGAACGTGTATGCATGAGAGAGATAAAAACAGACAAACAGACAAAGAGAGAGAGATATTGAGAGAGGGTTTTATATGTATATATAATTGTGTGTGTGTTCGGAGGGGGGTGAACGTGTATGCATGAGAGAGAGAGATAAAGAGTGAGAGAGATAGAGAGAGTGTGCATGTGCATGTGCATGCCGTGTATATGTGTTGTTGTTGTTGTTGTTGTTGTTGTGTGTGTGTGTGTGTGTGTGACCTTCTGGCTAGGCCATATAGTACTTCTTCTTGTAGATCACCATTTAGAAATGCATTTTTCACATCCATTTTATGAATTTCCCAACCATTTGTTGCAGCCATAGTAATGACTGCTCTCACTATTCCCATCTTTGCCACTAGAATAAATGTTTCATCATAGTCCAAGCCTTGGGTTTGTGCATAACCCTTAGCTACCAATCTCGCTTTATGGCGTTCAATGGAACCATCTGACTTGCATTTCACTTTGTAATCCCATTTGCAACCAATAACATTTTTGTCCTGTGGTAATGCAACCAAATCCCATGTTTCATTATGAACCAATGTGTCCATCTCAACATCCATTGCCTTCTCCCATACATGCTTTCCAATAGCTTCTGTATAGCAAGTAGGTTCCACATGCTTCACCAAAGAAGTCATATATGCATAATGCATAGCAAAATCACGATATGTCAACCTGTCAACTAGATATCCTGCCTAGCACCAGGTGTGTGTAAAACAGGTATGCCAAGTTCCTCATCCAAACTCTTTGAACTTGACGACTCATAACTTGTAATTCCAATTCCTTCAACTTTCTTTTTTTCCCTTTATCCACAGCGGAGAGATTATAATGATAATTAATGTTGCATTTAGATGCCCAACACTCCTAGGCATGTGCACATCCCATCAATTGATTGATTTTTGCCAAAAACTTGGTTTAATTTCATCAAAAGTTGACCTCTTTTTCTTCTCTGTTTTGTGAGAGCTTCAAAAACAGTGATTTTCAATCACTCAAATGCATCATATTTGCTCCAAAATCAGTATAGGGCTTGCACATGAGTTGCCAATACATTCATCCTTGTCACATACATGTTTCTTTGCCATATTTTTATCTATTTTCATCATACATCATCGCGTCCAAGCTCCAATGGAAAGCTTTGCAAAAAACTAGAATTTTCCTTTGCTTTGGGCTGATGGAGTGCTGATGATGTATACACACACAAATGTTAAACAAGCTTTGTGCTAAATGACAAAAGAGCGAGATGACACCACGACACAACCAAGCGAAACATGATATAATGAGCAATGTGCCTTGTATATTGAATTTGATGTGCACGTGCTTGATTTACAAAGCAAATTTATGTAGCTTTTATATGAGAAAAAGAGAGAGATCTTATCTAGCAGCTTTTTGCTTTTCTTTTGGCGTCGAGTGGAGCCTTGCGCATTTGCATGATGCCTTCCATCGGTGAGAGAGGTGCCCTCACGACCCTCAAGGAATGAAATTTACAAAGCTTTGAATTTGAATTTACAAACAATTTGTGGTGGGTCTTGCTAATGCGTGACTATGTGAGTGTGTGAGTGCAAAGCTATGCTATTGCTATTGCGCGTTTGCATGATGCCTTCCATCGGTGAGAGAGGTGCCCTCACGACCCTCAAGGAATGAAATTTACAAAGCTTTGAATTTGAATTTACAAACAATTTGTGGTGGGTCTTGCTAATGCGTGACTATGTGAGTGTGTGAGTGCAAAGCTATGCTATTGTTTGTCTTGCCGAGGATCGCACATGCTTCTTTGTTGCAAATATCTTCTCCTCTTCTGCTTCCCTCTTCACATGCAAGGAAAAGAAACAATGTTATTATGCTTTTTTTTCCCTTTTTCCCCTTGGTCAAATGAAAGCGGGAATAGCCCCTTTTCAATGACACTTTTTTATAAAGAAAAGCTTAAAAGAAATATATAATACGAAGTTCATTTCCCTGCAATGCAACCGAGATGAATCTTTCTCTGTCTCCCCTTCACTCTTCCGCTTCGACACCAGAATGAGCACACCTCTCTCTCCTTTTGTGCATGTGTGGGAGTGTGCGACTTCCTCTCCTCCTTCACAATCTTGGCGTGGCAGGCTGCAGTCGCGACTAGCAAGCCTTGCTTCACTTCTCTTGCTCGCAGCACAAAGGCCGACAAAGAAAATGGCTGCACTCTCTCTCTCTCTTCAAGCGCACACGTGCGGGCTGGCGACGCTTCGCTGCTGCAAGAGTGCGTGCTGGTGGTGTTTTGAATATACCTGCTCGTCATTTTTTTCCTCCAGCAAGGTTAAGGTTTACACCTTTAATTGCTAAGTGGCCAAGCTAGCGATCCCGCACACACTTGCGGCTCCCTAGCTCACATACCTTCATCTTCATTGCCTACAAAATGTGCCCGCTCCCAAGACCAAAGACCAAGTGAAGGTAACACATGACAGCACATTCAAACAAATACACATAGAGGTGGAAAAAAAATGCAACAACAAGCTGTGCTAAAGTACCGTTGCTGCAGCAGTTACACACGAGAAGCTGCTGTATTATAGGTTGTATACAGAAGTTGTCTATTTGCAGGTTGTTTGATTGCTATAGGAAAACATGTCTAATGAAATTAATCAGATTGTTAGTGAGAAGCTGGATAAGAATAACTTGCATGCCTGGAAGTTCAAAATGACCAATTTCCTAATGGGTAAAGGATTTTGGGATTATGTAGAAGGAGACAATGAGGAGCCTCCAGAATTATCTGAAGATAATTCCACTCTTGCAGATATAAAGGCATTCAAGGATTGGAATCAAGGTGCAAGAAATGTCATGTACTGGCTTTCAATTAGTGAACAAACACTATGATAGGACACATACATGATGCAAACACTCTAGCAGTTGCATAGCAGAATTTGGTTCAGATGTTCTAGACTAACACAAAGGTAAGGCAGTTACAATTAAAGAAAGAGTTGCATACTGTGGAAAAGACAAGCATGTCCACCATCAATGAATATACCTTAAAGATCAAGGGCATTGTTGAATCCCTTGGGTCTATCAATGTATTAGTGGAGGATGATGAGTGTCTGTCTGAATGGGCTTGGCAAAGAGTACAAGCCATTGAAAGATCTCCATTGCAGTTAGGGAGAATATTTTCAACTTTCAAGACTTGATATCTATGGTAATCATAGAAGAAAAGGCTTTAGGTGTTATAATTCTTCTACACAAATTAAGAACACATCGAAATAGGTCTTCTACTCTAATTTAGGTAGAGGCAGAGGTAGAGGCCGTGGTCGAGGGCCAAGGTGGTGGTGGCCGATAAGGAAATTAGAATTGTGGACAACAAGAGTCTAATGATTCACAGCACAGCAATCATACATAGGTGGAAGAGGCCAGTCTAGAGGGCAAGGGGAGTCAAAGAGGCCGAGGTAGTTGGCAAAGAAATAAAAATGCAAATAGCATAGAGTGCTATTATTGTGGCAAACCAGGACACATGGAAAAGGATTGCTACAAAAAGCAGAATGACATTAAAAGTGGGAAGTTGCAGCAAGACAACTATGCATCATCTAGCAAATATGGAGGTGATGATAGAAGTGAGTAGTTGTTTGTGATGCAGCATATGCTTAGTTGCATAATAGGGGATATGTCAAGATCTCAAGATATATGGTATGTGGATTCTAGCACCTCTAACCACATGACTAGTCATGCTGAGTGGTTTAGATATATGCAAAAAATGGAAAAACCAAGTTATGTAGAAACATGTGATGAGACTGTGCATCCCATTGCATATGTTGGTAAAGTGTCATTGTCTATAAAGGATGGAAAAATGAAGTACTTGGCTGATGTACTTTATGTTTTGAATATTACAAAGAACCTGAATTTTGTTGGATAGATGGTTGAGCAGGGTTCGCAAGTGAGGTTTAATCCTCAAGGATGTTTTGTGGAAGACTTCAAAAATAAGTGTCGCTTGGTTGCAAAGGAAGGTAACAGAAATGGCAAGATGTTTACTTTGGATGTAAACATGCCTGAGATAAAGGCAGCCATGTTTGCGCATGAAACAGTGTCATTGCAGATATATTGACATATGGCACAAGCATAAAGGCAGCCATGTTTGCACATGGAACAAGTGTCATTGCAGATATTGACATATGGCACAAGCACATTAGTCATGTGAATGTATAGCAACTAAATTCTATGAAGGCCTAGAATATTGTTGCAGGTTTGCCAAAGTTTAAGATTGACGGCATGCATAAGGTATGTGAAGCATGCCAACTTGGTAAGTAGGCCAATTATGCTTTCCCACATGAAAAGCATGTTGGTGCAAGGCCATTAGATGTCATACATTCAGATGTATGGGGACCGACCAAGACTGCAACAATTGCAGGTTGTAGAGGTACTATGTTACATTCATTGATGAAGTGACCACACTAGGAAAGTGTGGGTTTATTTCATGAAGGAGAAAAGTGAGGTGTTTGCTCACTTTCAGAGATTTAGAGACTTGGTCAAGAAAGAAAAAGGCATGCAAATTAGATGTCGTCTAAGATCAGATGGTGGGGGAGAATATTTCTCCAATGAGTTTAGCAATTTTCTCAAAAAGCAGGGAATCAAGAGGCACTTTATGTGCAAGTACATTCTACAAAAACAGAATGGTGTTGCAGTAGAAAGGAAAAACAGGCACATTGTAGAAGTGGCATGTGCCTTGATGGCTGAAAATAATATGCCACATTACTTTTGGGCAGAAGCAGTAGCAACTGCTATGTACATTATGAACAGGACACTCACTACAATTGTTCATGGTATGACTCGTGAACAGAAGTTTATAGGCTGCTAAGATAGACCGGTTGTATCTCACTTGAAAGTGTTTGGGTGTATTGCATATGTACATGTTTCTGATGAAGTGAGAATAAAGTTGGATCCAAAGGCAGAGAAATGCATCTTCATTGTTGGTTATGCTATGGAGCAAAAAGGTTATAGATGTTATAACCCTGCCACTCGTGAGATGCGAGTAAGAAGAGATGTTGTCTTCCATGAGATAAGTAGCTGATATGCACCAATAGTGAAGGCAACAGAAGATGCAGATGTAAGTGCTGATGTTGCACCACATGTAGAGCAGTAATCACAGGTGCTGAGCTAGACCTGGGGAGTCCTCAGGATTGTTAACATGGTATCAGAGCTTAGGTGGGCTCTTGGTCATGGTGATTATTATGTATATTAGCTTGTTTATGTGTTCATTTGATTAAGCATTATTTTTAGTTTATTATGAAAAAAAATTATGCACACTCATATTATCATTTGGATTTGCATTTGTGAGGATTTGAGAGGAGATTTACAACAAGGAGGTTGCATAGAAGCTGCCCAAGAGTTGCAAATGGGAGTTTTGCAACAAGGAAAGCCTGCTCATCATCAAAGAAGCTGAAAATGGAGATTTCAGCATTATGAAGGCTATGGAGTCTTCATCATCGTCAAGGAGAAGCTACCAAGAGAAGATATGCTACTGATTATGCTTCAAGAAGGTTGGTTTTGTGAAGTTTTGCCTCAAGAAGGTTGGTTTTGTGAAGTTTTGGTTTTGAGCATGGAAAATGCTCAATGTATAAGGGTTAATGGGATGGAAAATCCCAAGGTTCTTTGCTTCCAAGCAAAGAGAGGAGGAGGTGCATGCTTGCCAAGTGATGGCAAGCTATGATGGACTGATTTGTAGCTCATAATGGAGCATGCTTAAAGGGCATTGCTCATGGAGTTTGCTCATGAAAGATGAGTTGGTTGTGGATGCTATTGGAGCATTCATTTTCTAGTTATGCACCTATGGTTTCATTTGAGAAACTTGTGAAGAGGCAACCTTGAAGATGTTGGCATGCATGTGGAAGAGCATGCTATATATATGGAGCTCATATTGGAGCTTATGAAAGGCCATGTTGATGGCTATGGGAGAAACCTCATACTAGAGGTTTACGAAGGCAAAGAACCTGCAATGACTAATGGAGTTTAATTTGGAACTCATGGAGGGCCATATCAATGGCTTATGAAACCTCATAATAGGGGTTTTGAAGAGGAAAATGTAGACAAAGAATCAGGAAAGGATGTAGCGCAGTCAACATGTGGCAAAAGAAGTGAGCAGCGCAAATTGGTGGCAGAAGGAAGAGTCCTAGAGAGGACAAGCAATTATGGCGAGCTCAAAGGAGAGAAGCTCAAAGAAGATGACCTACACGGTGGGTCCTATAGTTGCAATCTCTGTCTTTCTCATGGAGTTTTTAGTGTGGTTTAATCCACCTATATCATTGTATGGTTCATTGTGATATGCAAGAGAATAGAATTGAGTGTGTAATCTCTGTCTTTCTCATGGAGTTTTTAGTGTGGTTTAATCCACCTTAATTATGTTGCTTAATCATTATCCTTCACCCCATGATCAATCCCATTTTAAGATTGTTAACAGGTAGGAGAAAGGTATGTGTGTGAATGGACTTATGGTCCACTAGCTCACCTATTTAAAGGCAAAGCTAGAAGGCATTATGTAGAGTGTAAAGGCCAAGCACCACGTTCTCTCGACATGGTATCTAGAGCTTGAGTAGATTAGGTCACATTTTTTGTGGTGTAGTCTAGGTTATCCACATCTCACTTCTGGTGGAGCTGAGCCCCCAACCAGTGGAGGCCTTCCAGCAGCCGCCGTAACTTGGCATGCTCTCAACTAGAGGAAGTTCAATAACACACTAGGCGCTCAGTTTTGTACCATCAATTGCTAGGTTTACCCTCAAGAGGCCGCGGCATTGAGCTCTGAGTAGGCCGATGCACGTTTTTCTGCATCGCTGTTGTCGTATAGCCCATTCGCCTTCTGTAGGCAATTATGGGTAGTGTGAGCTTAGGGCTTTTAAATCCCATGACCTAAGGGCTTACTCTCTTAAGTTTCAGCCCTAATGGCGGCCTGAAGCGTGCACAAGAGCCACAAAACCAGGGCAGCCCTGTGAGGAAGCCATGGAAGCTTCAATAAAAGCTTCAAAATAGTGTTTTTTTACACTAATCCTTGCTTAATTGATCTTAATCACTCAAGTGATCCTTGAAAGTGCTTTTGCTCTAGATCTTCTGAATTGGTGGGCATATACCATGAGGTGTTCATAAGCCTCATTGTCATCAACCTTCATCAAGTGTACAAGGTTCCAAGTGTGCTTATAAGCACTAAAGATGCTGCTAACACTATTGGTGGGTGTGTGTAGCCATCAGCAAAGGGGAGCCTCTTGACATTTACGGAGTGCTTCTAAGAACTAAGAGTGTGCTTAAACACTAATGGTGCATCTAATCACCAATGCAAGTGTCATTTGACACTAAAACAATGTGCTCTTAAGCACTAATAGTGTTGCTAAACACTAATGGTGATCATAATCACCAAAGAAAGTGTTTCTTTGACACTAATGAAGCTCATGTCCATCAAAATTTGTGGTTGGGCACACACCCTAAGTGCTAAAACATAAGCTTCATCAACTTAATCTCCTTTTATGCAACATCCTTGGCTTGATTAAGGGTTGTTGCACTCTTATAAGCCATTCTCTTTCTACTTAAGCCAAAAACATCACAAATTTTCTGGTTTTCTTCTTCATAAATCGGCCCATTAACACTCTTGTAATCTCCCTTCAATACCCAATGTCAAAGGAAAACACCCAAATTAAGAAGTTCTCAGGAGAGGGCTTCCACACTTGACAAATTCTTGTCAAGTATAAGATGATGTCCAAAGGTTTTTGGCCATTCATTTCCGACACTAAGGTTATTGATTGAACTAAGGCTGAAGATATTGAAGATAATGAGAGGGCACAAGCCATTATCATGCTCCATCTTGATGAGGCTCTTATTCATCATGTGGACCAGCTTCCGACTACAAAGGAGAAATGGGATGAGCTTGACAAGCTCTAGGTAAGAATTCCAAGATCTCACTTAAAATTGAATTTTTCAGCTTGGAGCTCAAAGAGGGAGACGGCATTGGAGCCTTTATCTCTCATTTGAAGGGCCTTATGGCTCAACTTGCATCAGTGAATGTGAGAATGGATGAAGATGATGCAGTGGGTGGCTATTCTGTTAAAAGCAGTCAAGAAGGTGTACCCCACCTTAGTCTCACCACCCTGAAGAACATACCTAATCCCACCCTTGAAGGAGTCATTTAATCTTGTCTTGATGAAGAAAATAGGCCAAAGGGAGGAGCTGAATCTTCAAGTGCAACAACTTCATCGAATATCGAACAAGATTTATCACATCAAGTGAACAAAGTAAGGTGTGTCCATTGCAAAAAGGTAGGACATTTGGCAAATAATTGTTGGATCAAATATCCCAACAAGATGAAATGTAACAAGTGTAAACAAATGGGACATTTCACTTCTAAATGTCCTAACAAAGAGTCAGAGGCTAACTTTGTATCAGCCTCTAACTCCACTAAGCACTTGTTTTAAATCTCAATGTAACAACACCTATATTCCTAACCTTGTATGTCTAATGTTATAAAGGCAACCTATGTCCAATACCACCTATTCCAATTCTTTCATAGTTGGTATTGAGGGGGGGTATTAAAAGACTAAGGTTATGTAAAAGCGTAGGAGAAGGGTGTGTGTGTGAATGGACTTATGGTCCACTAGCTCACCTATTTAAAGGCAAAGCTAGAAGGCATTATGTAGAGTGTAAAGGCCAAGTTGTATGCATACGCAACTTAATAAACAAGATTTGTTCTTGTATTTTTGGGTCTCTCTCCTCCACTCATCTTGATCTAGCATAAGCACCACATTCTCTCAACACCATGTTGATCTCACCTCCTCGCGCATCCAAATCATGGACCTCAGCGTGAGATGATCTGACTACAAGGCATCATAATAACCCAAATAATCCACTAGACCTGTCACTACATAACAGATTTTCACCTGCCCCATCACAATTGCAGCACAGTGGTGGTTAGTCTGAAAAGATGCAGGGGAGAAGAGAGCTTGAGCTCTTGCAAGCACACACACTCACACAAACCCTAGAAAAGAACACACAAGGTGAGAGGCTGAAAATTCTTCTTCTTCACACAAACAAAGAGGTCTACAAAGATGATAAAGTGACTAACACACAATAATAGAGTATATACAAGCAGTCCATAATGTGAACATGCTAAGTGGAGTAGGTAGGTGTGGACTAGTTGGTGTAGTCCAACTGTAGAATACCTGGCAAAGATATGTCAGTGCCAGTTACCAAACCTGCCAGTGATGCAAATGTCGATCGGTCATGCAAGCACCTTGTGAGTGTCAACTCATGTTGAGCTTGACATCTAACCACTTCCCCTCAAGCTCAACGGGAGCTCATGAACTCCAAGCATATCTTGAAATCTATAGAGCTTCTCAGCTCCCAAGGCCTTCGTGAAGATATCAGCGACTTGATCTTGTGTGCTGACATAGGCCAAGTCGATGTCGCCTTCCCAAGACTCTCTCCTTGATAAAGTGGAAACGTACCTCAATGTGTTTCATCCACACATGGAAACTGGGTACTTGGTCAACTGTATACTGCTAAGATTTTCACAATATATGACAACCTTTCTCTCCACACGAAACCCCAAATCGACAAGTAGCTTCCATAACCAAGCTACCTCACATGCTGCCCAACCATAGCTCCTCTATACTCTGCCTCATTACTCAACAAGGCAATTGTGGGCTTCTTCTTGCTGCTCCATGTCATAGCAACACTCCCCAATGAAAACATAAATCCACTGGTAGATCTCCTGTCCGAGATGCTACCTACCCAATCTGCATCTGTGTACCCATATAGCTCCAATGGTACACTTGCTGCATCTGCGTACCCATATAGCTCCAATGGTACACTTGCTGCATGAAACAATGCATAATCAAAAGTGGCCCTCAAATACCAAAGTGTGCATCGCACAGTGTTAAGATGTGGTTTGTGCAGAACCTGCATAAGCTGGCTCTCTAAGCCAATAGTGTAACTCAAATCTGGCCTGTTGATCATGACATAGATCAAACTCCCCACAATCTTTCTATAAATAGTGGTATCCTCCAACACATAATGCATCCACCACTCAACTTTTACCATTTTCATCTATTGGCATCGAGATTGACTTACAATCAGCCATCCCATACTTGGATAACATGTCCAATACATGCTATCTCTGTGGTGATAGTCAAATACCATCAGGTGTGCGAATGACCTCAATTCCCAAAAAGTAGCGCAGATCTCCCAAATCCTTGATCTCAAACTTCCTTTTGAGAAGAGTTTTCACATGCTCTATCTCATCCAAGTTGTCACCTGCAACAATAAGATCATCTACATAGATGGTGATGATCACAATACCCTTATCACTCTTGCACACATAGAAAGAGTGATCTGCATTTGCCATATGAAAACCAATAACTACAAGATACTCAACAATCTTGTCGTTCCATGCTCGTGGAGCTTGATTCAGCCCATACAAAGCCTTACGAAGCTTACATACATACTCCATGTGACCTGTATCCTAAAAACTAGGTAGCTGATCCATATACACTTCTTCTTTGCAAGTCACCATGCAAGAACACATTTTTTACATCCATATGATGTAAAAACCAGCCTTTAGTTGTAGACACTGCAATCACAACTCTCACAGTTTCTATCTTTGCAATTGGGAAAAATGTCTCCTCATAATCAATCCTAATTGTCTGCGCATATCCTTTGGCTACCAATCTAGCCTTGTACATGCTTAGCTACCATCAGTGTTATGTTTCACCTTATACACCCACTTACAACCAATAGCTTCCTTTCCTTCAGACAATGGCACCAAATCCCAAGTCTCATTTTCACACAATGCATCCATCTCCACATCCATAGCTTTCTCCCAACACACATTTCCAATAGCCTCATCAAAACATATGGGTTCTATGACCTACACAACATTTGCCATATAAGCATTGTGATATGCCACATAACCATCATAATTCGACCTCTGCTTAGGGTTTTTGACTCTTCCAAATCTTCGTAACTTTGCATTCATGGCTTCCATAGCCTTCTTCACACCACGAGTCCTCATTGTTGGAATCCTAAGCTCCTTATCATCAAGGCTCATCTCCTAGCTACTAGACTCTCAATCAACAAGAGAATGCCCTATAGAAACATCTAGCATACCAAGGGGCTCAACCACTTTCTCTTTGCCTTTATGTGATGCACCAATTACATTTCCAAGACTGGTATTGTGATGTAGCCTACCACTCCATGTTCTATCAATAGAACTATTGGATGAGCATTCTCATGGTCCACTCACTGACTGTGATTGCTAACTTGCATTCTATGCAACCACATTTCCACTTACATCAGCCCCAACGACATCTTTTTCAACAGCATACCAGCTACTCATCTCATCAAATACAACATCCCTACTTACCCTAAATCCACATGTAGCAAGATTATAGCATCTATATCCCTTTTTCTCAAGGGAATACCTAATAAACATACATTTTTCTGCCTTTGGATCCAGCTTAGTACGTAACTCATCAAGAACATACACATATGCAATACATCCAAAAACTTTCAAGTGAGACAAATCAGGTTTCTTACTTGTAAACTTCTCCTCTAGCATTACATCATGTATGGCTGATAGGAGTCCTGATCATGATATAAACTATTGTAGAAACAGCCTCAGCCCAATAGCTATGTGGCATATTCTTCTCCATCAATGCTTGTGCTATCTCTGCAATGTGCCTATTTTCTCGCTCAGTAACTCCATTTTGTTGCGGAGTGTATCTACATGTAAATTGTCTCTGAATGCCATTCTTTCACAAGAATTCATAGAAATCATAGGAGAAATATTCTCCCCCTCCATCTAACCTTAGGCACTTCCCATGCTTTCTTGTCTGTTTTTCAACCATCACTCTGAAATTCTGAAAATGAGTGAAAAATTCACTCTTTGCCTTCATAAAGTACACCCACACTTTGCTCGTGTGGTCATCAATGAATGTTACACAGTTCCTACAGCCACCCACCATAGGCATAGTCTTCGCAGGACCCCATACATCCAAACGCACAAGATCTAGTATATTCTTGCTCACATTTCTATCATGTGAAAATACAAGCTTTATTTGGTTTCCAAATTGATATGCTTCACATACTTTCTGCATACCTTAAACCTTAAACTTAGGTAGCCCTGTCACAATTTCTTTAGTCTGCATAGACTTCATTATTTGCACATTTACATTCCCAATTCTCTTATGCCAAATGTATGTATCTAAAACAACTCCTGAACCATTTGCAAACATTGCAACACTCACTTCAGGCATATTTACATTCAATGTAAACATTATGTCCACTTTGTTTCCTTTTGCCAACCAACTTTTGCAGTTTTCTTTAAAGTCTTCTACATAACACCCATCAGGGTAAAACTGAACCTGCAAACCCTGCTCAATCATCTAGCCAACTAAAACCAAATTCTTTATAATGTTAAAAAACTTAAGTACATCTGCAAGGAACTTCACCTTACCATCCTACATATAGACAATGGCACATCTCCAACATGGGCAATCGGATAAACAGTGTCATCCCCTATTTTAACAAAACCCTGTCTTTCAAGACTCTTCATTTTCTTGAACTACTCACCATGACTTTTCATGTGGTTTGAAGCACCTAAATCAACATACCATACATCATTCTTACATGTTGCTACATCATTTCCAGACACAACATTAACTACATGCTGCATAACAAACAACCTCTCATTATCCTTATTATTTATGCTAGATGATGCATAGTTGTTTTGCTGCACTTTTCCATTTCGCATGTCACTTTTCTTCTTATAACAATCTACATGCACATGTCTAGGCTTACCATAGTAAAAATAGCCTCGTGTATCATTATACTGCCTTTGCCAATTACCACGACCTCGTTGACTCCCCCTGCCTCTAAAATTGGTCTCTTCCACCTGTGTGTTGTTGCAAATCCTGGGACTATTATTGCTGCTGACTATAATTCTGATTACTTGTTCGACCACCACCTAGGCCACGTCCACAACCTCTACCTCTTCCTCTACCTGCACTTGTGTAGAAGGTCTGCTGCTCTAAATTGTTTTTATTTTGTGAAGACTATTCATCTTCACCCAGATTCTTCTCTTCAATGAGCATTTCCCGTGAATAGAGTTCCAAAAAAGAGTTTTATAGAGAATCAAAACTTACCCGCAATGCCCGTGAGTGAACGCCTACAAACTGAAAAATAGAGGTCTAGATGCTCTCAAAACACGTTTTTAGCTTGAAATTTTTTTTTAATGACAATAAAGTTACCCAGTAGCTCTGCTCCTATGAACAAAGCTTCTCAATTAGAGTTTGTTTGACGATGCCTCCCGAAGAGGTCCCAACAAGGGTGTAGTAGCCAACCCTCTTTTTCTTGCTGCTCAGACCTTAGTATGAACCAAGCTCTGATACCATGAAAAGATGCAAGGGAGAAGAGAGCTTGAGCTCTTGCAAGCACACACACACTCACACAAACCCTAGAAAAGAACACACAAGGTGAGAGAATGAAAATGCTTCTTCTTCTTCACACAACAAAAGAGGTCTACAAAGAAGATAAACTAACACACATAATAGAGTATATAAAAGCTGTCCATAATATGAACATGCTAAGTGGAATGGGTAGGTGTGGACTAGTTTGTGTAGTCCAACTGTAGAATCTCTGACAAAGGTATGTCGGTGCTAGCTATCAAATCTGCCAATGATGTAAATGTCGATTGATCATGCAGGCGCCTCCTGAGTGTCAGCTGTTATTGAGCTTGACATCTCAACATAGTCCCCCAACAATAGTCTCCTTGGGAGGAAACGCCCCCTCTGGGTAGTCTATCCAACATGGAGACAATATCCAAGTGTCCTTGCCCCATATCTCGTTGATCCTCTCCTCGGGGTACAATCTCATCTCCTCTATCTTGCACTGCACCCATGAGTTAGAAGGGTGCTTAGGAATATATACTCGATTACACACACTACTTCTCCACCACCTAATATAGAAATTTGAGTGTAGTATAGTACCACTGGAGAGAATACAACAATTTGTGTAGGTCAAGCAAGAGTGTTGTTACTGGTAAATTTGTGTTACAGAAAAGATGTCAAATGATGGAATAAACTAGATTTTTGCAGAGAAGCTTGACAAGAACAACTTCCATGCTTGAAGGTTTAGATTAACCAATTTCCTGATGGGAAAAGGTTACTACTAGAAGGTGAACATGAGAGGTACCAGAGATTAATCCAACTGCTACAGATATAAAAGAGTTCAAGGATTGGAATCAAGGAAACTAAAATAGAAACAACATGGGTAGACAATGAAGACGAGTGGCACAATTGTTCTAGAAGGAATTGAGGCAACGAACGGGGGTGAAGCAGCAGGACAATTGAGTTTTTGATGAAGGGACACTTGGTGTGGTTCTTTGACAAGAGGCGAGAGAGACCACAGAGTGACTGCTGGCCCATGGGTTAGCCACCACCCTACCCCACTGGAATCGGTAGAACCAAACAAGTACTCACCCATGGGTTAGCCACCACCCTACCACTGGAATCGGTAGAACCAAACAAGTACTCACCCACCCATAATTGAAATGCCTTTCTTAACTTTAGCTTTAGAAAACAGATACGCACGCACTCCTCTTTTAAACTTTAATATAAAAATAATCCATTGATGACAAAACAGATATGATCACAGATTTCATAACTCAAAATTTCCATTCAATCCCTTGTTTCACAAAAATAGTACCACTCTAGACTCTCCGTTGGGACCAGTTGGTCAGCAACAAGATCCAGTAAACAGATTACAATAATCATTTCGTCAACATACATATATATATCTTCCTCGACATACGTATGGGTGTCCTAAGCACTGCGATCCCAAGATCCTCCTTAGGTGTCCTGGTACTTCACTCAGGGACCGCTTCATCGGCCCTCGCCCATCGTACCGAAAGCACACCATTTTTCACCATACCCAGGCTGGTCAAGACCTCGGTAGGTTTTTGCCACGTGAGCTATACCTCGAACACTCCCTGCCAGCTGTTGCAACCCAACTTCCCTTAGATAAACATATATGCCAAATGCTCCCTCTAGCATTATCGTTTATCGTTGTCTTTGCTCGTTAATACACTTGTGTGGTTGATTAAATCCTGATACAGACACTAGTGCTATGCTTATGTGTGGGTTTATTTATGCTTCACAATCTAGCTGATTAACATCATTAGCATTGCAATGTCATCACCTATTTTCTAACATGGTATCAAAGCCTCCCTTCTTAGGAGATTTGTTACTTTCATCAAAATGATTTTTTATGCATAAATAGATGCATAAAAGAATATTTTTTATTATAAAAGTGTTACTTTCATCAAAATGGATTTTTATGCATAAATAGATGCATAAAAGAATATTTTTATTATAAAAGTGTTACTTTCATCAATATTGATTTTTATGCATAAATAGATGCATAAAAGAATATTTTTATTATAAAAGTGTTACTTTCATCAATATTGATTTTTATGCATAAATAGATGCATAAAAGAATATTTTTTATTATAAAAGTGTTACTTTCATCAATATTGATTTTTATGCATAAATAGATGCATAAAAGAATATTTTTTATTATAAAA
The DNA here is from genome assembly GCF_041138505.1 of Cibotium barometz. Classification (NCBI taxonomy): domain Eukaryota; kingdom Viridiplantae; phylum Streptophyta; class Polypodiopsida; order Cyatheales; family Cibotiaceae; genus Cibotium; species Cibotium barometz. Next base: position 11,994,613 of record NC_141059.1, read on the forward strand.
GTGTCACTTTCATCAAAATGGATTTTTATGCATAAATAGATGCATAAAAGAAAATTTTTATTGTAAAAGAGGAAAGTCATGTATTGGCTTTTTATCAGCATATAAGATACTATGGTTGGGCATATATAGGATGCCAAGTCACCTAAGGAGGCATGGAACACCTTGGTGAAGTTGTATGAAACCAACACCAAGGCACAAAAAATTCAGTTGAAGAATGAGCTTCATACTGTGGAAAAGAAGAATATGTCTGTGAATGATTATGATTTGAAGATCAAGGGCATTGTGGAATCCCTTGTATCAATTGGTGTTTTTGTTGATGACGATGATAAGGTGGAAGTGTGTCTGCGTGGTCTTGGGCCACAATATAAGGCATTCAAGACGTCTATTCAGACTCAAGAGAACATTCCAAACTTCACAGATTTGGTGTCAATGTTGATTATTGAAGAGAAGAACTTGGGTAAAGATCAATAGTCTTCACAAAACAGAAATAGTTCAGAGCAGCAAGCCTTCTACACAAGTGTAGGTAGAGGACGAGGTAGAGGTCATGTGTGAGATCCCTGTTCCCACCGCGCAACGGATTCGGGGTACTAGCAGCGGAAGTAGCACTTCTTGCGCGAGGCAGGGTCCCACACTCGGGGCCTCGTCCACGGATATCCGGACAAAAGACTAATTCGTCGGTTTTTCCAAAACCAGACCCGGAAAAACTTCCCTTATCCGGAAAGCACGGGCGATTCCACCAGGATAATTTTTACTCTAACGTAGTCAAAACCCTTACTGATCAAACAGATCCGACTGCATCTATAAAGATACTTGGTCAGATCAAGGAAGAAACTTGCACTTGGATCATTGGGATCAACGCTTTTTTCCCCACCAAGGAGGCACAGCCGTTGATTCCTATCCATAGAACAATTAATATCCGAGATTTACTTTATCTATCGTAATAACAGAAATTGAGTCTCGATTTACGGATCCATCAGTCCAGCCTAACCCCATCCGATCCCATGGGTTAGCCAACCGCCCAACCACTGTAGTGATGGGATCCAATTTGGAATTTGGTTAGGTTTTGTCCCAGGTACCAAGGAAAAGAGTTCCAAGGCCCCCTAGCCGGAATTTCATGCAAATATAAAACTAGCCACACCACTTACACACCCAATATGAAAATTGCCTTTTTCTTAGCATCAGCTAACTTTAAAACAATCCTTTAATGAAACCATAGTACCACTGATCACAATCTCCCAATTTATCCAGTTGATTCATAATTTTCCATCATTCCTTCATCAGAATATCTATGGCATCATTGGCAACTAGAACGCTCACCACCTGTCCACACAAGGGCCGTTTCAATAGTTCCTAGCCCATAATACTCAACAATATAATCACTTATCAAGATGGACTCTCGTTGAAGATCAGCAAGATCAACCAACAGATCCATATAAAAGAGCCATGGACTCATCCGTTGAGGACCAGCAAGGTCAGTCAACCAGATCCATGCCCGGTTCCAGAAAACAACTCTTACTTCTTGTTCCAATATCTTCCTCGACGCACGCGTGGGTATCCTGGGCGACCCAGAGCCCGAGCACCGTATGGTCAGCACCCTCTAGGATCCTTCGCAGGTGACCTAGCGCTTCACTCATAGGCCGCTTCCTTGGTCCCTCATCCACCGTACCGGAAGCTCACCATTTTAATCGAACCGAGGCTGGTCAAGACCTCGGCCGACCTTGCTACGCGAGACGTCCTCCATTGACTCTCCGCAGCAGTTGCAACTTTATCAGTTAGGTCTCCACGACCTTAATCACAAGACGGTCAAAATGCTTTCCCAGCATTCTTGACATAAAACAGCCATTTACAAACAGCATTTACAAACAGTTTACAAATACAATTTCTATATTAACTCTCATTTTTCCACATTATCCCTCATACAATTCACATTACTTATTCCACATTTCATTTATATGTGTACTCATCCAATCATATCATTTTCCATCTCTTCACTTCAGATTCCTTCACATCACATATCATATATTCACATCCATATCCACATCCATACATCCACATCCACATCCACATTCACATCCATACATCCACATCTACATGCTTAACTCCATTTTCACATCCTCATTTATACATCCACATCCCATATCCACATTCATACATACACATCCATATCCGCATTCATACATATACATCCATATCCACATCCACATGCATACATTCATTATCACGTCCTCATTCATACATCCACATCCACATACATACATACACACATCCACATCCACATCCACATTCCCATTCACATCTATACATCCATATCTACATGCACATTTCATCCATACATCCACATCTATATCCTCATTCACATCCATACATCCACATTCATGCATCCACATCTACATGCTTATCTCCATTTTCACATCCTCATTTATACATCCACATCCCATATCCACATTCATACATACGCATCCATATCCACATCCACATGCATACATATATCCACATCCACATTCTCATTCACATATATACATCCATATCTACATGCACATTCACATCCATACATCCACATCTATATGCTCATTCACATCCATACATCCACATTCATGCATCCACATCTACACGCATACATCCATACATCCACATCCACATTTACATACATGCATCCACATCTACATGCTTAACTCCATTTTCACATCCTCATTTATACATCCACATCCCATATCCACATTCATACATACGCATCCATATCCACATCCACATGCATACATATATCCACATCCACATTCCCATTCACATATATACATCCATATCTACATGCACATTCACATCCATACATCCACATCTATATGCTCATTCACATCCATACATCCACATCTACATGCATACATCCATACATCCACATCCACATTTACATCCATGCATCCACATCTACATGCTTAACTCCATTTTCACATCCTCATTTATACATCCACATCCCATATCCACATTCATACATACGCATCCATATCCACATCCACATGCATACATATATCCACATCCACATTCCCATTCACATATATACATCCATATCTACATGCACATTCACATCCATACATCCACATCTATATGCTCATTCACATCCATACATCCACATTCATGCATCCACATCTACATGCATACATCCATACATACACATCCACATTTACATCCATGCATCCACATCTACATCCATACATCCACATCTACAAGCTTATCTCCATTTTCACATCCTCATTTATACATCCACATCCCATATCCACATTCATACATACACATCCATATCCACATCCACATGCATCTTATCATATTTTATCACTTCCCATATCTTTTATGCATACCTCTATGCATGAAATTCAATTATGCTAAAAGTAACACTTTTATAATAAAATATTCAACTTTTATGCATACCTCTATGCATGAAATCCAATATGATAAAAGTAACACTTTTGATATAAAAAAATTATCCTTTATGCATACTTCTATGCATGAAAATTAAAAATGATAAAAGTAACACTTTTGATATAAAAAAAATTATCCTTTATGCATGATATTAAAATTCAATTTCTCCATGATTATAATGAAATTCTTTCAATTAATCTAGGATGATAATTCCTAGAATATGGTAGGAAGTCCTCTTTTTATGCTTTGAATGAAATTATTTTATGTATAATTTTTATAAAAATTTTGCCATAGCTCCGCTGCTATGACTGATAAATCTCAATTTTTTCTAAGAGATAAAGCTTATCATTAAGGAAATAATTAAAATGATCTCTAATTGGATCATTAATCTATAATGGATTGAATCATCAATATGCATAAACTAAAAGCATAGAAAAAAGCCATTAATTTGGCCTCAAGCATAGCTTAATCTTGGATTAAGGAAAAGCTTTATGAAAAGCTTCATTTGGATTGAGAATGGGTCATGAGTATGACCATTACTTGAGTGAGAGAGAGAAATTACATAAAAACCATTAGAATTTAAACATAAATAAAAATTAACTTCAATAGCATTTATTAAATTATGTAACTCTTCACTACTATTCACCAATTAACTTTAATAGCATTTAAAAAACCATACCAATTAAGCTTCTCAAGCTTGAGAGGGGTTGAGAAGAGAGAAACATTGAGAAATTATAGAAAAGATCAATATTCACTAATTACCTTACAAATTGCTTGATTCTTTGTTCACGGTAGAGGCCCCCAACCAATCAATTGGTTAAGTATGTTGATGGAGCCACTAATGGGGATTGAAGAAAGAGGGAAGATCCAAAAACTAGTGAATTATTAAATGAATTCACAGTTCTTGGCTTAGGTGGAGTAGAGTAACGATGCATAAACACTATATATTTTTCAACAAGGGGGAGGCTTCTATTTATAGGAAAAATTGAGCTCCTAACCAAACAAACTGATTCTAGAATTTTCTAAATCAGTTTGGTCAATAATTGACCATTTTTAGGTCAGTTAAGCTAACTTTTTGGAACTAGACTTGAATGAGGAGAGAGGAGAGATGAAATATCTCAATTTTTATGAGTTTAAAACTCATTCAAGCATGTGAAATATGCACCTCCTTTAAAGAACTCCCCTTCCTTACATATGTGTCATAATGGAATCATTTTAATATTGCTCATAGTTTTTTTACTAATAAACCTTGTACATTTTCAACTCTTCATCTTATGTGAGCATTTACTCATTTTTGGATACCCAAAATATCTCATATTTTTAATATTGCTCATACTTTTTTACTAATAAACCTTGTACATTTTCAACTCTTTATCTTATGTGAGCATTTAAGGGACTCCCCTTCCTTACATATGTGTCATAATAAAATCATTATACCCAAAATATCTCATATTTTTAATATTGCACATAGTTTTTTACTAATAAACCTTGTACATTTTCAACTCTTCACCTCATGTGAGCATTTACTCATTTTTGGGTATTTTCTTTTTACAAGTTGGATTTATCTCCTCCCTACACATGGATTGATGCTATTGGTCCATAGGAACCTTAATTGGACCATAGTCTAAAGATTTCTGAAAATCTAGACCCTTAGGCTAAGGTTCTTTATACCTATTTTCAATTAATTCCAATTGCACATTGGAAAATTCTTTTTGAATTTCTGTTTCAGGGGAACTCATCTGAATTAGAAGAGATATTTTTCTATCCAAAAATATTCAAAATCTGAATATTCTCTCTCTAGAATATTTTTCTCTCTCTAGGCTAAAACAGATAGAAACAAGGTCTTTATATTTCTGAAGAGGGATTGATTACAGGGAAAGATACTAGACATCAAAAAGGGGGTGGGGGAGGAATCTTACATTCTACCCCACTTAAAAAAAATGCGAGATGTCCTCCTCTCGCAAACTGGGATAATTTCGCAAGATGCACGAATATGAGACTTAGAGAAAAATTTTAATCAAGATTAACCACCAAGAAACGTCTTAAAGAGAGCAAGATTCAAAATAAGAACAAGATTTAAACTTTATTCATTCTCGGAACTTATACAGTAAAGATAGAAGAACTCTTTACACTTCCATAAGCCCGTCCATCATATGATCACAAAAGCAGTCCTCACAAGCTGCACAAGTATAAGGTAACTCATCTATGGGAATAATTCTGTTGGTTATTGCTGCACCTATCTTAGTGGTATGAGGTGATCTAACAAAAGGACCTCTGAGAGGCAAGCCAAAAACGGGATAAAGGCATATCTTCTCATGAGGAAGAAAACATGCCAGTAAGAAGACCCGCTCAGAAAACCCAAGATGCCTTGATCTCATGACACAGTAATATCGGGGACCCAAACCCAAAGCTTCAATAACCATGGCCAAGCGGACATTGTTACGAAAGTGCTGCTGACCCCAGGGTGTTACCCTAGTTATGTTTTGATAGGTCCGCCATTTGGTTTGCGCTACAGAAGTTCCCAAGTGAGGGAAAAGTGAGCGCTCATACTGCTCTATAAAATCCTTCTTCACAGATTCACTTGCGTCTTGAAGGTGAGGAATCATTATGGATAAAACTAGTTCTTGTTGCCAAGCCATGAAGGAGATTAAGAAAGAAAGGAGATCGATGGAAGTAAGATTACTGTGAGCGACAAGTAAAAGTTACGACTTATATAAAGGAAGGAGCTAGCGTAACTTAGAAGCCAACGGTAACTTTCCACTGAAGTTTTACCGTCTTTCCATGATTTGGATTTGACACATTTTTCTATAGAAGGCATTAAGAATTTTGAGATGAAGAGATAAAAGAAGCTTGTAGGCTAAGTCACCTACTTTCATTGAATTCAGATATAAGGCTCACAATATCTGGGGGATAACTTCATATACTCCCCAAGAGATAAAGAACTTCTTTTGGGCCGTACTCGAATGAAGACCAAAACCTTGATATCCAAAACATCGATTCTCACTTCTGAACTCATTGTTCTGAATCCTTAAAACAGGTGGGACTCTTGAGAAGTATTCTAGGAAAAGGGTCTTCCTTTGTTAAACAGAACTTTCTTTTATTTTAGAGAGGGAATAATTATAAGATCAGAAAGGGAGATTTTTACTCCTGTATACCTCGAAGGCTGGGGTGGAATCTTACATCATGGACATCGCCAAGGTGGTGGCCGAACAGGGAATCAAAATTATGGTCAACAACAATAGCAACAACTCCAAGATTCACAACAACAACATACAAGTGGAAGAGGCCAGTTTAGAGGCAGGGGGGAGTCAAAGAGGTCGTGGTAATTGGCAAAGGCAGCATAATGATACACAAGGCTATTTTTATTCTAGTAAGCCTAGACATGTGCAAGAAGATTACTATAAGAAACAGAGTGACATGAGAAATGGAAAAGTGCAACAAAACAACTCTGCATCCTCTAACAGAAATAATGAGGATAATGAGAGGTTGTTTGTTATGCAAGATGTGGTTAATGGTGTGTCTGGAAATGATATAGCAGCATGTAAGGATGATTGATGACACTGCTTATCCGATTGCCCATGTTGGGGATGTGCCATTGTCTATGGTGGAGGATGGTAAGATGAAGTACCTTGTAGATGTTCTTCATATTCTGAACATTAAAAAGAATCTCGTTTCTTTCGGCCAGATGATTGAGTAGGATTTGCAAGTTTGGCTTAACCCTGATGGCTATTATGTAGAAGACTTTAAAGATAAGTGCAGGTTGGTTTTGCAAAAGGCAACTGAGTGGGAAGAATGTTTCCATTGAATGTAAATATGCCTGAAGTGAGTGCTCCAATGTTTGCAAATTCTTCAAGAGTTGTTGCAGATATAGACATTTGGCATAAGAGAATTGGGCATGTCAATGTGCAAAGAATAAAGTCTATGCAGACTAAAAAAATTGTGTGACAGGGCTACCTAAGTTTAAAGTTGAAGGTATGCAAAAAGTTTGTGAAACATGTCAATTTGGAAAATAAGCAAAACATGTATTTTCACATGACAAAAATGTCGGTAGGAATGTGCTAGATGTTGTGCATTCAGATGTATGGGTTTTGCAAAGACTATGTCTATGGTGGGTGGCTGCAGGTACTACATAACATTCATTGATGACCACACGAGGAAAGTGTGGGTGTCATTCATGAGGGAGAAGAGTGAAGTGTTCACTCATTTTTAGAATTTCAGAGTTACTCAAAAACAGACAAGAAAGCATGTGAAGTGCCTAAGGTCAGATGGAGGGGGAGAATACTTCTCTAATAGGTTCTCTGAATTCTTGCAAAATAATGGCGTTCAGAGACAATTTACATGTAGATACACTCCGTAGTAAAATGGAGTTGCTGAGCGAAAAAATAGGCACATTGAAGAGACAGCATGAGCATTGATGGTTGAGAAGAATATGCCACAAAGCTATTGGGTTGAGGCTATGTCTATAGCAGTTTATATCATGAACATGACTCCGATTGCAACCATACATGATGTAATGCCAGAGGAGAAGTTTACTAGCAAGAAACCTGATTTGTCTCACTTGAAAGTTTTTGGATGTATTGCATATGTGCCTATGCGAGATGAGTTACGTACCAAGCTAGATCCAAAAGCAAAAAAATGTGTGTTTATTGGGTATTCCCTTGAGCAAAAGGGATATAGATGTTATAATCCTGCTACACGTGAATTGAGGATAAGCACAGGGATGTTGTATTTGATGAGATGAGTAGCTGGTATGCTGCTGAAAAGGATGTTGTGGGGGCTGATGTAAGTGGAAATGTGGTTGCACAGAATACAGGTTAGCAATCATAGTCATTGATTGGACTAGGAGAGTCCTCATCTAATGGTTCTGTTGATAGACCATGGAGTGGTAGGCTGCATCATAATACCAGACCTCAAAATGTAGTTGGTAGATCACATAAAAGCAAAGAGAAAGTGGTTGAGCCCCTTGGTATGCCTAACATTTTTGCAGGGCATTCTCTTGTTGATGGAGATTCTAGTGGCTCGAGGATGAGCCTTGATGTGAGGAGCTTGGGATTCTAGCAATGAGGACACCTGGTTTGAATAAGGCTATGGAAGCCATGAATGCAAAGTTACAAAGATCTGGAAGAGTCAAAAATCATGTGTAGGGGTTGACTTTTGATGGTTATGTGGCACATCACTATGCGTATATGGAAACAGTTGTGCAGGTTGTAGAACCCACATGCTTTGATGAGGCTATTGGAAATGTGTGTTAGGAGAAAGATATGGATGAGGAGATGGATGCATTGTATGGAAATGAGACTTGGGATTTGGTGCCATTGCCTGAAGGCAAGAAAGCTATTGGTTGTAAGTGGATGTATAAGGTGAAACATAACAGTGATGGTAGCAGAAGCAAGTACAAGGCTAGATTGGTAGCCAAAGGATATGTGCAAACACATGGGATTGATTATGAGAAGACATTTGCCCTAGTTGCAAAGATGGCAACTGTGAGAGTTGTGATTAGGGTGGCTGCTAAAGGCTGGTTTTTACATCAAATGGATGTAAAAAATGCGTTCTTGCATGGGGCGACTTGCAACAAGAAGAGGTGTATATGGATCAGACACCAAGTTTTGAGGATACAGGTCACCCAGAATATGTATGTAAGCTTCGTAAGGCCTTATATGGGCTGAAGAAAGCCCCACGAGCATGGCATGACAAGATTGATGAGTATCTTGTCACTATTGGTTTTGGCAGATGCAGATCACTCTTTGTATGTGCACAAGAGTGATAAGGGTATTGTGATCATCACCATATATGTAGATGATCTTATTGTTGGGGGAGACAACTTGGAAGAGATTGAGCATGTGAAAAGTTTTCTCAAAAGGAAGTTTGAGATGAAGGATTTGGGAGATATGCACTACTTTTTGGGAATTGAGGTCATTCACACACATGAGGGTATTTGGCTGTCACACAGAGATAGTATGCATTGGACATGTCCAAGTATGGGATGGCTGTTTGTAAGCCAATCTCGATGCCATTAGATCGAAATGGCAAGCTTAGTGCTGATGCAGGTTATGTGTTGGAGGATCTCACTATGTACAAGAAGATTGTGGGGAGTCTGATCTATGTCACCGATCAGCAGGCCACATTTGAGCTACACTATTGGCTTAGAGAGCCAATTTATGCAGGTTCCATGCAAACCACATCTTGGAACACTTATGTCACTAGCATGGTTGGTGAGATTATGGTCGATATGCTGCCAATGGATGAGAGGCTATTGTGTGATAGCCACTTTGGAGTACTAGAGTTATGGCATAGTTATAGCGCCAGTTCATATCATCGGATTCACACTATAGACCAACCACTTTGTATGTTGTAGGAGATAACTTTCCCTTGATGTATGTACTCTTATCTTTTAGCTATGTTGTTGTATAGAAGAGAAGAAGATAGAAGAAAATTTAGCCATTCATCTCTCTTGTGTCTTACACTCTTTTGTGTGTGTGTGTGTGTGTGTGTGTGCGCGTATGCTTTCAAGGAACTCAAGATCTCTTTGTCCCCTACATCTCTTTATAGTATTAGAGATCCAGTTTGTGTGAGAGCTAAGGAGGCAAGCAAAAGGAAAGAAAAACCAAGGAAGGAAGGGGTACATGGGTAAGAGTGTCACCATCTCTTTCCCTTCTTGGTTTAGGTATAACACCCCTCAGTAGCTCCGAGAGCTACACATCTCCAATTAAGGAGCTGTATTTGCATGCTTGGAGGTGCATGTGTGGTACATAGTACTTTATATGAAGTTTTTTTTGGCCAAAATTTCATTTCATGTGCATCTTAGTCTCCGTTCTATCACTACAAGGTATTGAGAGCTTCGATAAGTTCTTATTGATAACTGTCTATGTTCAAAATCTAGTTATTGCAGTGCAACAATGACTTTTGAAAGTGAAGACAGTGTTTGTACATGTATTGTTGACATTGGGTGTATGTACATGTACTTTGGTTGGATCTAGTGAGACCTACAGGTTGTGTTGAAGTACCGTTGCAGTAGTCACAGAAGATACTGCTATGTTATAGGTTGCATATAGAAATTGTCTATTGTAATTTTTTGATTGTTGTAGGAAAACATGTCTGGTGATGGAATTAATTAGATTGTCAATGAGAAGCTGGACAAGAACAACTTACATGCCTGGAAGTTCAGAATGACCAATTTACTTATAGGTAAAGGATTTTGGGACTATGTTGAAGGAGATAATGAAGAGCCTCCTAAGTAGTCTGAAGAGAATGCCACTCAAGCAGACATAAAGGCATTCAAGGATTGGAACCAGGGTGCAAGGAAATTCATGTATTGACTTTTTATTAGTGTTACAAACACAATGATGATAGGACACATATAGGATGCCAACACTCAAGGAGTTGCGTGGCAGAATCTGGTGCAAATATTCCAGACCAACATAAAGGCAAGGAAATTACAACTAAACCAAGTGCTGCATATTGTGGAAAAGAAAAGCATGTCAATCAATGATTATGCTTTAAAGATCAAGGGCATTATTTAATCCCTTCGGTCTATCAATGTATTGGTGGAAGATGATGACTTGGTAAGTGTTTGTTTGAATGGGATTGGAAAAGATTGCAATCAGGGAGAATATTCCCAACTTTCTCACCTTGGTGTCTATGCTAATCATAGAAGAAAAGTCTTTAGTTGTGGAATCTTCTTCACAAATCAAGAACGCATCAAAATAGGCCTTCTACTCAAATTCAGGTAGAGACAGAGGTGGAGGTCATGGTCGAGGACAAGGTGGTGGCCGACAAGGAAAATCAAAATTTTGGATAGCAATAGTCCAATGATTTACAACAACAATCATACACAGGTGGAAGAGGCTAGTCTAGAGGCAAGGAGAGCTAAAGAGGCTGAGGTAGTTGGTAAAGAAATCAGAATGCAAATAGCATAGAGTGCTATTTTTGAAGAAAACTAGGGCACATGGCAAAGGATTGCTATAAAAATCATAATCACATTAAAAGTGGAAAGTTAGAACAAGGCAACTATGCATCATCTAGTAAATATGGAGGTGATGACAAAAGTGAGCAAGTATTATGTGATGTAGCACATGCTTAATTCCATAATAGGAGATATGTCAAGATCTCAAGATACATGGTATGTGGATTTTGGTGCCTCTAACCACATGACGAGTCATGCTGAGTGGTTTAGAGACATGCAAAAAATAAAACAACTAGGCTCTGTAGAAACAGTGATGATACTACGCATCCCATTGTGCATGTTGGTAAAGTGTCATTTTCTGTACAAGATGGCAAAATGAAGTACTTGGAAGATATACTTTATGTTCCAAATATTACAAAGAACTTGGATTCTATTGGACAGATCCTTGAGCAAGGTCTGCAGTGAGGTTTAATCCTCAAGGATGTTTTGTGGAAGACTTCTAAAATTAGTGTCGCTCAGTTGCAAATGGTAATGGAAATGGTAGGATATTTACTTTGGATGTGAACATGCCTGAAGTAAAGGCAACCATGTTTACGCATGGAACAAGTGTCATTGTAGATATTGATATATGGCACAAGCGCATTGGTCATGTGAATGTACAGCCAACTAAAGTCTATGCAAGCCCAAAATATTGTTGTAAGTTTGCCAAAGTTCAAGGTTGATGGTATGCATAAAGTATTTTAAGCATGCCAGCTTGGTAAGTAGGTCAAACATGATTTCCCACATGAAAATCATGTCAGTGAAAGGCCATTATATGTCATACATTTCGATGTATGGGGACCAACCACGATTGCAACAATTGCAGGTTATAGGTACTATGTTATAGGAAAGTGTGGGTTTACTTCACGAAGGAGAAAAGTGAGGTGTTTGCTCACTTTCAAAGATTGAAAGACTTGGTTGAGAAGGAAAAAGGCATGCAAATAAAATTCCTTAGATCAGATGGTGGGGGAGAATATTTCTCCAATGACTTCAGTGATTTCCTAAGGAAGTAGGGAATCAAGAGATAGTTTACATGCAAGTACACTACTCTGACATAATGGATTTGAAAAAAGAAAAAATAGGCACATTGCAGAAGTGGCACATGCCTTGATGGGGATGAAAAGAATATGCCACATTATTTTTGGGCAGAAACAGTAGCAACTGCTGTGTACATTAAACAGGACACCCACTATAGGTTGTTCATGGTATGATGCCTGAACACACAAGTTTACAGGCATAAGATTGGATGTGTCTCACTTGAAAGTGTTTGGGTGTATTGCATATGTGCATGTTCCTAATGAAGTGAGAATAAAGCTAGATCCAAAGGTAGAGAAATGCATCTTTATTGGATATGCTATGGAGAAGAAAGGTTATAGATGTTATAACCCTACCATTCGTGAGATGCGAGTAAGTAGAGATATTATTTTTGATGAGATGAGTAGCTGGTATGCACCAACATTGAAGGCAATAGAAGATGTAGATGTAAGAAGTGTTGATTCTACACCACATGTAGAGGAGTAATCACACATGCTTAGTGGACCTCAAGATTCCTCTAGTAGTGGATCCAATGTTAGCCCATGGTCAGGTAGGTTGAGGATAGATGTAGGTACACATGTATCATGCAAAGGGAAGGAAAAGGTAGATCAACCATTTGTGCCGAATCTGTCAGCAGGTCAATCATATGTGGATGGTGACTCTAGCGGCTCTAAAAAGAGCCTTGATGAGGAGTGTGGAATTCCATCTATTGTTTCTCCTAGTGTAAGGAGGATGAGGGTTGTTTTGAGGACACCTGGCATAGTGATCCAACAGTACGCTGTCGTGACGTGGGCGGTATTGCTGGGCAAGTGCGAGACTTCTGGCTATGAGAGTAGTTTCAAATCCCAGCAAGGAAACATAATATATATCTCTTCAAGGGGCATATGACATCTCCATTTTAGTTGACATGTACATGTGCCAATTCACTTCAAAACATCCCCAAATTCAACTTGATGATTGCACATAAGTTATGTGTCAAGAGCATGACCAGCTCCAAGCATAGATATCTTGACCTTTTATCCAAGTGCCTCATACATAACACATGTAGGCACAACACAATCTTCAAAAGATTTCCACATACATGTGACCATTCACATCACATATTTCATATATTGCCAACATCACCATTTCAAGATGACTCTTGATCTCATGAAAACCTACTTTCAGATTCCAACAACTCACAAAAGCAAAAATAACATATGGCATATATACATCATCATGTAATTTCCAACAGCTTCATGTTCACAAAACTAAAATCCAATCAAGCATTCTCTTACAAGGTTCCAGAATCAAAATCACCTTGAACTTTGGAACATTCAAACTCCAAAACTCTCAAATTCAAGAAAAACTCTCCACTCTCTAAGGCCATAAGCATTAAGGCTTTTACCAAGAGCTTTTGTTTTTGAGGTAATTAAAGCCTTAAAACTAAAACCTTTACCACTCTAAGGAATTACGATTTTTGAAATCAAATTCATAAAAAGCTTATCTCTGTTTCATAAAAAACAAATTTCATGTCATCTCCATGAGCTTCTACGCCGAATTCTCTCCTTGCATAAAATCGGGCAGCAGTTCGCTTCATATTTGAAAATTTTTGGAATGCATATCACTAAATGAAGCTTCTATTACTCTCCAATTCTAACCCCTACAAGGCTCGAACAGAAGCTAAAATTCCAAAGCAAGATAATTTGCAAAAAACGAGCTCTGGTTCTCTCAAAATTTCAATTCTCTCCTCAAAAACCAGAAAATGCAACGCTCTCTGGTCTTTTTTTTCCATCCCGCCGGTGATGCGGCCAACTTTCACCTTTTTCAGCTGAATTCACGCATTTCCAATTTCGAAAATTGGCTGCGCCTGATTTCCTCCCGTTTATTTGGATTGATAAGTATCAACATTACTTAAGGCTCATTTAAACCAAATCCCTCTCAAGGGGTTGTTCCCATGCACTTATCAAATAAACCCAATTTGGCATCCTTTATTCACGACCTCGCCATCTTCGGCAAAAGCATGTGATCATGACCATGACCATTATATACCATAAAAGTTTTCTGCCTCAAATAAGTGTTAATATCAACTCAATCATGATAGGCACGGCAAGTTATGTGTCAAGAGCATGACCAGCTCCAAGCATAGATCTCTTGACCCTTTATCTAAGTGCCTCATACATAACACATGTAGGCACAACACAATCTTCAAAAGATTTCCACATACATGTGCCCATTCACATCACATATTTCATATATTGCCAACATCACCATTTCAAGATGACTCTTGATCTCATGAAAACCTGCTTTCAGATTCCAACAACTCACAAAAGCAAAAATAACATATGGCATATATACATCATCATGTAATTTCCAACAGCTTCATGTTCACAAAACTAAAATCCAATCAAGCATTCTCTTACAAGGTTCCAGAATCAAAATCACCTTGAACTTTGGAACATTCAAACTCCAAAACTCTCAAATTCAAGAAAAACTCTCCACTCTCTAAGGCCATAAGCATTAAGGCTTTTACCAAGAGCTTTTGTTTTTGAGGTAATTAAAGCCTTAAAACTAAAACCTTTACCACTCTAAGGAATTACGATTTTTGAAATCGAATTCATAAAAAACTTATCTCTGTTTCATAAAAAATGAATTTCATGTCATCTCCATGAGCTTCTACGCCGAATTCTCTCCTTCCATAAAATCGGGCAGCAGTTCGCTTCATATTTGAAAATTTTTGGAATGCATATCACTAAATGAAGCTTCTATTACTCTCCAATTCTAACCCCTACAAGGCTCGAACAGAAGCTAAAATTCCAAAGCAAGATAATTTGCAAACAACGAGCTCTGGTTCTCTCAAAATTTCAATTCTCTCCTCAAAAACCAGAAAATGCAGCGCTCTCTGGTCTTTTTTTTCCATCCCGCCCCCGGTGATGCGGCCAACTTTCACCTTTTTCAGCTGAATTCACGCATTTCCAATTTCGAAAATTGGCTCCGCCTGATTTCCTCCCATTTATTTGGATTGATAAGTATCAACATTACTTAAGGCTCATTTAAACGAAATCCCTCTCAAGGGGTTGTTCCCATGCACTTATCAAATAAACCCAATTTGGCATCCTTTATTCACAACCTCGCCATCTTTGGCAAAAGCATGTGATCATGACCACGACCATTATATACCATAAAAGTTTTCTGCCTCAAATAAGTGTTAATATCAACTCAATCATGATAGGCATGGCTTATGAGCATTTCACCGTCTCAAAGACCAGTAAAAGCAGTCAAACCCACAAGCATAATCCAAACCTATGTACAAAAGCACAGGGACTTCTGCTAGCCCTTGGAATCTGCTTCAAAACACCAAGCTCACATAAAAAGCCCTGTTACACATAAAGGCATATATACATCATGTACACTCTGGCACTTAATCCCATGCATCTGGATTTGCATTTAATGGCCTCACATGCATGGTTTCACACCATAGACGTGCCATGGCACGACAACGCAGGTCTACGAGGGTTAGGTACCATGTTGACAGGTTAAGATATGATGGATATACATCCCATGATTATGCTTACATGGGTAAAGAAATATAGGAATTGGAGCCCACTTGTTTTGAGGGGGCACCTGGAAATAAGAAATGGAAAGATGCTATGAATGAGGAGATAGTAGCATTGGATACAAACACAACATGGGAGTTAGTGTGTTTGCCTAAGGAAAAGAAGGCAATTGGATGTAAGTGCGTGTATAAATTCAAGCATAACGTTGATGGTTAAATGACCAGGTATAAGGCAAGATTGGTGGCCAAAGGCTATGCGCAGACTTATGGCATTCACTATGAAGAGACATTCAGCCAAGTTGCAAGAATGGAAACCGTGAGAGCTGTCATTCCTATGGAAGCAAAGGGTTGGTCTTTACATCAAATGGATGTACAAAATGCCTTCTTGCATGGTGATTTGCAAGACAAAGTTTACATGATGCAGCCACCAAGTTATGAGAGTGATGCACACCCAGATTTTGTGTGTAGGTTATGCAAAGCCTTGTATGGCTTAAAGCAGGCACCCAGAGCATGGTGAAACAAGATTGGGGAGTATCTTGTTACCATTGTATTTCAGATGTCCAATGTAGATCTTTCAGTTTATGTGAAAAAGATAGATAGAGGGATCATGCTATTAGTCATCTATGTGGATGACTTGATTATCATTGGTGACATCATGTTGACATACATGATGTCAGGAGGATTTTGAAGCAAAAGTTTGAGATGAAGGAGTTGGGTGAGTTGTGGTATTTCTTGGGCATAGAGGTGGTGAGATCACCTCATGGCATTTTGTTTATTGTAGAGGCAATATGGCTTGAACATGTTGTCCAAGTATGTTATGATAGGCTATAAGCCTATTTCAATGCCATTGGAGAAGAAAGCTTTCCACAGAGATAGGTGAGCTTCTGGAGGTCCCCACTACATATAGGCACATAGTGGGGTAGCTTGATCTACATGACCATTACTAGGTGGCCAGACTTGAGTGATGTTGTTGGACTTGTGAGTTAGTTTATGTAGGACCCTAGGAAGCCACACTTGGATGTGGCTAGATGGATTCTTAGGTACATAAAGTCCACAATTGATTATGGATTTTTCTATGAGGCTAGTATAGAGATACAGCTACATGGGTGCACAGATTTTGATTGGGATGGTAGTGTTGCAGACATGAGATCTACCAATAGTATTATGTTCTCATTTGGGAGTGCTGCTATGAGTTGGAGCAGTAAGAAGCAGCCACAATTGCCTTGTCAAGTATAGAGGTAGAGTATAGGGGTGTTGCTATGGCAACTTGTGAGGTAGCTTGGTTTCAAAAGCTACTTGGTGATATGGGTGAGCCCATGGATAGTTATCATTTATTGTGTCAACATGAGTAGCATACAATTTGCCAGTAACCCAGTATACAATGCTAGAGAGAAGCACATTGCAGTGCACTATCACTTTGTGAGGGAGAAGGCTCTAAGCAGGCGATGTAGATCTGGTATATGTCAGCACAAAGGATCAAGTGGATGGCATCTTCACATAGGAATTGGGCACAGAGAAGCTCCACAGGTTTAGGAGCTTACTTGGAGTGTAGTGTGTAGAGTTGAGCTCGAGGGGGAGTGTTGAGATATGTGCTATGTGACGGACATTGATAACCTGCCTAGGTGATAACTTTCGCACTTATGTCACTACATGGTTGGTGAGATTATGGTTAATATGATGCCAAGATGATAGGTTGTGTGACAGCCACTTTAGACGACTAGTGTTATGGCATAGTTATAGCACCAACGCATATTGTCGGGTTCCACTATAGACCACCGACCACTGTGTATGTTGTAAGGAGAGTACTTTCCCTTTATGTATGTACTCTTATCTTTTAGTTATGTTGTGTAAAGAAGAGAAGAAGATATAAAAAAATTTAGCCATGTATCTCTCTTGTTTCTTGCAAACTTTTGTGTGTGTGTGTGTGTGTTTGCTTGCAAGGAACTTAAGCTCTCTCTCTCTCTCCCCCGCATTCTCTGTAAGGGGGGTGCTTTGAGGAGGGAGGGCTATTGTGAGCCAATCCTATCGTTGTCTAATGGCTTTAAAAACTATTATTCAATGATAGGAAGCACCACATGGAATGCACATGCCATGCGGCGCTGCCACGTGGAGTGCATTGTCCATGTGTGCAGCGGAGAGAGAGAGAGACGACAAGAGAGGGATAGACTCGGGGGGTTCACCTTCAGATCTGTTAGTGTATCACATGCTTCAAAAGGAGGAGTTATTTTATTGCTTGGGGTTATAGTTTTGAAAATACAAGAGGGGTTAAAAATACGAGCCCTATTAGATTAACATAAGGGGTATTTCAATTCATACAATTCCACAAGTATTCTCTATCCCAAGTGGTAAAGATACTTTTTATAAAGGTCCGTGGTGTACTAAGTTCAAATCGTCACGTTGGATGATTTTGAAAAGTCCAAGTCCTTTCTAAGTATCATATTTTGAAAGACTAATAATTATTGTTGGAGTTATGCTCATGTGAGAAGTTAAAATTTGAACCATAATTTTGAGAATTGTAGGTCTTTTTTGCGTGCCCTCTCTCTCTCTCTCTCTCTCTCTCTCTCTCTCTCTCTCTCTCTCTCTCTCTCTCTCTTCTCTCTCTCTCTCTCTACACTCTCTTTGCATTACTCTGCTCTCCTTCTCTATGTAAACCCTGATGATTGAATTAGGAATTTCTATCACAGCCCACTAGTAAAACACTGGAGGAGATAGCCCAACTCTTCGATTCCCATACCCGAAAAGGCAATGCCGTCGTTGAAATGGAGACGGGCCATAGGTAGTACTCGTGGTTTTCCAAATCAATGGAGCCTTCCACATCTAGATTAAAACCAATGGACTACAAGTCATCATGGATTATCTCATCTAGCTCTTCTGTTATCATGAGTTTTTGGCATCTACTATATAATGATATTATTTATGATATAAAGGTTACATGGTTATGATTTTTTGCATCAAAGTTGATGCAAAACATTAAGTTTTATGAAAAAGTTGATGTTTTACATCGAGTTGATGCAAAACATCAACTTTTTCACAAAACTTGATGTTTTGCATCAAAGTTGATACAAAACATCAAGTTTTGTGGGAAGTTGAGGTTTTGCATGACGTTGATACAAAACATCAAGTATTGTAAAAAAGTTGATCTTTTGCATTGAAAGTTGATGTTTTCATATAAAGTTGATGTTTTACATCAACTTGATGCAAAATATCAAATTTTCATAAAAGTTGATGTTTTGTATCAAGTTGATGAAAAACATCAACACTAAGCTGAGAAGTTCTTACTCAGCATTAAGTTGGCTGCAAATGTTGTAGCTAAAATATTCTTACCATGTGTAGTTAACCAGTAGGATTCAAACCTAAGTCCCTGCCTGATATTTTGGAAAGTATAAACTTTGTTTCTTAAAGTGAGCTATTTTATCTTTTTTTTTTCGAGAAAAGATCCTTTCATTAGTTATATAAAAAACGCCCGTAGGGCTACAAAAAATCTCTCCTGCTCATAAGAGAAAAAGAGCAGGGAATACAGCATGGCAGCCCGGGAGACTCTCCCTAGGTGCTGCAAAATACAAGCATCAGCACAATGGACTGAGAGGCTAAATCATACAATAGGGGGGGGGAAGAGCCAAACAGGTGGCCTGTAGTGCCAACGGGGGGATCCCGTGTGTAAGGTGTAGAAGGGGCCACAACGCCAAGTGGTGTGAAAGGCCTGGCGCCGCAAGATCGTCTCATCTGATGCGGTCGTACTGTCCTCGCAGGGTGTGGATCAACTCTTGCCAAATCCCCCGTACAGTCTCTGCTGGTGGCTCCAATCTCCCCTCAAAGGCCGTGAAGCACCGGGCCCTCCAGGTGAACCAGATGGTGAGGCTGCTGAGGAGCTCCCATCGTAAATCCCTCTCCTGTGTCCAGCTGGCGGATGAGAAATCCGGTGCCGGAACCAGGCGAGGCTAGCAGCCCCTAATAAATCTGATGGCCTGACTACCCTGCTCCATCTCATAGCCCATCGCAGGCCCTGACAAGGTCGACCAAGCAGCGGCACCCCACGTAAACATACCCTCTGGAGAGAGGGGAGCCAGAATACGCAGCATCCGCAGCCAAATCTGCTGCGCTTGAGGGCAATCCCAAAGGCAATGTCTCTGTGTCTCCATAGGGTGGCCGCATCGGACGCAGGCCGCTGGAAGACCGCTGTAAACAAGCCAAGTGCCAACTGCTAAGCCCTTGTGGGTGACTAGCCCACTGAAAAGTCGAGATCCTGCAGGCTTGTCGACAACTAGCCCAGAGCCGAGCCCAAAAATCCTCCAGGAACTCCTGTGAGAGTCCCTGCAGACGCCAATGCCCCGCTGCCGCTAGAGAGACCGTCCTCCTCGCCGTCAAAATATGCCGCCCCAGCCGAACAATATACTGGAAAAGGTAATCTCTGTGGCCTCAAAGGATGCATAAGGATCATGCCACTCGTACTTCTTGGGGTCCCACTGTAGCCGGGCCAAAGGGCGCGCTGCATATGCCCATATGCGCCAATCCGGGACCACATCTGCAGGGTCGAGGTCAATATGCCACTTCCGAGAAGCGGCGGCCACTACCCGAATCCTCTGAAAGGTGCACTCTGCAACCAAAGGCGACTCCATCTCCACTCTCTGGAGTCTGCCCTCATCCTGAATCTCATAGTAGAGGCAACCGCCATCCTCAGTGCAAGCTCTGACTGCAATCAGGATCTCCAACTGTGTAAAGGCTCCCATCCACCGTGGGGCCACTGGCTCAAGAGGCGTGAACCACTCCTCTGTGAGTGCCTCCTGAATATCATCCCTCATAATCAATCCCCCTCTGAAGTGACTCAGCCTCTCCACCTGGATCTCCTCTGGGAGACTGCAGAAGGTCTGCCAGTCTCCAAAACTACGAGCTGGGCCTACCGCTAAAGGTCCCCAGGCTAGACGAGGCCGAGAACCCAGCATATGACCCTGCTCCGTGCGAACCGCTGGGCTCCAGATGAGCGGCTGTCTGTCCTGCTCCTCAACACAAGAAGGAGGTCGCTGAGAGAGCCCGGTCTCAGCAGCTCCCAAGCTCTCAGGATACTCAAAGCAAATCTGTCCTCCCATCCTCTACTGAGGCCTGTCCTCCTCATATTTTAGAGTATTTGCGATCATGTTGACACAACTTGTGTGACACCCAAAAAATTTACATTTTTACATAGTTGAGCTTCCTTATAGGATTTGTGAAAATGTTAGGTAAAGGACCAAAGCCCGGTGGAATTGAAGTGACAAGGGATGCAAAACTCGATACAAGCGCAGGGGGGCCTCGTCATTCTCTGCAGAGAGTGGGTGATAGTCGTGTAGGGACTGGAGGGCCTCCTCAGTGTGAGCAGAGGGAAGCTGCGGGTGCTGGCGTCAAGGTGCAAGCCGCCTAGTAGAACCGTGGGCTGGCGTGGTTGGAGCGCAGCCGTGTCTCAGCCGTGTGAAGAGGAACTAGCGAAGAAGGCAAATCTGGTTGACAGCGCAGAGAGCTGAAAGCTAGTGGGCCGCCTTGCAGAGGCGTGGTTGATAGAGGAAGAAGCGAAGCAAAGGTAAGAGGGCTGGCAACAGTGTATGAGTGAAAAAAGCCGCCTTGGTCGACTGGGCTTTCAAGTGTGTGCAGCTACGAGCTGGAGCTGCAAGGGTTCGAGAGATGGAAGCTGGCGAAGTGTGAGGGTGCCAAAGAGATGCTGGCGCTACTGGTGTTAAGCGACAAGGGCCGAGTTAGGGGCTATGCAGAGTGTGGCTGGTGGAGCGACTAGAGACTGCAGAGAAGGCCGCCTTGGGTAGGAGCAGCTGAAGCTAGCAGACGCGTGGGAGAAAGAGTCGACCGTTGAGGTGACAGCCTGCAGGTTCTGGAGCGCAATTAAGGAGCGCTGAAAGTAGCATTGCAGAGGATGCTGATGACAGGCTGGCTGGTGTGGGCCGCCTAGGAGACAGGGTTGTGGACAGAGCAGGGTGCCGAGTGAGACAGAGAGAAAGGTTGGTGTTGCTGCTTGGTGGTGGTTAGCAGGGCAAATAAGCTGCAAGTGGGTTTAGACTGGCTGGCAGAGGATCAGCACAGAGAGAGAGAGAGAGAGAGAGAGCGTGGAGTGAAGCTGCTGATGATGACACATGCAGAAGTGATGGGTTGTAGAGAGACTTGAGGGTTAGCTAGTGTGGGCACCTTCTGAAGTGAGTGGCCGAGTTCTTTCTAATGTAGTTGGTATAGCAGGCAAGCAAGAGGTTCGTGGTGATCAGGGATGTGGTGTATCCTCGGCTGACAGGCCTGAGTGTTTTGTTTGTAAGTTGTGTGAGTAAGGCTTCTGTGTCGGGAGAAGCTTGTATAATGTTTTGATCTGGGAATATATTGCTGGGTGTTCATTTGTCTATGGTGCCCCTGTTTTTTGCTGTCTGTGGTTGGGTGGTGAAGTGCGAGAATTTTTCCAGCCGGTGGGGCTGGTGGTGCCCCCGTTCGTGTGTGTGTTTCCAAGTTTGCGAGGTGGAAGGGCTATAGAGGCAGGGTTTTCTTTCTTTTTTTCACCCCACACCAGGCATCACCGAACCATATCTCCGGATCCTGCTCTCACCCAAGTGGTGCTCTTGCATCATCAAAATATCAATGCTACCACCAAACCAGGCATCTCTGAAGCTCCTGCCTCAAGCAACCACGATAGCGTATAAAGTGTGCTCCGCCAAGGCCCTATACATTCCATGAGATGATCCTCATGGATGTCCTGCTGAGGTGGATGCTGTCTCAGCCGTGCGGCGAGCCTTCGCAAGCGGCTTGGATGGAGAGTAGTCTCCATCCGAGCGGCTGCGAATCTGCCCACCCGGTGTACTGCAAGAATCCCGGATCAGGCGCCAGTGGTGGCTGTGGCCCATGGCGACTGCCTCCTGCTCTGACAGAGAAACCTCGTGTATACACACATATCCAGGGTCGTGTGCTAAGTCGGCCACTATGCGCATGACCAAATGCCGAATCCCTGAGGTATCCACGCCCCCGAGATCCAAGAAAAAATGAGCCAACTCCCAAAGTCGGCCTATCACATCTGTCACCTCCAGATCGCTCATGTGATGAGAAAACTCAACTGCCTGAGTCTTCAAAGTGCTGAGAGCGAGCTCTAGAGTCCACTCCCGGTCGCAAGGGCCACATAGAGGGAAAGAGAAGGCCACCGCTGAGTCTAGTGCCTCCTCTCCGCGGGCCGGAGGTATCACTACATGAACTCGGATGGGTGCTGGCTCATGGGGGCCCTCTGCTCCAAAAAGCCGTGTGAAAGTATAATCAAAAGCCTCCGAGCGCTGTCTAATGCCAAGGCGACTCAGCCGACTACGGATAGATGAAATCCGTGAAGCCCTAATTGGCATAGGTCTCCTCTGTGATGCTCGAGCGAGATCAGTGCTGCTCAGCGCTCTCCGGACTGCAGGTGAACGCCAGGGAACCGCCAGGGCCTCCCGGGAGGGAGAGGTGGGCGGAGGGGGAGGAGGGGGAGGCGAGGGGGATGGAGAGGGAGCCGCTGCCGAAACCGGAGCAGAGACGGGAGGAGGCGATGGTGGAAGCGAGGCGGTGGGGGGGGGCGAGGGTGGGGGGGTGAAGGAGGGGGTGCTGGCATCTCCTGGTCCTCAGTCGTCGCCGCGGGGGTCTCCTCCTTGAGGGGAGAAAAGCTGTTCCTCACGGGAACCCAGTGAGGCTAAGACTGTGGCTGCTGCTGCTGCAGCGATCTCTGGGCGTGCTGCTGTGGCTGTCTCCCTCGGCGGCGGCACCCCTATCCAGGCTGCCACTCTGAGGTCTCTGTGGCTTGAGCAGGTGTCCCAGAGGTAGCCTGCCGAGCGGAATCTATGGGCGGGCCATCAGTAGCCTGCTGCTGTGGTGGTGAGGGTCGAGGTCTCCTACGAGGGCAGGCCTTGGCCAGATGACCGACCTGCCTGCAAATGAAACACTGATTCGGGAGCCCCGAAAACTCTACTCTCTGATCTATCCATCCCCCCCTATCCTAGGTAGCTGAATGACCTTAGGAAGGGAGGAGATGTCAGACACCAACACTTTGACCGAAGGTAGCCCAGCTGCTCTAGCCACCACTAAAAATGCTGAGGGGCCAGTCTCTAGTACCAAGCCCACCAATGCTCTGAGCCTGGAGAGGAGCGGAAGATACTCCTAGCGGAGTCCAGGGAAGCAAAATGTAACATGGAAGAGGCGCTCTCCCTGCTCTGCCGCTGCTGGGTCAAATCCATGCTGCCAAGGTTTGAAGAAAGCCCGAGCACCCCTGATGTCCAGGGGACTCATGGCAAGGACCTTGGCAACGCTCTAGGCGGCCTCGAACTAGATCTGATAATGTCCTTGGCCCAGGAGCTGTACATCCAGGATCTTGCCCACATCTGCAAGAAGGCGGGCCTGAAGAAGATCCCTGATCTCCCCTCTGCTGGGGCGAGTGCCGACTATACGACAGATGGTGGAATGGCGTTCCACCTCTGCGGTGAGGCTCGCTTCCTCTTCCGACGAAAGAGAAAGCCTGATGGGGATGTCCCTCTGGGAGGAGTCTCCATCAGAGTCTGAAGCTCAGG
>NC_141059.1:12624069-12934069 GCF_041138505.1 Cibotium barometz
ATGATTATATGAAGAAATTTTCTTTGCTTTGGGAAACTCTATGCAGGGCTTTAGGGGAAGACCAGGTGCCGCCTGATATGATGAAAAAGAATAAGTTTGTAACCGGGCTTAAGAGGAGTATTCGCTGGAAAGTGGAATTGAAGAAGCCCAGGTCTTTTGAAGATGCAGTAGAAATTGCTAAGTCAAAAGACTGGAAGCTGCAACGAATGAATCAGCTGGGGATGATTCCAGTTGTAGCACAGCCAGAGATTCGTAGAGTGGAGGCTACACCCATGAGTGCAGTGATCGAGAGGATGAAGCCCACTGAAGCCCAAGCTATGCAGATGGTACCTCAAGCTAGTCAGGGAGTACCTATGGTTCCTGCAGGTTCTGATGAGGGATTGCGGCAGGATATGAAACAGATGGTTGATCTTATGAAGAATTTGAGCTTAAATTTAATGGGAAGTGCAGGTGATGGACGTGGTAGAGGCCGTGGCCACAATCATGAGGGGGGAGATGGACAAACTGGGTATGGACGTGGTCGTGGTAGGGGCCGCCGTTTCATCCCTACATGCTGGAACTGTGGTGAGCTTGGTCATCTGAGTACGGATTGTGATAAGCCTCAGCGTATGGGTGGTGATATGTACCCACTACCTTCACAGTTACCTGATAGGTCAAAAGATTATGGTATTGATATCAGGGATCAAGCAGGCCCCAGTGGAATTACAGCTGAGGAGAAGGGGAAGGCAAAAGTTATGAATGTTGTCACACTGGAGAATGTTCAGGTGAGAGAAGAAGGGGATGTGATGCCTGTTGGCAAGCGCACAACAGATGAAAGAGAAGGGAAAGGGGTGGCTGGACCCAGCCGTAAGAAGGGGAAGCAGCAGGAAGGAGAAGATGTGAAAGCCAAAAGGAAACGGAAGCCTCGTAGAAGGTTCCAGGTGTCAGACTTCCCATTGGGGGATGGGCAAACCAGCTATGACTTGAAATCTGATTTGGTGAACAGGAAGGCAAACATCACCTTTGGGCAGTTGGTGGAGATGGTGCCAAAATTGAGAAGACAATGGAAGAGACTGGTGAATCCAATGGAAAAGGAGTCAGAGAAGAGGTCAGTCAAGGTACTATCTTTAGAGGAGCTTCCAGATATTTGCCCTATTGTGGAGGTGTGGAGTAAAGGCAAGAGCCTTGGTCAGGCCTATATAGATGGAGGAGCTCAAATCTGTGTGATTACCCAATCATGTGTGGAGCAGTCAGGCTTGAGGGTGTCTGGAGTTTCTGGTTTTCGAATCAGGATGGCTAATCATCAAAAGGTAAAATGTCTTGGTATGATAAAGGAATTGGAAATTGAAGCTTTTAATGTCAAAGCTATTGTTGATTTTCATGTGATGCCTGCGGGTCTGGGTGCTTTTCCAATCATCCTTGGACGACCCTGGTTGCGAGTGGTAGGTGCAGTACAAGACTGGAGGTATGGGACCATTTCTTTGCATAATAAGCAGGGTAATAAAAAATCTTTTGAGATGCATAGTAGGAGATCTTTAAATGATGTGTGGGAGAGGCCACAGGATTCAAGTGAAGAGGAAACTATCACCACTACTTCTGGATCAGAGACGGATTCATCGACCACTGCTTCTAGTGAAGAAGGGGCAGATGTGGCTTTTCTTATATCAGAGCAACAAAGTAATGAAGATAAAGAAGTGCATGAAGTGGGTGCTAAGGGAGAAGATACTATGGGGTCATATGAAGTGATCGAGGAATTACTGCAGCCAAAAATAGAAGTGAAAAAGAAGCAGGAGCTGATTGAAGGAATGCTGAGTCCGGATCTCTCGAGTGGAGAAAAGGTTAGATATGTTAATATGTTGTCTCATTTTCCAGAATTGTTCATCACTTCTTATAGAGAGATTCGAGGATTTAAAGGGCCAGACTTGAGGATTGAATTGAAGGAAGGTGTAAAAACAGTTAGGCAAAAGCTTCGCAGGATGGGACGAGAACAAATGCAGGCTCTGAGAGAAGAAGTTGACAAGTTGTTGAGTGCAGGTTTCATTACACCGGTGGATACAGCTGAGTGGGTAAGTCCTACGGTGGTGAGTCCAAAGAAGGATGGCAGGTGGCGTATATGTGTGGATTTCAAGCCTTTGAATGCTGCCACGAAGAAGGATTCTTACCCCCTACCCTTTTTGGATGAAATCTTGGATACTGTAGCTGGATATGAAAGGTATAGTGTTTGTGATGGGTATTCAGGTTATTTCCAATTAAAGATTGCAGAAGAAGATCAGTGCAAGACAACTTTCATTACACCGTGGGGATGTTTCTGCTACAAAGTTCTTCCTTTTGGATTGATGAATGGACCAGCCTACTATCAAAGAAGGGCAAATTGGGTATTATCTCCTTTTTTGAACAAGTTTGTGAAGGATTTTATTGATGATTTTTGTATATACAGCTCCAGGCAAGAACATTGTGATAAGCTGGCTACAGTCTTTCAGCGTTATGATGAGTGTGGTGGTCAATTAAATCCAAAAAAGTGCTTTTTAGCTCAACCAAGGGTGAAGCTTTTGGGCCATATTATATCAGAGAATGGTATTGATCCAGATCCTGATAAAGTCAAGTCTCTTCTTCTTCTTCCTACACCAAAGAATACAAGGCAACTGGCTACTTTTGTGCAAAAGGTGAAGTATATGGCTCGATTCATTTCTCTATCTTCACAGTTGTTATATCCTTTGCAGCAAGCAGCACAGCATGATCCTTTGCATTGGACGGAGGAGTGTGAAGTGGCTTTTCAGAAAGTGAAAGAGGTGTTGGGAGCTATTCCTACAATGCAGGCACCTAATTGGGAACAGGTATTTTATGTCAACCTTTCAGTAGGTGAAGATGCTATTGGAGCTATGCTGTTACAAAAGGGGAAAGAATCACATTATATGCAACCAGTCTACTGTGCTAGCAGAGTAAAACTTGCCAGAGAGAGGTTGCTATCAGAAGTGGAACTTGTTATGGTCAGTGTACTATATGCATGTAGGCGGTTCCGCCATTACTTATTGCCTCGCCCCTTTGTGTTTTTGACAAGCTACACTTTTTGCCTCAGTTGATAAATGGCACAAATTTATCTAAGGCTATGATGAAGTGGGTAATTGAGCTGCAGGAATTTACTTTTTCATTCCTGGTGGAAGAGAGTACCAGGGCTACCTTAGCGGATCTACTGACATATAAGGAGAGTCCTCTTCTTATAAAGGAGGAAACCATCAAGAAGCCAGTTGAGGATGCGGCTGAGTTGATGAATGCATACTTATTATATTTTGATGGTTCTTACAGGAAAAGCCATGATGCAGCCTCAGGAGGTTTGGTGCTTTATGATCCACAGGGTTGCCTTGTTTTTAAAAAGGGTGTTAAGGTGGATGCACATAGCAACAATGAAGCGGAGTATTTGACTCTGGAAGTTGGATTGCAAATATGCTTGAAGCATGGTGTACACAGGATTCTCATTCGAGGAGATGCATTGCTGGTGGTAAAACAGGTATTGGGAGTTTGGAAGTCAAAGAATTCGTTACTCAAAGAAATGTGTTTCAAGATTAAGGGTCTGCTGAAGGAATTTGAAGCTTGGAGTCTAAAGCATGTGAATCGAGGCCATAATGAGGAGGCTCATGAAGCAGCCCAGGGAATGATTGGTGAAGTATTTGTTCTTAAAGCTCATGCATCATTTTATTGTGGCAGGGAGAATTTACAGGATGTTGAGGAGTTTTTGTTAACAGGGATGATTCCTAATGGTGTTGACAAATCAAAAAAATATGGTTTCATCCGGAAAGCTATAAGGTATGTATTGGTTGGTGATGCTTTGTATTTGAAGGGAATTGATTTGATAATGCGAAGGGTACCTTGGAAGGAAGAAATCTACAAAATTCTTAAGGAGAATCATGAGGGAGCATGCGGTGGACATTTTGCATCAAAGATTACCTTGCATAAGGTATTGCAGGAAGGTTATGTATGGCCAAGTGTGCATAAAGATGTTAATCATTGGTGCAGGTCATGCAAACAATGCCAAGCTCACAGTAAACGGATATTAAAGCCTGAGATGAGAAAGACAATTCTTGCTTATGATGTTTTTGAAAAATGGGGAATTGATGCTGTGGGACCATTACCTATTACCAGCCGAGGGAAGTGTTACATCTTAACTGCAGTTGATTACCTTTCTAGATGGGCGGAAGCAAAGGCAGTGAAACAAATTACTGCTAAGGAGGTAGCAAAATTTGTTTATCAAGATATCTGCTGTAAATTTGGTGTGCCATTGCAATTGCTTTCTGATCAGGGTCCAGGTTTCAGAGCAGAGCTTATAGATTATTTGTGTATAAAAATGAAGATCAGTCGTCGCAGCTTTACTACACCTTATTATCCACAGTGTAATGGCCTGAATGAGCGCTTCAATGATGAATTGATCAAGATTTTATCTAAAGTGACAGAGCAACAAGGGAAGAATTGGGATCTGGAGTTGCCTGCTGCCTTATGGGCATACAGAACAGCAGTTAAAACTGGTACGGGTTTCACTCCATTTTATCTTGTTTTTGGAAAGGAAGCCTTATTGCCTATTGAGGTGGAGATACCAGCTGTTAAAATGTTGGAAACGCTTTTGGAAGAGCCTAAAGATGTCTTTAAAGAGCGGCTGTTATATTTACAAGAAGCACAGCTGAATAGGGATAATGCTTTGAAGCATTATGAAGATATGCAGGCAAGGACGCTGGAGAAGTTCAACAAGAAGATTAAAAGCAAAGGAATTATGAAGGATGATCTGGTATTACGTTATAATAGCAGGCTGGATAATGCCTTTCATAAAAAGTTTCAAATCAAGTGGGAAGGACCTTTCTTGGTGATGCAAGGATTCACAAATGGCACTTATATCAGTTGGCAGATTTAGATGGGACTTTACAGGGTAAATGGATACAGGCTGAAGAAGTATTATGCACGTCTGATGGTAATTGTGCAGGATGCAGTGTCTGAAGATGTGATTCCAGATGAAGGACAGTTTTTGGATGTGGGTTTAAGTCTGGAAATGCTTTTTACTGCTGATCATGAATGATTCAGCAGGCTGGGGGTTGGGCAAAGTATGTCAAGCTTTTTCTGTAAAGCTGTTTTGAGTCAGTGTACATATGGTGTGGATGGTGTGCAATAAAACTTTGCCCTGAATGCCCTGGCAAATGTACAGGCCGAATGGTTTTGTCGTGAGCTAGAATTTGCACGTGTTTGTTCTGGAGTAAATATGGGAGATCTGGAGCTTATTTGGGATGCAAGTATGGCACCGACTGTGGTTGTATTTGGAAATTCATAATGTTGATGATGTGGATGATGACAATTGGCAGCATTGTTTGGAAAGATGATGATGTTCCTGATGACAAGGTCATGGCGCGGCGTGATGGCCCGAAGCATAAGGAGAAGGAGGCTCTTTTAGCATTTGTGTGTAGCCATAATTATGTGGTTTAGAGGCTTTTTAGAAAAATATTAAATATATAACATGGCCAATTTAAACAGCCACGTGAAGGTATGGGTGGTCGCCAGCTTAGAGTTCGAGAAGATGGTGAAGAGCTGGAAGGCGTGAAAGAAGCCGAGGCGGCCGTTTGAAAGAAAAAAGGGCGCAGAGGGCTGGCTGGCGCAGAAGAGGAGGAGGAGCAAGGAAGGGTCGCTTTGTTCTTGAGGCTCTGTGGGCGGCTGCAAGAGAGAGCAAAGAGAGGCTGGGGCTCTGATCGAACGGAAAAGCGCAGCTGCAAGATACGTGTGGAAAGAGGAGGAGACTCTCGGGTAGCGGGGAGCTGCCTGGTTAAGGCGCTGCAGAAAAGAGAGTGTCGGGGTTCTCAGAGGCAGACGTACTGGGGGGGGGCTCTTGGACGCTGTGGAGCCAGGAGCTGGAGAGCGTTGGCGTGTAGGAGCTGCCCAGTCGAACCTGCAAGTGTTGCAGGTGATCGCAGCGGATAGGTATGTCAGGCTAAAATCTGAGAGGTATTTTGGATCAGTGTACATATGGTGCGTGTGGTTTGCAAATAAATTTTGCCCTGAATGCCCTGGAAAGTGTACAGGCCGAGTGGTTTTGTCGTGAGCTAGAATTTGCACGTGTTTGTTCTGGAGTAAATATGGGAGATCTGGAGCTTATTCGGGATGCAAGTATGGCACCGACTGTGGTCGTATTTGGAAATTCATAATGTTGATGATGTGGATGATGACAGTTGGCAGCATTGTTTGGAAAGCTGATGATGTTCCTGATGACAAGGTCATGGCGCGGCGTGATGGCCCAAAGCATAAGGAGAAGGAGGCTCTTTTAGCATTTGTGTGTAGCCATAATTATGTGGTTTGGAGGCTTTTTAGAAAAATATTAAATATATAATATGGCCAATTTAAACAGCCACGTGAAGGCATGGGTGATCGCCAGCTTAGAGCTCTAGAAGCTGGTGAAGGTGTTGAAGGCGTGAATAAAGGAGAGGTCGCGAGTTGCTGCAGAGAAGAAGAGGCCTGGGAGCCGCTAAGTGAGAGGCGCCTGTAGCATCGCCAGAAATTGTGAAAGGAAGGCCAGAGGAGGTCGTCAAGTGGTCGATGCTTGCGAAGAGGAAAGCGGTTGGTCGTCTTGTTGGGGGGCTGCTGCTGCAGCGAGAAGAGGTGAGGCTGGCTACAGGCGAAGACAGAGGCACTGTACAGAGGAGAGTCGTCACCTTTTGCTCGGGGCTGCCCTGAAGAACTGGAGGGGCCTTCGCTCAGAACGCAGTGAGAGAGAGAGAGAGAGAGAGAGAGCGAAGAGAAGCGAGCTGGGTGTGTGGAGAGCCTGGCTGGCATGAAAGAAAGGGCCGGCGGTGTGGCTATGGGCTGCTTTTGCGAAGGCCGCTGGGGGGCACTGCTGTAGAGCGGAAGACAGTGAGGAAGAGAAGCCTCCGTGTGTGTGGTGGCTAGCTGCAGCCACAGGAGCATACAGACGCGAAGTGAGATCGTCGTGTGGAGGCGCGAGTACAGGGGTAAGGAGAGGCTGGCGACGTTAGACAAGCCACAGGTGCAGAAAAGCTGACAGAGGACCGCCGTGCGAGAGGCCGCCAAGGTGTGCTGGTGTGTGTGCAGCCGGAAGCGTGTGCAGTGGAGAGCAGCTCTGGAGAGAAGGGTCGCCGGGGACCAGGAGTGAAGAATCGCCTTGCTGCAGAATCGGGGAGAGGTTGGTGCAGTTGTGCTAGAGTACTGCAACAGACGGGTGCGAAGAGAGCTAAGTGGACAGGCCGCCGAGTTAAAGAGATGAAGGGCTTGCTGAGGCGCAGCAAAGAGATACGAAGAGGCGGGTGAGGTGGAAACCAAGAGAGAAGCGAGTGGCCGCTTGGAGCAGAGGAATCGGGGGTGTGCTGAAGAGAAGATAGCCGCCTTGGTGACAAACATGCAGAGCCAACAAGAGAGAGTATGGCTGCAGGCGCAGGCTGGTGAAGCTGGCGATATCGTCTTGTGGAGGGCTGGTAGCAAAGGAGGCCGCTTTTGCAAAAACAAGGCAGATGCTGGATACGAGATGAAGGGGTTGCTTGGGTTTGGCTAGTGCAACCAGTATAGAGCAGTGAGACAAGGGGTGGTGGCTGTAGCTGAAGCTATGAAGGAGTGTGGTATTGACTTCTGAGAGAGCTGCCTGGTGGGTGCATGCTTCAATGTTTTTAGTATGTGAAGAGAAGGATCTCCATGTTCTCTTGTGTTTTTTATGAAAGCTCTGGATAAGCTTTGAAAACTTGTATGGTTTTGTGAGAACCTTGCTTTGTGTATGTGAAAGGAATGAAGAGAGTGAATCAGTTGTGGGCTTTTGTTTGTGATGTGAAAGGAATGGGTGGTTTGGGAGGGGTGAAGAGTAAGTTTGAAACGTGTGGTGTTGGGAATTGTGTGCCCTGTTGTCTATGGTTTTAGGCTGCAGGAGAGGATGCGTTGAGCAGTGGAGCTCCGACCTCGATGACCTGGCCATTGCCATAGGGTAAGGGTGAGTAAGAGTTTCTGAAAAAGTGTCCAGCCATAGCTGGTGGTGCCCCCGTTTTTGTGTTTTGTATATTCCGAGCTGGGTGGGAGAAACGCTATAGAGGCATTCCCATCTTATTTTTTTTCCCTCCACACCATACATCCATTTTCACATCCACATTCATACATCCACATCCACATCCATTTCCACATCCACATTCATACATCCACATCCACATTCATACATCCATTTTCACATCCACATTCATACATCCACATCCACATCCATACATCCACATCCACATCCATACATCCATTTTCACATCCATATTCATACATCCACATCCACATCCATTTCCACATCCACATTCATACTTCCACATCCACATCCACATCCACATCCATACATCCATATCCACATCCACATTCATACATCCACATCCCCATCCACATCTACATCCACATCTATACATCCATATCCACATCCATATTCATACATCCTTATCCACATCCACATCCACATTAACATTCGTATTCTTATTCACATTCACACGTCCATTCTCATCCTATCGTAGCCCATATACACATCTTATCACATCCCATACACATCTTATCACATCCTTTTACATCTCATACTCATCTTGTCACATCTTATCACATCCTTCTACATCTCATACTCATCTTATCATATCCTATCACATCACATACTCATCTTATCACATCCATTCTTATTTGATCACATCCCCTACACATCTTATCACATCCTATCACATCACATACACATTTGATCACATCCCGTTTTCATGCTATTACCATTTAATAGCTTTTTCTAGATTGATATCGATAATAGGAGTTTTTTCTAAATTCCTACCAATTGCTTGGCCTAAATTAAAGATTCTTTTCTGAGGACTATTTCTATATTAATTTCCAATTTAATTATGTTCAATATTCTTCTTTTGAGTAAAAGAATTCATGGGGTTTATAGAAATCAATTCTACCCATATTTTCTCTTATGGTAAAATAATCATAAATCGAATTTATACTAAAATTCCTCTTCTTCCCATTTAATTTCTAGGATCCCAATTACCATGGGAATTCCTCGTTTTCCATCAAATATTTCTTATAAAATAAATTCATTTAAAATATCCATTATTTCAATATGCTAGAAATTTCTCTTTGTCCATCTAAATGATGGAATGCCAAATGTCGTAAGGAATCCTCTTTTGACATTTAAATGTTTCTCATAGATAAATAAATTTATCTAAAAATTCATCTTTGAAATTAAATTAATAATCCCATAATTCCAATATGGTAGGAAATTCTCTTCTTCCCATCCTCCAATGATGGAATTCCAAATGTAATGGGAATTCCTCTTTTAACTTTTAATTACTTCTCATAGATAAATAAATTTATCTAATAATTTATTTTTGAAATTAAATGAATAATCCCATAATTCCAATATGATAGGAAATTCTCTTCTTCCCATACCTCATAGATAAATAAATTTATCTAAAAACTCATTTTTGAAATCCCATAATTCCAATATGATAGGAAATTCTCTTCTTCCCATCCAATGATGGAATTCCGAATGTAATGGGAATTCCTCTTTTAACATTTAATTACTTCTCATAGATAAATAAATTTATCTAAAAATTCATTTTTAAAACTAAATGAATAATCCCATAATTCCAATATGATAGGAAATTCTCTTCTTCCCATCCAATGATGGAATTCCAAATGTAATGGGAATTCCTCTTTTAACATTTAATTACTTCTCATAGATAAATAAATTTATCTAAAAATTAGTTTTAAAAATTAAATGAATAATCCCATAATTCCAATATGATAGGAAATTCTCTTCTTCCCATTTAATGATGGAATTCCAAATGTAATGGGAATTCCTCTTTTAACATTTAATTACTTGTCATATATAAATAAATTTATCTAAAAATTCATCTTTGAAATTTAATGAATTATCCCATAATTTCAATATGATAAGAAATTCTCTTTTCCCATCCAATCATGGAATTCCAAATTTAATGGGAATTCCTCTTTTAACATTTAATTACTTCTCATAGATAAATAAATTTATCTAAAAATTTTTCTTTAAAAATTAAATGAATTATCCTATAATTCCAATATGATAAGAAATTCTCTTTTCCCATCCAATCATGGAATTCCAAATGTAATGGGAATTCCTCTTTTAACATTTAATTACTTCTCATAGATAAATAAATTTATCTAAAAATTCATTAATTATGCATAAACCTAAAAACCAATATTTCTATGATTACAATGAAAATCAATCAGTTTATCTAGGATGATAATTCCTAGAATATGGTAGGAAGTCCACTTTTCATACTTTGAATGAAAATATTTTATGTGTAATTTTTACAGAAATTTTACCATAGGTCCGCTACTATTACTGATAAATCTCAATTTATTCTAAAAGAATGAACTTTAACATTATGGATAGATTAGAATGATCTCTAATTGGATCATTAACCCATTATGGATTGAATCATAAATTTTCATGAAATAACTAACTTAAAAGCATAAAAAAGCCATTAATTTGGCCTCCAATTAACAAGCATAGAATTTATTCTTGGATTAGGGAAATGCTTCGTGAGAAGCTTCATTTGGATTGAGAATAGGTCATGGGAATGACCATACTTTGAGTGAGAGAGAGAAATTACATAAAAACCATTAAAGTTAAGCATAAATGAAAATTTATGTATTTCCTTACTACCATTCATCAATTAACTTCAATAGCATAAAAAAGCCATTCCAATTAAGCTTCTCAAGCTTGAGAGGGGTTGAGAAGAGAGAAACATTGAGAAATTATAGAAAAAGATCAAAATTCACCCTTTACCTTACAAATTGCTTGATTCTTTGATCACGGTAGAGGCCCCCAACCAATCAATTGGTTTGGTATGTTGATGGAGCCACCAATGGAGATTGAAGGAGGGAAGCTCCAATTTCTTCAATTTGGAGAGAATTTTAGAGAATAGTAAAAATTATCATTATTTCAGCATAATTCTGGCATAGTATAATTCTCCTATTTTTTTACAAAGGGCTCAGGTTCTATTTATAGGAGAGGGAGGCTCTAACCAAGACCAACTGATTTCTAGAATTTTCCAGATTCAGTTTGGTTGAAAGATTTGGACCTAGTTTGGTTCCTTTTTGATTCGGTTTGATCCAAGAGAGAGGAGAGAGGAGAGATAAAAATATCACATTATTTTTGAGTTTAAAACTCATTCAAGCATGTGAAGTAGGCACCTCCTTGAAGGGACTCCCCTTCCTTACACGTGTCAAAATGGAATCATTATACCCAAAATATCTCTTTTTTTTAGTAATACTCATAGTTTTTTACTAATAACCCTTGTACATAGTCAACTCTTCATCTTATGTGAGCATTTAATCTTTTTTGGGTATTTTTCTTTTACAAATTGGATTTATCTCCTCCCCACACATGGATTGATCTTATTGGCCCATAGGAACCTTAATTGGACCATAATCCAAAAATTTCTGAAAATCTAGACCCTTAGGCGCTAAGGTCCTTTATACCTATTTTCAATTAATTTCAATTGCACATTGGAAAGTTCTTTTTGAATTTTTGTTTCAAGGGAATTCATTTTAGACACTAGGAGGATTTTTATATCCAAAAATATCTCAATTTTGGACTACCTCCCGCCGCTCGACATTTTCTCTCTCTAGGTCAAAACAGGGTAAAACAGAATCTAGAGAGGGGAATAATTATAAGTCAGAAGGGAAGATTCCTACACCTGCACACCTCAAAAATTTGGAGGGAGGAATCTTACACGTCCAAACGTCAAATTCGAGGCTATCAAACACCGGCACCTCCCAAATGAGATGGGACATGGAAAGTGCGGCCAAGCTGGGTCAAGTATTCTTCCCAACCTCAAAGGAAGTAGAGTTAGATCTAAAAAGGATCGAGGTGGAACGACAGATAATACGAGAGTTGAGCTGAAGAAAACAAGAGCTAGATACTCGAAGGGCGAGAGCTAAACAAAAGGAGCTGGGAAGTTTAAACTTACTCTAATCACGGGGTAAGGACCCATAAATAGTTATGGAAAGAAGTGAGGGATAAATTCCAAACATAGAACCCATAAATTAAGAGCCCAGAGCAGATGAGGAAGGGTTTGTAACCCTATAAGAGGAGGATAATCTAGCAAGAGCGGTATGTGAAGTGGAAGACCGTCTGCACACCAAAAAGGACATTGAGTAAATGATCAATCATCCTATGTTCCTATAGGACATTGAGCAGATGATCAATCATCCTATGTTCCTATAGGACATGGAACTTTTAATTCTACAAAGACGTACCAAGGAAACTAATGATGAACCATTCCAAGGTGCAGTGGAGGACCATCCCATGGACTGGAGATACCTAGAAGAGCCAACATAAGAAGAGGACGAGGCCTAGGTAGGGGAGGAGTAATTCCTCAAAGACCAAGGGTGGATCCAACCATTGATCTTAATGCAGCCACAAGGACGGATCTGTTGAATTTGGCCATAGAAATGGGTCAAGGAATGGTCAAGGAACTAGGCATTGCTCTAGAATCCCGACCCTCCCAGGTGAAGCCACACATCATTACTAAGCTCGTCAAAAAAATTATTAGGGACGGGGATCATATTCAACAATCCACATGCAAAACCTGTGGGTCGGTCAGTGATGTGATAATGATTCATGCTTTCCCAGAAGGGAAAGCGCAT
Source organism: Cibotium barometz (assembly GCF_041138505.1). Classification (NCBI taxonomy): domain Eukaryota; kingdom Viridiplantae; phylum Streptophyta; class Polypodiopsida; order Cyatheales; family Cibotiaceae; genus Cibotium; species Cibotium barometz. The sequence goes on from NC_141059.1 coordinate 12,636,718, forward strand.
CAGTGGTTCCAAACCCTCAAACCCGAGGATAAGGTTAGCTTCACACGACTCAAAAATGTGTTTATGTCCAGCTTTTCCAAAAGTGGTGACGGATGGAGCCCTGTGGCACAGCTGCGCAATATTAAACAAAAAGAAATGGAGTCAATGGGAGACTGTGTGTCTCGATTAAAGCACTTAAATTCAAGGTGAAAACCACGGGAGAGGTTAACTCACGATCTAGTATTGCCTTGCTTCTGGAGAGGAATTAGGGACCACAAGATGCATGATTATCTAGTATTAGCCAAACTAGCCACTCTAGATGCATGTTGCAAACTGGCAAATTGAATATGAAGATAATATGCTAGAATTTTTGCAGCCGCCGGAAGATGTCAGAATATCTTCGGCAACAATGACTTTGTGTGTTTCAAGTCACCAAGAGATTGGAACTCGGAGCAAACAAGTCAGAAACATGATTGTGGATGAGCTAAGTAACACAATACTAGAGAAATTGAAGGTAAAGGAGGGAAGAGAAACATCTAGGCATGGGAATAACCATCTTTAACCCCATAGGGAATTGTTGTTGTGCTCCATGTGTAGATTGAATCACACTACCACCGAATGTCCACTATTAAGAGCAAGGCCACTATTCTATTGTGCACACTGTGAAATTAGGGAATCATGACACTTCAATGTGCACATATCCAAGGTTCCAAATAGTTGCAGAGCTACCGGCACCTAGAGCTCCATTGGCCTTACTAGCACCACCTAGACAAATGACTGTAGTCGCAGGACAGCCCAACTTTTCCTATTTGCCTAGGGGGATGTTTCGGGTGCAGGACACTTCACCTCTACCAGCACCTGTTCTACCACCACAGCCACCACAGGCTAAAATTAACCAAGTATTCATTGAAGAGACCTCAAAAGATATTGATTTGGTACGTTAAGTAGAACTTAGTGGAGAGTACTATGAGGAAGCTGCGGAGGTCACACCTGAGTTCTATGTCCTACAGAATAAAATGCCAGTACCTATGTTTCAAACCACGGTATAGTGGAAGGGTAAGGACATGAACTCAAACATGAGAAGAGGACCGCTACAATGTTTTGACTATGGTGGGCCGCATCGAATTGTTGAGTGCCTGAACAAGAATGTGGTTCATACGTACCAACCCCAACAATTGGCTGCTTCACCCAATGACATGCCAGTACTCACTCGTACTAAATGTGGTATTATTGATCATTTGATCAAGGATTGCCCATACCTCGCAAAATTTGGTTCGACTTCCAGTTCTAATCAAGCCACCATCCAAACCATTAATGTACATCCTAGAAATATCATGCCACTAAATGCCCTAACACGACCCGAGGCCCAATTGCGAGACAAGGGGAAGAATAGAGCATATGCGACCATTTCTAGAACTGGCTGCAAGAGAGAAGAGTGAAAAAAGTGGGTAAGGGTGACACAAGGGTCACAATCCAAGATGGATCCGAAGAAGATACGATCGACACCGGATCCACCCAATCGAGAGAAGAAAGGGATCAAGTGATCAATCACAAAGAGCCTGACCTAGGGTGTAAGATCCCTGTCCCGAGCGCGCAACAAATTCACGGGTGCTAGCAGCCGAAGTAGCACTTCTTGCACGGGGTAGATTCCCACACTCGGGGCCTCGCCCATGAATATCTCGACAAGAGACTAATCCATCGGTTCTTCCAAAACCAAACCCAGAAAAACTTCCCTTGCTCGGAAAGCACGGGCGATTCCTCCAGGATAAATTTTTCTCTAACATAGTCATCAAAAGCCTTAACTAACTGATGTGATCTGACCAAACCTGTAGTATCAAAGTCAGATCAAGGAAAAGATTGCACTTGGATCATAGAGACCAAGGCTTTTTTCCTCATTGAGAGGCACAGCTGTTGTATCTTTTCCATAGAATAATTTTTATCCAGGATTTACTTCATCTATCGTATCATAACAGAATTGAGTCTCATTTTAGGGATCCATCAGTCCAGCCTAACCCCATCCAGTCCCGTGGGTTAGCTAGCCGCCCAACCACTATAGTGATGGGATCCAATCAAGATTTTGGTTAGGTTTTCTCCTGGGTACCAGGGAAAAGAGTTCCTCGGCCCCCTAGCCGGATATTCATGCAAACTTAAAACTAGTCACACCACTTACACACACACCAATATGAAATTTCCTTTTTTAAAGAATCAGCATCTTCTAAAAACAATCTTTTAATGAAACCATTGTGTCACTGATCATAATCCTCAAAATCTCCGATTGAATCCTTATTTCCAATCATTCCTTCATCGATGTACCTATGGCATCATTGGCAACCAGAACGCTCACCACCTGTCCACTCAGGGGCCTTTTGATAGTTCCTAGCTCATAGTAACCGGCAATTTATTCACATATCAAAAATAGAATCTCCGTTGAAGATCAACAAAATCAACCAGATCCATATAAAAGAGCCATGGACTCATCCGTTTTTGACGACCGGCAAGGTCAATCAACCAGATCCATGCCCGAATTCAGAAAACAACTCTTACTCCTTGTTCCAATATCTTCCCCGACGTACGTGTGGGTATCTTCGGTGACCCAGAGCCCGAGCACCATATGGTCAGCACCCTCTAGGATCCTTCATAGGTCACCTAGTGCTTCACTCATAGGCCGCTTCCTTAGTCCCTCATCCACTGTACCACCGAAGCTCACCATTTAAATCAAACCGAGGCTGGTCATGACCTCGGCCCGTGGACCTTGCTATGCGAAACGTCCTCCGTTGACTCTTCATTCCACCAGTTGCAACTTTAACAGATAGGTCTCCACGACCTCATTCACAAGATGGTCAAAATGCTTCCCGAGCATTCTTGACATAAAACAATCATTTAAAAACAGATTTCTCATACAAATACAGTTCCAACAATATTTCCATTTTTTCTCATCACTCCTTATCCTTTCACATTAGTCCCCATCTTTTATCATCTTCTCACAATTTTTTTTTTCATTGATCCCTATCACATCACATCATTCCCATAACAAATCACATCCAGTCGCATCATCCACACATCAACCCACATCATCCATACATCCATCCACATTATCCACACCAATCCACATCATCCATACGTCCATCCACATTATACACACATCCATCCACATCTTCCATACATCCATCCACATCAATCCACACGTCAATCCACATCATCCATACATCCACGCACATCAATCCACATTATTCACACATCAATCCACATCATCCATACATCTATTCACGTCAATCCACATTACCCACACATCAATCCATATCATCCATACATTCATCCACATCATCCACATCAATCCACATTATCCACTCATCCATCCACACGTCAATCCACATTACCCACACATCAATCCACATCATCCATACATCCATCCACATTACCCACACATCAATCCACATCATCCCTACAACCATCCACATCATCACATCAATCCACATTATCCACTCATCCATCCACATCAATCCACATTACCCACACATCCATCCACATCTTCCATACATCCATCCACATCAATCCATGTTAAAAACCATCCTAAGGAGGATCAAACACTAGCTCCATTGCATAGTTGAATAGAAATGAAGAAGATGAAGTTAAGCTACTAATCAAGAAGTAATTAGCATAATGATGAGCATAATGACAACATAAGTGAGGGGCAATAAAATGTGTTGATTTCAATAGATGAGAGCCTCTTTATATAGACTGAAGTACATGAGGATTAAGCTCAAGATTAGGTGTTAATCATCATCTAAATCATCTCCACCTTCCCTCCTAGATTCAAGCACCTAAAAGTGACCACCAATCCTAGAATCTTGCTAATCACACCAATGCTACCTAATCAAGGGATCACGACCCCTTTGGCTGATGTTGAGCTCCTAAATGACTCTTTTACATCATGGTAAGATTGCATAATAACCTTTGTATCCATTTGCCCATAATCTATGACTTTAGTGCATAGTGCTAGTTACAAGGTATGTGCCCTACACATCATTTTAGTGAAGGTGTTTGCCATATTTTTAACACCCCTCCTCAAACACTGAATCCACTCAATGATGCAGTTGGTCATGCTGACTCTCATGAGCCTAATTAACCACCCAATGCTCAGTGATAGCATGCATGAGCGTGGTCTGACTAGCAATGCCATACATAGGTTATGCCAATGTGAACTCAGAGGCTTTAGTCATGCGTACAAAAGAGGTATGGGACGACTTTAGAAGAGTGTGACAAGACGTGGCTACATGTATGAGTGAAGAGGACACCCATGTGTATAGGGCATGCCCTTGCTTTTAGCACTTTAGAATAAATGATTTGATCTAATCATAGATAGGGCCTCATGATGGTGGCCCTTGTCTTCATCTTTTTCTTCTTCTTGGTCTTCTTCCTGCTGCACTTCTTCCATGATGTAGACTCGTTGCATCTTCTTCTTGGCAAAACAATTCTTCTCTACATGACCAGGTTTGTGACAAAAGTCACAAATGAGATTGTTGTTGTTGTAGCCCTTGTTGTAGTTGCCTTTGTTGTAGCCCTTGTTGTAGTTTCCTTTGTTCTTGCCATACCTACTAGATCCTGCATAATAAGCATTTTCAGTAGACAAGGTTGATGACGATGGAGACTCCATTTGCTTGGTCTTTAGTTTTCTCTCCTCCTCAAGAAGAGATGCTTCAATGTCCACAAGCTTTGATATTGGCATATTGGTCAAGGTTGTGACCACATGGTCATATTCTTCAGGTAAAGATTTAAGTAATACACCAATGGAGACATCTTCATCCATCTTAAGACCTATTCCTGCAAGTTGTGTTAATAGGCCTTTCATGTAATTCAAATGTGAGGCTAGGGATGTGCCAGACTTCATTTCTAGCTTAAAAAATTCAATGAGCAAACCAAACTTTGAACTTTTAGATCGAGCCCCAAATAGAGTTGTGAGTTGGTCCCAAACTTCCTTGGAAGTTTCGCATCCATCCACATGATGAATGTAAGTGTCATCAAGCTCCAATGTGATGATGGCACGAGCTTTGTCATCTCTTACTTCCCAACAAGGAACATCAGCAAGAGTCCTTGGCTTCTTCTCATTCCCATTTACTATGTTGAAGAGCCCCTTCTTCATGAGCATTAACTTGATGCGGGTTTGCCATGTGTGAAAACCATGACCTTTAAAGCGCATTGATGGAGAATCCTTGGTAGCCATTATGATATGGAATGAAGGGGGTCTTACCTCTGATGATTGAGGCAGTGTCTACCCTTTTACAAGAGAGATTAAGACCAAAGAATAGTGCTAAATCAAGTTATTTAGCATATGCTTTCCAAAAGATAAAACCAGAAAATATATTGATTTGTGGGAAGCAAGGGAGACACCTAATCAAGGGGCAAATTAAGTGTGAAGTAATAAGGGGATGTAGCAAGTCCCTAATGACATGTATGAACCACTTATTGCACCAAATGATAAGGATTAGGATAGATTAATCATTGATTAGTGGAGTTGAATATTCTGCTCACTATGCAGAGAAATGAGCTCACTTGGAGTCAATATTTGAAGGAGTTGCACAAAGAATGAGCTAAAAATCTTCAAGGGCATTGAATAGCAGTATGTCTAGATGATTTTAGAGCCCACAAACACTTGCTTAAGCAACTTAATCAATGAGTAATCTCAAATTTACCAAAGTACCTTTTCTGGCTATGGCAGTTCTGGACAGCACCCTGGTTTTTTGCTTGGTGTGTGAAGCACACTCAATCATTTGCAAAACCCTCTTAGGGGGAGTAAGTTTAGGTCCCAATGAAGCCACACCTCAGAGGAATTAGACCAATTTGATGTGTGTGAGCTGCAGCAATACTTTTGGTGGTCGCCTATCAAAAACGTGCCTGTTTTGGGGAAAACGAAGTTGCCGGCGACGTGGAGCTATGAATGGTGCAATTGAGGTGCCATGCCCCTTAGCAATATGGCTGGTGAAGTGCCCACAGAAGGATTTTGGCAATGGTTACGTGGTTTGTGAGCACCAAGGCCTCCACTCAGCTGCTATTCTAGATCCTATTTTCTAGGAAACCCATAAAAGCTAATGAAACCCTAATTCTCACTAATCTCTTGCTAAGCAAATAAGATGGGGCTTGATTCTAGATGAATGGGCTAGTTCTAGCTCTGATACCATGTTAAAAACCATCCTAAGGAGGATCAAACACTAGCTCCATTGCATAGTTGAATAGAAATGAAGAAGATGAAGTTAAGCTACTAATCAAGAAGTAATTAGCATAATGATGAGCATAATGACAACATAAGTGAGGGGCAATAAAATGTGTTGATTTCAATAGATGAGAGCCTCTTTATATAGGCTGAAGTACATGAGGATTAAGCTCAAGATTAGGTGTTAATCATCATCTAAATCATCTCCACCTTCCCTCCTAGATTCAAGCACCTAAAAGTGACCACCAATCCTAGAATCTTGCTAATCACACCAATGCTACCTAATCAAGGGATCACGACCCCTTTGGCTGATGTTGAGCTCCTAAATGACTCTTTTACATCATGGTAAGATTGCATAATAACCTTTGTATCCATTTGCCCATAATCTATGACTTTAGTGCATAGTGCTAGTTACAAGGTATGTGCCCTACACATCATTTTAGTGAAGGTGTTTGCCATATTTTTAACAATCCATACGTACCCACACATCAATCCACATCATCCATACATCCATCCACATCAATCCACATTACCCACCACACATCAATCCACATCATCCCTACATCCATCCATATCAATCCACATTATCCACTCATCCATCAGCATCATACCACATTACCCACACATCCATCCACATCCATCCACATCAATCCATACGTTAATCCACATTACCCACACATCAATCCATATCATCCATACATCCATCCACATCAATCCTCATTATCCACTCATCCATCCACATCAATCCACACTTCAATCCACATTACCCACACATCAATCCACATCATCCATACATCCCCATCCACATCAATCCACATTACCCACACATCAATCCACATCATCTCTACATCCATCCACATCAATCCACATAATCCACTCATCAATCCACATCAATCCACATTACCCACACATCCATCCACATCTTCCATACATCCATCCACATCAATCCATACGTACCCACACATCAATCCACATCATCCATACATCCATCCACATCAATCCACATAATCAATCCACATTATCCACTCATCCATCCACATCATACCACATTACCAACACATCCATCCACATCTTTCATACATCTATCCACATCAATCCATACGTCAATCCACATTACCCACACATCAATCCGTATTATCCATACATCCATCCACATCATCCACATCAATCCACATTATCCACTCATCCATCCACTTCAATCCACACGTCAATCCACATTACCCACACATCAATCCACATCATCCATACATCCATCCACATCAATTAACATTACCCACACATCAATCCACATCATCCCTACATCCATCCACATCATCCACATCAATCCACATTATCCACTCATCCATCCACATCAATCCACATTATCCACACATCCATCCACATCTTTCATACATCCATCCACATCAATCCATACGTCAATCCACATCATCCATACATCCATCCACATCAATCCACATTACCCACACATCAATCTACATTCATTTCATGAGTATTCCCATTCTCATCCAATCACATCTTTTTCTATCTCATCACTTATTCCCTCATTTATCCTCATTAGATCACATCTACTTGCATCTACCCATACATCTCATCACTTCACATACATTAACATCTATCCAGTTTACATCGCATCTTATCACATCCATTTCACATCACATCTCATTCATTCAATCCCGATTCACATGCTAACACATTCATTCACGTCCCTTATCGTTCATTCACATCTCGATTCACATGTTATCACATTCATTCACATCCTATATCTTTAATTTACATCCTGATTCACATGACATCACATCTCATCTATTCATTCACTTTTATCTGATCCGCATCACATATCATCACATCTATGTACCTCTCATTCTTATCACTTCTATTCTCATTACATCCATCCATCCATTCTTTCCCATCTATCTGCTGATTCGCATACAACTCATCACATCTATTTACCTCACATTCTCATCACATCCATCCATCCATTCATTCCGATCTATCTGATTCACATCACATATTATCACATCTATTTACCTTTCATTCTCATCACTTCTATTCTCATCACATCCATCCATCCATTCTTTCCTATATATCTGATTTGCATCACATATCATCACATCTATTTACCTGTCATTCTCATCACTTCTATTCTCATCACATCCATCCATCCATTCTTTCCCATCTATCTTATTCGCATCACATATCATCACATCTATTTACCTCTCATTCTCATCACTTCTATTCTCATCACATCCATCCATCCATTCTTGCCCATCTATCTTATTCGCATCCCATCTCATCACATCTATTTACCTCTCATTCTCATCACTTCTATTCTCATCACATCTATTTACCTCTCATTCTCATCACTTCTATTCTCATCACATCCATCCATCCATTCTTTCCCATCTATCTGATTCGCATCCCATCTCATCACATCCATCCATCCATTCTTTCCCATCTATCTGATTCGCATCCCATCTCATCACATCCATCCATTCATTCCCATCTATATCACATCTATTTATAGAATGTAAGGTAATTCTTATTTTTGATATAAAGATTCTTTACGCATCTATTTATGCATAAGAACAACTTCAGTGGGAAATAACACTTTTATAAAAATCCATTTATGCATAAATTCAATTTTAAGGAGAATGACACTTTCGAAATAAAAATAAATCTTTTATGCATCTTTATATGCATAAATTCAATTTTAATGAGAATAACTCTTTTGAAATAAAAATAAATTTCTTTATGCATCTTTCTATGCATAAAATCAAAATTGATGAGAATAACTCTTTTGAAATTAAAAAAAATTCTTTATGCATCTTTCTACGCATAAAATCAAAATTGATGAGAATAACTCTTTTGAAATAAAAATAAATTTCTTTATGCATCTTTCTATGCATAAAATCAAAATTTGATTAAAGTAACGCTTTTATGATAAAAAAATCTTTTATGCATCTATTTATGCATAAATTCAATTTTAATTAAAGGAACACTTTTATCATAAAAAAATTCTTTTATGCATAAAAATCAATTTTGATGAAAGTAACACTTTTATAATCAAAATATTCCCAATATGCATCCTTTTATGCATAGAAATTAATTCTAATGAAAATAACACTTTTATTATAAAAATATTTCTAATATGCATTTTTCTATGCATAGAATAAAAATAACACTTTTAGAATACACAAGCGGTGGGGATTACTCTTTTTGAATAATAAAAGATAAAACTTATTTCACAAAATTTGAGAATCTTTTGCCATAACCTTCTTTGTATCGTTGACCATTTTTTAATTTTTTTCATTCTCAAGTTACTTAGAAATTATCCCAAATGGTTTAAAGCATTCTAAACTAATCAAATTCCACTTTTTAAAGAGAAACAATATGAAAATTTTAATGCTAACAATTTGATTCCACATCTAGGATAAAGAAAGGCTAAATTCAAGAATGAAGAGAGGCGGTTTCAACAAGGCATAGCACCATTTTTCATTTTAAAGAAAATAAAAATTAGAATACCATTAAATGGAATAAAGAAAAAGTAGGATTTCTAGCTTACATGAATTTTTGTGAGCTTTCATTTGGCTTGATGGTTTGAGGGATCTACTCTTGTTTTCAACAAGAGTGGCCACCAATTCTATTGAAGAGGAAATGGTCTAAAACTAATGAATTATCAATAAATTCACTGTTTTTGGCTCTGGGGAGGAGTAGAGTAACTGTGCATGAAACACTATCAACCATTTAAAATAAGATCCAACTGATTCTTGGGTTCCTTATAGTTTGGTGAACCCAACAAAATCATGGGATAAAGATCCGTTATATAAAACTCATCATCAAATAATAATTCAGTGAGGTCGTATCATTCAAATCCTTATCACAATAATGGTCCATTAGACCGAATTTTCTATCTGAACAGTCCATGGAAATTTTTAATTTGACATCCCTTAACTTGATCCACTAGGTCAAGTGTTAACAGTAGCAATTCTGTCAGCACAATCCACTAATCTCATATTGATTTGCTGATGTCATTAATGTCATTCGAGTTATGAACATCATCACATAGGGACTCGTCCCATTCATCCTCATTGTGGTTTTGCTTAGTTTAATATATTTCAACCAGAACTCAAGAATATTCATTTTTTAATCAGAATTCAAATCAACTCATCAGTTCTCAACCAGAATTTAAAATCATATCAACCACATTCAAATTCATCATCTGGATAGTATTAATGCTTATAATTTCAAGTCTTAGATTTACTGGTATATACTGCTAGTAAAGAGTTGCAATTATACCCTCGGTATATACGGGTGTAGTCACGGTCCTTGGAACTATAAGGTAAATACCATCATGTCTAGGCCTCAAGCAAGTCAGGGATTCCATATAATTGGGGTACTTCCATCTGAAGACCCAATTACCAATTTACAAATTTCAGTTTGAATATCAATTCGTATGCATTTTTTCACACAATTATAACCTTTTACTGCTTCTTCATAAATTTTTGACATTTTTGGCTTCTCGATTGATCCTCATTAGCCAATTCGCTCTGATACTAGCTAAGATCCCTCTCCTCACCGCGCAACGAATTCAGAGGTGCTAGCAGTGGAAGTAGCACTTCTTGCGCGGGGTAGGGTCCTACACTCGGGGCCTCGCCCACGGATATCTGGACAAGAGACTAATCCATCAATTCCCGGAAAAACTTCCCTTGCCTGGAAAGCACGGGCGATTCCTCTAGGATAAATTTTTCTCTATTGTAGTCAAAAGCCTTAACTAACTGAACTGATCTGACTGAACCGGTAGTATCAAATTCATATCAAGGAAAAGATTGCACTTGGATCATAGAGACCAACCCTTTTTTCCTCATTGAGAGGCACAACCATTGATTCTTTTCCATAGAAAATTTTTTATCCAGGATTTACTTCATCTATCGTACTATAATAGAATTGAGTCTCATTTTAGGGATCCATCAGTCCAGCCTAAGCCCCTCCAGTCCCATGGGTTAGCCAGCCACCCAACCACTGTAGTGATGGGATCCAATTAAGATTTTGGTTAGGTTTTGTCATCCTGGGCACCAGGGAAAAGAGTTTCCGTGTCTCCTAGCCAGATATTCATGCAAACTTAAAACTAGCCAGATATTCATGCAAACTTAAAACTAGCCACACCACTTACACACCCAATATGAAATTGCCTTTTTCACAGAATCAGAATCTTCTAAAAATAATCTTTTAATGAAACCATTGTGTCACTGATCATAATCCTAAAAATCTACGATTGAATCCTTATTTCCAATCATTCCTTCATCGGTGTACCTATGACATCATTGGCAACTAGAACGCCACCATCTATCCACTCATCAGGGGCCTTTTCGATAGTTCCTAGGTCATAGTAACCGACAATATATTCACATATCAAAAATGGAATCTTCGTTGAAGATCAACAAGATCAACCAATGGATCCATATAAAAGAGCCATGGACTCATCTATTGAGGACCAGCAAGGTCAATCAACCAGATCCATGCCCAAATTCAGAAAACAACTCTTACTCCTTGTTTCAGTATCTTCCTCGACGTACATGTGGGTATCTTCGATGACCTAGAGCCCGAGCACCGTATGGTCAATACCCTCCAGGATCCTTCGCAGGTCACCTAGCGCTTCACTCATAGGCCGCATCCTTGGTCCCTCATCCACTGTACCAGAAGCTCACCATTTAAATCAAACTGAGGCTGGTCAAGGCCTCTGCCACCGCCACAGACCTTGCTATGCAAGACGTCCTCCGTTGACTCTCCGTCACAGCAGCTCTGCAGCTTTAACAGATAGGTCTCCACGACCTCATTCATAAGATGGTCAAAATGCTTCCCTAGCATTCTTGACATAAAACAATCATTTAAAAACAAATTTCTCATACAAATACAGTTCCAACAATATTTCCATTTTTTCTCATCACTCCACATCCTTTCACAGTAGTCCCCATCTTTTCTCATCTTCTAATAAATTTTTTTTCATCGATCCTCCCTATCACATCACATCATTCCCACATCAAATCACATCCAATTGCATCATCCACACATCAATCCACATCATCCATACATCCATCCATCCACATCATCCACACCAATCCACATCATCCATACGTCCATCCACATTATCCACACATCCATCCACATATTTTATACATCCATCCACATCAATACACACGTCAATCCACATCATCCATACATCCATCCACATCAATCCACATTATCCACACATCAATCCACATCATCCATACATCTATTCACGTCAATCTACATTACCTAACCACACATCAATCCATATCATCCATACCTCCATCCACCTCTTCCACATTATCCACTCATCCATCCACATCAATCCACACGTCAATCCACATTACCCACACATCAATCCACATCATCCATACATCCATCCACATCAATCAACATTACCCACACATCAATCCACATCATCCATACATCCATCCACATCAATCCACATTACCCACACATCAATCCACATCATCCCTACATCCATCCACATCATTCACATCAATCCACATTATCCACTCATCCATCCACATCAGTCCACATTACCCACACATCCATCCACATCTTTCATACATCCATCCACATCAATCCATACGTCAATCCACATCACCCACACATCAATCCACATCATCCATATATCCATCCACATCAATCCACATTACCCACACATCAATCCACATCATCCCTACATCCATCCACATCATCCACATCAATCCACATTATCCACTCATCCATCCACATCAATCCACATTACCAACACATCCATCCACATCTTCCATACATCTATCCACATCAATCCACGTTACCCACACATCAATCCGTATCATCCATACATCCATCCACATCATCCACATTATCCACTCATCCATCCACATCAATCCACACGTCAATCCACATTACCCACACATCAATCCACATCATCCATACATCCATATCATCTATACATCCATCCACATCAATCCACATCATCCAAACATCCATCCACATCAATCCACATCATCCAAACATCCATCCACATCAATCCACATTACCCATACATCAATCCACATCATCCCTACATCCATCCACATCATCCACATCAATCCAAATTATCCAGTCATCCATCCACACCAATCCACATTACCCACACATCCATCCACATCTTCCATACATCCATCCACATCAATCCATACGTTAATCCACATCATCCATACATCCATCCACATCCATCCACATCAATCCACATTATCCACACATCAATCCACATGAGTATTCCGATTCTCATCTAATCACATCTTTTTCTATCTCATCACTTATTTCGTTATTTATCCTCATCAGATCACATCTACTTGCATCTACCCATACATCTCATCACTTCACATACATTAACATCTATCCAGTTTACATCGCATCTTATCACATCCATTTCACATCACATCTCATCCATTCACATCCTGATTCACATGCTAACACATTCATCATTTTAATGAGAAAAACTCTTTTAAAATAAAAATAAATTTCTTTATGCATCTTTCTATGCATAAAATCAAAATTGATGAGAAAAACTCTTTTGAAATAAAAAAAATTATTTATGCATCTTTTTATGCATAAAATCAAAATTTGATGAGAATAACTCTTTTGAAATAAAAATGAATTTCTTTATGCATCTTTCTATGCAGAAAATCAAATTTTGATTAGAATAACTCTTTTGAAATAAATATAAATTTCTTTATACATCTTTCTATGCATAAAATCAAAATTTGATGAAAGTAATGCTTTTATAATAAAAAATTTCTTTTATGCATCTATTTATGCATAAATTCAATTTTAAGGAGAATAACACTTTCAAAATAAAAATAAATCTTTTATGCATCTTTCTATGCAAAAATTCAATTTTAATGAGAATAACTCTTTTGAAATAAAAATGAATTTCTTTATGCATCTTTCTATGCATAAAATCAAAATTAATGAGAATAACTCTTTTGAAATAAAAATAAATTTCTTTATGCATCTTTCTATGCATAAAATCAAAATTGATGAGAATAACTCTTTTGAAATAAAAATAAATTTCTTTATGCATCTTTCTATGCATAAAATCAAAATTTTATTAAAGTAACACTTTTATAATAAAGAAATTCTTTTATGCATCTATTTATGCATAAATTAAATTTTAATTAAAGTAACACTTTTATCATAAAAAAATTATTTTATGCATCTATTTATGCATAAAAATTAGTTTTGATGAAAGTAACACTTTTATAATCAAAATATTCCCAATATGCATCCTTCTATGCATAGAAATTAATTCGAATGAAAATAACACTTTTATTATAAAAATATTTCTAATATGCATTTTTCTATGCATAGAATAAAAATAACACTTTTAGAATACACAAGCGGTGGGGATTACTCTTTTTGAATAATAAAAGATAAAACTTATTTCATAAAATTTCAAAAAATTTTGCCATAACCTCCTTTGTATGGCTGATCATTTTTTTTAATTTTTTTCATTCTCAAGTTACTTAGAAATTATCCCAAATGGTTTAAAGCATTCTAAACTAATCAAATTCCACTTTTTAAAGAGAAACAATATGAAAATTTTAATGCTAACAATTTGATTACACATCTAGGATAAAGAAAGGCTGAATTCAAGAATGAAGAGAGGGGAAAACCTGTTCCAACAAGGCATAGCACCATTTTTCATTTTAAAGAAAACAAAAATTAGAAAACCATTAAATGGAATAAAGAAAAAGTAGGATTTATAGATTACATGAATTTTTGTGAGCTTTCCTTTCGCTTGATGGTTTGAGGGATCTACTGTTGTTTGCAACAAGAGTGGCCACCAAATCTTTTGAAGAGGAAATGGTCAAAAACATGAATTATCATTAAACTCACTGTTTTTGGCTCTGGGGAGGAGTAGAGTAACAGTGCATAAAACACTAATAACCATTTACAAAGGGGGAGGCTTCATTTATAGGAAAAAGTGAGCCTCTAACCAAGCAAACTGATTCTAGAATTTTCCAAATCAGTTTGGTCAATTTTTTACCATTTTTAGGTCAGTTTAGCTTACTTTTTGGATCTAGTTGAAGTAGGAGAGAGGAGAGATGAAAATATCTCATTATTTGTGAGTTTAAAACTCAACCACACATGTGAAATAGGTGCCTCCTTCATCAGGGAAATTCCCCCACACTGAGGTGTCAAAAATGCATCATTTCTTCTAAATATCTCTTCTTTTTTAACTAGTAACCTTGTTCTTAGTCAACTCTTCATCTTATGGGAAAATTTACTCATTTTTGGGGGGATTTCCTTTGATTCTTCAATTTTTCTCCTCCCTACATTTGGATTAATCTAATTGGTCCATAGGAACCTTAATTCAAAAATTTTTGAAAATCTGGACCCTTAGGCTAAGGTCCTTTTTACTTGATTTCAATTTATTCCAATTGCACATTGGAAATTTCTTTTTGAATATCTGTTTCAAGGGAAACCATTTTAGACACTAGGAGGATTTTTATATCCAAAAATATCTCAATTTTGAATTACCTCTCTCTAGATATTTTCTCTCTCTAGGCCAAAATAGGAAAAATAGGATCTTTCTTTTATTTCAGAGAGGGGAATAATTATAAGATCAAAAGGGGAGGTTTTTACACCTGCACACCTCAAAAGCCGGAGGGAGGAATCTTACATAGAGGAGCAAAGGGAAAGACCATCAACCCCTAAAGGAGTCGGTGATTACCCAAATGCCGAAGAGGAGATAAGGAATCTTGAATTAAAAAGGAACACGACTACTAGGAAAGACCATTATTCATTGCCCTATATGGAACATGTTTTGGAGAGAGTGGCTACTAGTAAAGAAGCTTACAACTTCTTGGATGGATTTTCAGGCTACAATCAAGTGTCAATAGCACCAGAAGACCAGCATAACACAATTTTCAATACAATGTGGGTTTGCATACAGAGTCATACCTTTCAGTCTCACCAACGTCCCAACAAGATTCCAACGATTGATGTGCACAGCCTTCAAGGACTACTTGTGAAAGTGGTTGGAGGTACTCAATGATGATTTGTGTGCACACTCTCGATGGGTAGACCATATGTCTTGCTTAAGGAAGGTGTTTGAGCGATGTTGATTATATCGTATATCCCTAAGTGCCAATTTCGGGTCAAACATGGTGTGATATTGGACACATTATCTCAAAGAACAGTATATCCAATGGATGATAGCAATGTCAAGTTGATATTGGAGTTTCCACCACCCACTAATTACAAAGGTGTGCAAAGATTTATGGGTCACGTTGGGTACTACCACCGCTTTATAATTTTCTATGCTGAGATCGCTAGGCCATTATACAAGCTACTCATTGTCTTTGAATGGACTCAATGCTATAAAGCCTATGATCGATTAGACCAGGCATAGGCTAGTGCGCGCCAATTCTAAGACCCCCCAAATTGGGACCTCATATTTCATGTGCATATTGATGCATCAAACTTTGCTATATTGGATGCATACTAGCCCAGCCTGGTGAGTTCAAATTGGACTATCGAGTTTGCTTCACTAGTCTTCAACAATTGAATGATGCAGAGGTGAATTACACCACCATAGAGCGAGAAGAGTTGGCCATTGTTTACGCTATCAAGAAGTATCCACATTACCTATTGGCCAACAAATTCATATTCTTCATGGACCATCAAGCCTTATTATACTTGGTGAATAAGCCTTGCACCACGGGAATAATCATATACTGGTTGCTATTACTATTGGAATTTTACTTTATAGTTATGGTAAGGAAAGGAACACATCATGTGTTAGCCGATCATATGTTAAGAATTCCAAATGGGGAACCAACAATTGGTGTTGATGTCCTCCCTGATGTTTGTTTGTTTAAACTAGACATGGTAACCAAATGGAGCGAGAAGATATCGGATTATTTAGCTTATGGTTTTTCGTAAGAAACACCCTTGAACAGAGATAAAATGCAGTGGCTTATCAAGCTTGCTTCACCTTATCAATTGATTACGGGAGAACTATATAAGCTAGGCAAAGAGAATGTCTTAAGAAGATGTGTAAGAGAAGATGAATTCGTCATGATATTGGATGAAGCTCATTTAGGAATAGCAGGAGGACATTTGGTTGGAGAGATTACGGCTCGCAAGGTACTTCAAGTAGGATTATGGTGGCCTACCTTGTTCGGGGATGCTATAGAATTTGTCAAAAGGTGCGAGGAATGTCTGTGATTTGCTATCCCACAACAAAGGCACAAGATGCTGCTTACCCCTATTATTGTAAGACAACCCTTCGAAAAATAGTGGGTAGATTTTGTTGGACCTATTAGTCTAGTGTCAGATCCATCACATAGGCCACCGATTCCTTTACCAAATGGGCAGAAGCCAAAGCCTTGAAGCGAGCTGATGCACAAACAACATCAAAATTATTATATGAGCTAATTTTCTCGAGATTTGATTGTCCATTAGAATTAGTTTAGTGATCGCGGCTCACATTTCATTAATGAGGTGATTGACCGTTTACTTGGCAGATTCTTAGTAATCAATTGGAAATCATCACCTTATTACCCACAGGCTAATGGTCAAGCAAAGAGTACAAATAAAAATTTTTGTACTATCTTGACGAAAACCTTGGAAGCAAGTTGAACGGAATGGGAGCATAAGCTGACAGCAGCCCTATGGGCATATCAAACATCATATAAGGTAGCAATGGGATACACTCCCTTCTATCTATCTTATGGTGTTGAGGCAGTAATGCTTATAAAATACCTAGTTCCGAGCTTAAGCATTGTAGTGCAAGAACGTTTGATGAAGAATGCACGAAAGGCTAATCGATTTAGAGAAGCTTGATGAGACCATGCTAATTGCATCACATGGACTCATGGTTGAGAAACTATGCGCAATGCATTGGTTCAACAAAAACTTGAAACAAAAAGAACTGGAAACAGGGGACCTTGTCCTCATGTATGGTGTAGGAAGCACCAAGAAAAAGAAACTCAAATACAGAGGCCAAGGACCCTTCCAAGTGTCTGAGATCACACCTCAGGGACCGGTTAGAATTGAGACAATTGTCGGTGTACAGATGGAGGGTCACGCCAATGGAAGCAAACTCAAAAAATACCCCTAACCCAAGAGATGCTCTTGCAAGAACATCTCTTAAAACAACAAAAGAACTTGCAAAGGAACAAATACAGCAAGCTCAAGAAGAGGCTAAGGTAAGGGAGGCCAAAGCCAAACAATTACTTCAAAAAAGAATGTTGCACGTGAACATGCCTTCCTTGACTTTCATGGGGACAAAGAGGAATTAAACATTGAGCTAGCATGACACAGGGTGGAACTCTCTACAGCTAAAGTCCATGCAACAAGCATTGCACTAATAGAGATATAGGATCAAGTCATAACCTGATCTCATATGAGACATGGGTAGCCTCAAATAGATCGCACCTTGAACCCACCATTGCACAAGTACATAGTGTGCACTTGATAACTACAAAAACTAAGGGATTTCTAAGTGTTAACATTTCCATCAAAAATAGTTCCTTGGTTGGAAAGGTGTTTGTCATGCCCTGGACGATCCATGGAAGAGGAAATGATCCTAGGACAAACCTGGATTTGCGCCAGTAATTGTAATATCCAATGGGAGAAGAGGATAACACTACTAAACAGGGTCAAAAATGTCATGTCCATACCCTTATGGAGCCTGAGGAGATAGCAACACCAAGCACGATGACATCAACTCATGAAGCCAAAAAAGTATCAATTCCGTAAACCCCACACAAACAATATCTAGAGTCACAGGGTACACAACAATGGGTGCCCAAGGTTCAACTCAGAAACCAGCCCAACAAGGAGGAGAAGGAGGTTAATATGGAATCCATAAAGAAGGATTCAAAAAGGGGCCAAAAATTAGAAATGGCCTTTACAAGAAGCAGGTTGTTAGTACTCCTAGACAAACCAACAACCCACAAGGCATTTGTGTAATGGTTTCGAAAGGATTTACTACTAGCACAAGGATACTACCAAGGCAATACAGCAATGTGGGTGCCCAAAACCCACCTAGTGGTGGCCGCCATTACAAACTACTATGAATACAAAGGAAAGGGTAGTAAAAGCATGTGGAACCAACTTCCAACTAAAACCAATGCTCAAATTGTACAAACACTAGTATGGAGGAAGAAGACAACTCAACAACATGGGTTGAGTATTGCCAAAGCAATACCAATAACCACTTTGATCAAGGAGCTAGACAAGGATCCTAAAGGGAGAAATAAAGAAGTTCAACAAAGGGACAAGTATGGAAGCCCCAAACCATAGGACTTAGTAATAACATTGTTCAGTTGGGTAGAAGGAAGAATCAAACACTCCCACACTGAACTAAAATGCCTACAGCAACACCTACCCAGAAATGCCAAGGTGTCACCTAAGCACCTTGGTTCCCATGGCAATAAAAGATGAAGGTATCCATTATTCACACAATGGATACAAGGTAAAATTGGGTATCATTCACTCATTTAATGAATATTTGAATGACTGAGCATGAAGAGAAATAGAAGGTATCAATCTTGCACACTCATGATCCCAAACAGTTCACGCCATCATGAACCACTCTAAAAAGGTTCACGCCATGAACCAATCTTTAAGGGTTCACACCGTGAACTAATCTAAAAAAGTTCATGCCATGAATTTGTTGAAAATGCTTCACGTCATGAAATGGTTAATTCTCACGGGTCAATTAAAAGATGCCATATAGCATTCTTCATTAAGGTAGCCACCTAGTCCGACGCTTGCGCTATAAATTCAAAAATCTTTCCTTTTTTTGTCATTTTTCATCGTGTGCTCCAACACAAATTGTCATCCAACATGTGCTCCCACAACCAATCTTGCATCGCATCCCCACTTACTCCAACTCTAATCAACATTCACACATTAAGGTGGGATCTGGACCCTTCCTTGTTTTTCTTTACTTTTTCTTTTTCATCCTCTTTTTAATTTTGATTATGATCAACCAATGTCTTGCACATTAATACCGTATTGCATGTTCATCACCACACGATTTCCATGTTCTGTTGTAAAACTCCACTATGCGGACTCATCACTTGAATTAATTGATTCTTTAAAATAAAAACAAAACGTAAAAATGTAACCACCAAAAACCTGTAGTTTCGTGGAACTGCCAAAAACCTTCAGTTTCAGGGAACTAAACCTGCAGTCTCACGTCTTTAACTCTCACGGGATTCTGTCTCTCAAAAATCCCCCTCACATCTCTAACTCTCACGAGATTCCATCTCATGGAAATCTCCCTCACATCTTTAATTCTCACATCTCTAACCCTCACAAGATTTCGTCTCACACGAAATCCCCCTCATTCTTCAATTCTCACGCCTCTAACTCTCACAGGATTTCTTCTCACAGGAATCCCCCTCATGTCTTTAATTCTCATGTCTCTAACTCTCACGGGATTCCATCTCACATAAATCCCCCTCATTTCTTTAACTCGCATGTATTGAACTCTCACGGGATTCCGTCTCATGGAAATCCCCATTATGCTTTTAACTCTCACGGATTTTGTCTCACGGAAATCCCCTTCATGCTTTTACCTCTCATAGAAATCCCTCTCATGCGATCACGAACGGAACCACCAAAAACCTGCACCTTCACGCTACATAATTGACCTATTCAATTAACACACTTTGTTTAATGCTCCCACCACTAACACACTTCTCATCTTGATTAACCATCTTGCTATTAGAAAAAAAATAACAGATAAAAGAAAAGAAAAGGAGTGCTACCTACCCCACCAGCCTGGAGACTGATTTTCTTTACATGTACAAATGTTGACCTTAGACCTTGAAGCCATAGAGAGAGACCCTCGCAGTAACACAGGCCAGTGATCTGATGTGGGGACCAAAGATGAATTACTTGGGGCCATATGCCCAAGACCTCCATGGTGCCATCATCAGCAAGGAGATTCATACGGCCCATGGAAAGGTGGTGCTTCAATATCATAGCTTGGAGTGCCTCCAAATCCTAGAAGAGGCATAAGTAAAGGAAAAGCTGGAGAAAGTGGGCCTAGGCAGAATAGCACATATTCTTCCCAAGAACATCGACACAGAACTTTTTGCCGAGTACATTAAAACCTATGACAAAGCTACCAAGTGGGGCACAGTAACGAAAGCCGATGGCACAACAGAGTAGGTCTTGATCACGGAAGATCTAATCCGTGAAGCTCTGCAGCTCCCACCACAAGTCAAGGTACACGCCCACGCCTTTGACAAGATGCCTTGGATGCTATACTAAAGAAGAGCTCATATAACTCCAATGGGGTAGAATATGAGAATATCCAAGATGAGGCTCGGAGAAGGCATGCATGGAAATGTCGCTGATCATGTAGGTGAAGCCACTGGACCACTACAACAGGGTCCCACTAAATAGAATTGCAAAGGTCCATGAAGAGAAGGAGGAGGACTGGGCATACTACATACATCGGGAGATGGAAAACTACCTCAAGGCCCATCGGTCCAAGATATGGACCTCTGTTGGTAGAGGTCCTAAACCATTTGACAAAGAGGACCCTTCCAGAACTCGAACCAGAAGAGAAGATGCAGTTAGCACTACTTCCAGAGAGCAACCAACATTGACAACTGCAGAGATGCAAGAGGGCCAAGCTGTCCTCATAGAAACACAAGACATAATGAAGGAGATAAAGAAAGGGAGGAAAAATAAAATAGGAAGAAAGATGAGGGGCATCTTTCCTGATGTGGCTGAGGAATAACAAAGGATAGAGGCTGAGCTAGCACAAGAGATTAGATCATACCAGGAAGTACTGACACTGCAAGAAGCTATTGTAAATCAAGACACTCAAGAACAAACACAACAGATTACTCCTCCTCAGAGCCCAGCACAACTTATATTCACAAACCTGTCCCCACTTAAGGATTCTACCATGGCGGACACACCTGCAAAGTTGGAGCTAGAGACAGCATCATCAATCCCAGTGCCGGCTCAAGAACCACAAGAACTTGAGACAACAACATCAATCCCTATGTAAGATCCAGCAACGCCACTTGATACAGGTAAAAGAACAAGGGGTGAAGATACATCCAGCGTAAGCAAAAGAAGGCATCTGGAGGATGAAGAAAGACTACCCTAGTTGTCCTTCCTACATAATATAGATTATGAACAGTTCATGCAGGAAACTATGGAAGGTTTGGATGGACTACTAAACCTGCTGCATGCTGGACTGGAAGGGGCCGCAAGCACAAGTGCACCACTATAGGAGTAGGAGAAAAGGATATGGAACTACCATCTCCTCACTACACACATGTTTCATGATCGTAACACGGCACTTTGGAAGCAAGTTCAAGAGTCAAACACACAAGTACAGACGTTAAAGGAACACTTAACAGTAGTAGAGGCCACGCATTGAGATGTAATCAACATGAAGAGTTTGAAGGCCATTGAGGAGTAAGAGACTAGATAAAAGTCACTGGAAAGAAATAATTTGGTTGTAAGACAAACTATTGTTTAGAGAATTAAAAAGAATAGGGACCTTAAGGAAAAGCTAGAACAGGCTAAGGAGAAACTCTAGAAGGAGTTTACCCACAACCACGAGCTCAGAACTTTTCATGCCCAGCAAAGTACAAGAGATCTAGCACATGTCCATGGCCATGTCCATGGCCAAAGAAGAAGAGCTTCAAAGCCAGATCAAGCAGTTATCCTCAAGTCTGAAGGAAGAAAAAAGCAGGGCTACTCACTTACAACAAGAAAAAGAACAAACAAACAAGGCACATGCAGAGATAATGAGTGCCCTTAATGATGCCATTAGTGCCAATCAAGTTGAGATGCAAAGAATGGCGATAGCACACTAAGAGGAAATGGCACAAGTCATGCAACAGTTATTACAAGATAGTCAAAGGCTGGCTGCCAAAAGACTTCAAAGAATCATAGAAGCTTAAGAAAGAGAGGCTACCACTAGCATGCCCAACGTGGTGCTTCGAGGAGTTGGATGCTGCAAGGATGGTTCGCGAAACTACCATATTGTAAGATTCCTCCCCAGCCTCTTAAGATGTCCAGCATCTTCCCCTGTAATCAAATCCCTCTTCAGAAATATAAAAGATCTTGTTTCTACCAGTTTTGACCTAGAGAGAGAATATTCAGATTTTAAATATTTTTGGATAGAAAAATATCTCATCTTATTAAAATAAGTTCCCCTGAAATAGAAGTTCAAAAAGATTTTCAGAAGGTGCATTAGAAATTAAGTATAATCTGTTCAAGAGGCATTATCCTGGGGGTCAAGATTTTTTCAAAATTTTAAATTAAGGTTCCTATGAACCAATAACATTCATCCAAATGTAGGGAGGAGATAGAAGAAATAAAAGGAAAATCCCCCAAAATGAGTAAATACTCACATAAGATGAAGAGTTGACTAAGGACAAGGTTAATAGTTAAAAAAGAGAGATATTTAGAAGTAATGATGCATTTTTGACACCTTAGTATGGGGGAATTCCCCTCATGAAGGAGGCGCCTAATTCACATGTGTGTGAGAGTTTTAAACTCCCAAATAATGAGATATTTTTATCGCTCCTCTCCTGTTTCAACTAGATCCAAAAAGTGGACTAAACTGACCCAAAAATGGTCAAAATTGACCAAACTGATCTGGAAAATTCTAGAATCAGTTGGCTTGGTTAGAAGCTCACTTTTTCCTATAAATAGAAGCCTTCCCCTTTGTTGAAAATCAATAGCATTTTGCACTGTTACCCTGCCTCTCCCAAGTTCCAAAAACTGTGAATTTTACTCATAATTCATTATTTTTTGACCTTCCCTCTTCTAAAAGATTGGTGGCCACTCTTGTTTCAAACAAGAGTAGAACCCTCAAACCATCAAGCCAAAGGAAATCTCTCAAATTATCCATGTAAGTTGGAGATTCTTCTCTTTTCTATTTCTTTTATGGTTTTTTATGATTTTTGTCTTCTCTAAATTGAATGGATGTTATGGCTCATTGAAAAAAAGGCATTCCCCTCTCTTCTTTAGTAAATCCAACCATTCTTTTTCCTAGATGATTGAATATTGGATAAAATCAAGTTTTTCATAATGTTCTCTTAAATAAGTAGAAAATGTTTACACTAGAATGATTTAAATACTCTTGGTGAACTTCTAATTAATTTTAGTGAGTTAAAAATTGAAAAATGGTCAACCATACAAAGGAGGTTATGGCAAAATTTTTTGAAAATTTGTGAAATAAATTTCATCTTTTATTAATCAAAAAGAGTAATCCCCATCGTTAGAGTATTCTAAAAGTGTCATTTTCATTCATGCATAGAAAGATGCATATTGATTAATTTTGATAAACAATGATTTTCAATAGAATTAAATTCTATGAAAGATACTTATTGATAATTTTTTTATTATGAAAGTGTTACTTTCTTCATTATGGATTTTTATGCATAAAAGTATATTTTTTTATTACAAAAGAGTTATTTCATCATATTGATTTTTATGGATAAAAGTATGCATAAAAGAATATTTTTTAAATTATAAAAGTGTTACTTTTATCATTATTGATTTCTATGCATAAAAGTATGCATAAAAGAATATTTTTTTAATTATAAAAGTGTTACTTTTATCATTATTGATTTCTATGCAAAAAGTATGCATAAAAGAATGATTTTTTAATTATAAAAGCGTTTTTTCTATCATTATTGATTTCTATGCATAAAAGTATGCATAAAAGAATATTTTTTAATTATACAAATGTTACATAAGACTAGGGCTTGTTGATTATGTTCAACTCTTTGATCATTCACCCAGGAACTTCAGAACTTCATGCCAATTTTTTAGACTTCTTAGCCGCTTTATCCCGAGAAATAGAATTAGAGCACCTCTTTGTATAATGAATCGTGTGTACCATGGTATGTCTTCTTCACAGTTTCTCTTCTTTATGCAATTAGGACTGAGGTGGTGATTCTGGAGCTGAGCTGCTCTATGTACATATTGTAACTTTTATATAAATATAGAAATGTTTTCTGGAGAAAAATTCCCTGTTGTATAAGTGATTGTTTATGGACGATTTGATAAAGAAAAATCTATTATCGGACATATGTCATAGATCTCCAATAAGATCATTGTCTTGTTTAAGAAGTTATTTTTCAAACCTCTTAAGTCTTAGGATCTCGTGGATGATATCAAAATAAAAAATTTAATAATATATAAATTTTTGGCAGAATCATGAGACGAGGAAACCGTGGCCGTCAGCCAGACCCTCTCTCTGAAGATGACGAGCTTGACCCTAATGTTTGCAAGGCTCTTCATAGGACTCAGCCCAAGACCCTTCAAAGGAGAAGGGGAGAACCTAGGCGAGGCTGTGGAGAAATGGGTAGAAGCCATGGAAGATTATTTTGACGTCACAGGCTACAATGAGCGGAGCAAAATGGCTCTTGCCTGGCTGAAAATAGTGGAAACATCCAAGGTAGCATGGAGGAACCACTGTGACACCAACCGTCTAGACAGAAATACTCAGTCTTGGAACGACCTACAAACC
Organism: Cibotium barometz; assembly: GCF_041138505.1. NCBI lineage: Eukaryota > Viridiplantae > Streptophyta > Polypodiopsida > Cyatheales > Cibotiaceae > Cibotium > Cibotium barometz. The sequence continues at coordinate 12,662,463 of NC_141059.1, forward strand.
TATTTAAGAAAGAGATTTTGTCCCCCTGGATTTTTGGAAACCAAAATGAACAAATTCTTAGAGCTAAAGCAAGAGAGCAAAACAATGGAGGAAAATCACCAGGCCTTTGCTCTTCTACTCAAATATTCACCACCTCTTGATGAAGAACAACTCATGGCCAGGTTCATTCGGGGAATGAACGAACCCTTGGACACACTGGTCAAAAATGCCAAGCGAGTGTCCATGGCTGAAGCAGTAAGAATGGCAAAAGATTTTGCCAAAGCCTTTGTAGTAAAGGTCCCACCAAAGCCTTCACCCTCTAACTTTAAAAGATTTCAAGCCCAGGGAAGTACTTCAAATTTTCCACCCCCGAAGAGGCAACAAGGCCGCCCGAATCAGAATCAGGATGCAGGAAGATTCCGAAGTGAAGGAAGACCTTCCCCCAGAATACTTTCTCAGGAGCCCCCCCTCTTTCCAGAAATCAAAAGGATGAACTCAGAAGTGAAAACTGATGTTTTGGATGCCAAGGTTTTGGTCACCAACTGAAAGACTGCCCGACTCCTACCATGTCTAGGGGACAGGGAAGTCAAGGACCCCGAATTCAGAGACCAACCCCTTCATACCAGTCTAATCAGGGTCCGTCTCGCCCAAGCCAAGGAAACCCATGTGAATAACTCCAGCTTAGCCATCTACCTCTGTCCAAGGTAACCTCAGAACTCCTTCCCAGAACTGGGGCAACCAAAGAGAAAGAGTTCCACCTCAGACTGCAGCAGCCAGAGCAGTCACAATTTCAGATGTAGTAGAAGAGGAAAGAGGGCAGATCTTTGCTGCAATTGAAAACCAAGGACCTAACCGTCAGTTCTCAGTCATCTATACTCCAGCAGAATATCAGGGTAAGCCTTTTAAGCTTTTGATTGATTAAGGCAGTTCTCATTCATTCATTTCCCCTGGATGCTTGCGTAAGCTAGTCTTAGAATAGAAATCAGGGAAACCTATGCAAGTTGAATTGGCCAGTGGGAAGACTCTTTTCACTCACCATGAGACAGATATTATCCAGTTCAATCTAGATGGTAATGTAACCGACTATCAGTTCAAAGTCTTACCTGTGGGAGTTTTTGACGGGATCCTTAGAATGGATTGGCTCCACAAAAATCAAGCTGACATACACTGTCACAATGGAACCATTTCCTTCCATGACCTTCACGGGAACAAAGTTCAAGAAACTGGAGTTTTCGGATCCCCAGACCTTCAGTTAGTGAAAGCTTCTAGGTTGCTGAAAGGACTTAGAAAGAAGCAGCAAATTTATATTGTCAAAATGAACCCAGTAGAGTCAAAGCTTAAGGCTAAAGAACCGGAATGGTTGAATGAATTTGATGATCTATTCCCAGCAGAGCTAACTGAAATGCTTCTAATTTGGGAAGTAGATCACGTGATTGAATTGACCCCCGGAGCTCAGCCAGTAGCCCTGCGCACGTACAAAATGCCAATTCTTGAAGCCATCGAACTCAAGGAACAACTTAGATAGCTGTTAGAACAAGGGTTTGTAAGACCCAGTGTTTCACCTTGGGGTGCGCCAGTTCTCTTTCAGAAAAAGAAAGATGGAACGCTTAGACTCTGTGTGGACTACAGAGGTCTAAATTAGAGACATTTAAGAATAAGTATCCTATCCCAATAATTGATGAGCTTTTGGACAGGCTAAATGGAGCCCAGATCTTCACAAAGATAGATCTCAAATCCGGGTATTACCAGATCAAGATCAATGATCAAGATATACCGAAAACAGCCATCAATACTCGCTATGAGCATTATGAATTTACTGCCATGCCGTTCGGATTAACTAATGCCCCAGCTACATTCAATCACCTAATGCAGGACATCCTCAGAGAATACTTGGATGATTTTGTTCTAGTTTTCTTTGATGACATTCTGATTTACTCAAAGAATGCAGCTGACCATGAGACATGTCCGAAAAGTCCTTGAGATTCTAAGGAAGCACCAACTCTTGGCCAAAAAGATCAAATGCACTTTCTTTGCCGAACACATTGAATACTTGGGCTTTCTGGTATCTAAAGATGGAATTTCTCCAGATTTCGCGAAAGTTCAAGCAGTCATAGATTGGCTTGAACCAAAGACAGTGAAAGAAGTCAGAGGATTCTTGGGATTGACTGGTTGGTATAGAATTTTTATACCAAAGTATGCTCTCATAGCTTCCCCCCTAGCTAACCTTCTCAAAAAGAATACCCCATTTCAGTGATCTGCCAGGTGCCAGAGTGCTTTTGATAAGCTGAAGACCACCTTGGTAACCAGTCCCGTTCTAAAGCTGCCAGATTTCTCTCTACCCTTTGAGGTACTAAACTGATGCAAGTTGTTTTGACCTGCGAGGTGCACTCATGCAAGAAGGTCATGCAGTGGCCTATGAATCCCGAAAGCTCAGAACGCATGAGAGGAATTATGCTGTTCTTACGTCCTGGAATTACTTTCAGTAGTCTATGCCTTAAAGTTGTGGAGACATTACCTACTAGGAAAAAGATTCACTTTGAAAACAGACCATCAGAGTTTAAAGTGGATCTTTACTCAGAAGGACCTCAACATGCGCCAAAGAAGGTGGATGCAGACCCTACAGAAATTTGATTTTGAATCAAGTACTGCCCAGGCAAAGAAAATGTTGTAGCAGATGCCCTCAGCAGAAAAGTCTCCTTGCTTGCAATTACTGTAATATCAAGTCCTTTGATTATTGAAGCAAGAGAGAAGATCATGCAGGATAGATTCTTTGGCCCTATTGCTACCCTACTTATGCAAGAAAGCAAAACTCCACAGGAGTTGAACAGAGTTCAAGGGTACAGCCTGGATGATGGCATTATGTATTATAATCGCAGGCTATGCATTCCCAATGATGAGGGAACCAAGGACCAAATTCTGAATGAAGCCCATGATAGCCTTATAGTAGCAGGACATCCAGGTTTCATCAAAACCTACATGTCTGTAAAGAAAAGCTTCTTTTGGCTTGGTCTGAAAAAGGATGTACTGAATCATGTACGTCAATGTCTAACATGCCAGAAAGTAAAAGCTGAAAGAGTAAAAATGCTTGGGAAGCTACATCCATTGGACATCCCCCAGATGCAGTGGGAATGTATCAGTATGGACTTTATTACTGGATTACCTTCAGTGCAATCAGGTTACAACTCCATTTTTATGGTAGTTGACAGACTAACCAAAGTTGCCCATCTGATCCTAGTAAAAGAAACCTACACTACAGTGGATATAGCCAGAGTGTTCCTCAAAGAAATTTTCAGATTGCATGGCCTAAGAATAGCAAGTGAATGAGATCCCAAATTTACTTCAAGATTCTGGACTGCATTTTTCAAAGCAGTGGGAACTTTCTTGGATCTCAGCACAACTTATCACCCTGAGACCGATGGACAAACTGAAAGGGTAAACCAAGTAATCGAAGATATACTTCGGTCATGCTGTGGCAGGGAACCGAAGAAGTGTCTAAGCTATCTGCACCTAGTCGAGTTTGCCTACAATGCTTCTTATCACCGAAGTATCAGGATGAGCCCTTTTAAAGCTCTGTATGGACAAGATTGCTTAACTCCATTAACTTGGTCCGACCCATTGATTAGGGTCGAGATGTCTAGACAGATGCTTGACGGCATGGAGCAGCAGATGCAGTCAATTCGTAAAGATATTAAAGCTGCCCAGGATCGACAGAAGCAGTATGCAAATAAGAAGAGAACAGACAGAAAGTTTAAAGAAGCAGATATGGTCTTCATTAGAGTACGGCCCAAAAGAAGTTCTCTATCTCTTGGGAAGTACAAGAAGTTATACCCCAGATATTGTGGGCCATATCTGATTACAAAGAAGGTAGGTGACTTAGCCTACGAGCTTCTTCTGCCTCCTCATCTCAAAATTCATAATGTATTTCATGTAAGCCTTCTAAAGAAATATGTACCAAGCCCAAATCATGTACTTGATGATGAAATCCTAACCTCTTTAACCCAAGGGCAAATGGAACTCCAACCTGAAGAAATTCTTGATGTTCGAGAAAAGATTCTCAAGAACAGAATTCTCAGAGAATTATTGGTAAAATGGAAGTTCTATCCTTTTGAGGGAGAATGAAGCTGATCTATTGCAGGATTATCCCCTGTTTGCGAGATGAGGGCATCTCGCGTTTTTCAAGTGGGAGAGAATGTAAGATTCCTCCCCAGCCTCTTAAGATGTTTTGCATCTTCCCTTGTAATCAAATCCCTCTTTAGAAATATAAAAGATCTTGTTTCTACCAGTTTTGGCCTAGAGAGAGAATATTAAGATTTTAAATATTTTTGGATAGAAAAATATCTCATCTTATTAAAATAAGTTCCCCTAAAATAGAAGTTCAAAAAGATTTTCAAAAGCTGCGTTAGAAATTAAGTATAATCTGTACAAGAGGCATTATCCTGGGGGTCAAGATTTTTTTTCGAAATTTTAAATTAAGGTTCCTATGGACCAATAAGATTCATCAAAATGTAGGGAGGAGATAAATGAAGAAGTAAAAGGAAAATCCCCCAAAAATGAGTAAATACTCACATAAGATGAAGAGTTGACTAAGGACAAGGTTAATAGTTAAAAAAGAGAGATATTTAGAAGTAATGATGCATTTTTGACACCTCAGTATGGGGGAATTCCCCTCATGAAGGAGGGGCCTAATTCACATGTGTGGGAGAGTTTTAAACTCCCAAATAATGAGATATTTTTATCTCTCCTCTCTCCTATTTCAACTAGATCCAAAAAGTGGACTAAACTGACCCAAAAATGGTCAAAAATTGACCAAACTAATCTGAAAAATTATAGAATCAGTTGGCTTGGTTAGAAGCTCACTTTTTCCTATAAATAGAAGCCTTCCCCTTTGTTGAAACTTAATAGCATTTTGCACTGTTACCCTGTCTCTCCCAAGTGCCAAAAACTATGAATTTTACTCATAATTCATTAGTTTTTGACCTTCCTTCTTCTAAAAGATTGGTGGCCACTCTTGTTTCAAACAAGAGTAGAACCCTCAAACTATCAGGCCAAAGGAAAGCTCTCAAATTGTCCATGTAAGTTGGAGATTCTTCTCTTTTCTATTTCTTTTATGGTTTTTTATGATTTTTGTCTTCTCTAAATTGAATGGATGTTATGCCTCATTGTTGAAAAAAAGGCATTCCCCTCTCTTCTTTAGTAAATCCAACCATTCATTATCCTAGATGATTGATTATTGGATAAAATCAAGTTTTTCATAATGTTCTCTTAAATAAGTAGAAAATGTTTACACTAGAATGATTTAAATACTCTTGGTGAGCTTCTAATTATTTTTAGTGAGTTAAAAATTGAAAAATGGTCAGCCATACAAAGGAGGTTATGGCAAAATTTTCTGAAAATTTGTGAAATAAATTTCATCTTTTATAAATCAAAAAGAGTAATCCCCATCGTTATAGTATTCTAAAAGTGTCATTTTCATTCATGCATAGAAAGATGCATATTGATTAATTTTGATAAACAATGATTTTCAATAGAATTAAATTCTATGAAAGATACTTATTGATAATTTTTTTTATTATGAAAGTGTCACTTTCTTCATTATGGATTTTTATGCATAAAATAATGCATAAAAGTATATTTTTTTATTACAAAAGAGTTACTTTCATCATATTGATTTTTATGCATAAAAGTATGCATAAAAGAATATTTTTTAATTATAAAAGTGTTACTTTTATCATTATTGATTTCTATGCATAAAAGTATATTGATTTCTATGCATAAAAGAATATTTTTTCTATTATAAAAGTGTTACTTTTATCATTATTGATTTCTATGCATAAAAGTATGCATAAAAGAATAATTTATTTATTATAAAAGTGTTACTTTTATCATTATTGATTTCTATGCATAAAAGTATGCATAAAAGAATAAATTTTTTATTATAAAAGTGTTACTTTTATCATTATTGATTTCTATGCATAAAAGAATTTTTTTACTTATAAAAGTGTTACTTTTATCATTATTGTTTTCTATGCATAAAAGTATGCATAAAAGAATATTTTTTAATTATAAAAGTGTTACTTTTATCATAAATGATTTTAATGCATAAACATATGCATAAAAGATTTTTTTTTATTAAAAGTATGTTTTTCATCATAAATGATTTTTATGCATAAACATATGCATAAAAGATATTTTTGATATATTAAAAGTGTGATTTTCATCATAAATGATCTTTATGCATAAACATATGCAAAAAAAAAATATTTTTTTTGTATGTTAAAAGTGTGATTTTCATCATAAATGATTTTATGCATAAACACATGCATAAAAGATATTTTTTTATATTAAAAGTATGATTTTCATCATAAATGATTTTTATGCATAAACATATGCATAAAAGAAATTCTTTTATATTAAAAGAGTGATTTTCATCATAAATGATTTATATGAATAAACATATGCATAAAAGAAATTCTTTAATGATAAAAGAGTGATTTTCAACATAAATGATTTTTATGATGATAAAAGTGTGACTTTCATCAGAATTGGATTTTTTGCAAAATTAGATGCATATAGAATCTTAATAATTAAATGAGGGTTCTCCTTACTCCTCTGTTTAATTTTTGCAAAAATTGGAAAAATGAATAAGTAGATAATCTGTGAGAAGAAATGCTACCGTTTCATATTTACTAAGATGGTAATGAGAAAATTCAATTAAACTATCGAAGTCAGAGATCGAGATAAATGATTATTTTATTCCTCATAAGAAATTCATGTTTTAGAAATCTGTAAGTAAATATTCGTTGAACGAAATTTTAGAAAAAGAGAAATTGAAATAGTACCTTTCGAGAAAGATAGTTTAGTAAGAACCTATCAAGACCCAAACTTTGATTCAGACTATTGACCAAGACCTAATTCCTTCGTTAGTTTCAGTCAATGACGATGTGCCGAGTTCAGGAAAAATGTACTCAAATCTCCCATCGAATCTGAAACTAAGTTAAGATTTTTGATTTTGATCTTAGGATCAAGTTAACAGAATTCAAGGAATTCTTTTTAGAATTCAGACCTGGATCTAGAAGTTTCGAGATACGAATTAAAGATTATTCATGGTTTTCAAAAAAAATCAAAACTGAAAACTTGCATAGAAACCTTGTTTTCTTAAAGAACTGTCTTACGCCAGAATGCTGGGGAGAGAGCATTTGGCATATATGTTTATCTAAGGGAAGTTAAGTTGCAACAGCTGGCGGGGAGTGTTCGAGGGACAGCTCACGTGGCAAAAACTTGCCCAGGTCTTGACCAGCTTGGGCATGGTAAAAAATGGTGTGCTTCTGGTATACAATGGGCGAGGGCCGACGAAGTGGTCCGTGAGTGAAGTACCAGGACACCTAAGGAGGATCCTGGAGGTTCTGACCAGGCGATGCATGGGCTCGCGGTGCTTAGAACACCCATACGTATGTTGAGGAAGATATATATATATATATGTTGACGAAATGATTAATGTAATCTGTTAATAACTGGATCTCGTTGTTGCTGACCAGCTGGTCCCACAACGAAGAGTCCAGAGTGGTACTATTTTTGTGAAACAAGGGATTGAATGAAAATTTTGAGTTATGAAATCTGTGATCATATTTGTTTTGTCAATGGATTATTTTTATATTAAAGTTTTAAAGAGGAGTTTGTGTGTATGTGTTTTCTAAAGCTAAAGTTAAGAAAGGCATTTTAATTATGGGTGGGTGAGTACTTGTTTTGATCTAGCGATTACAGTGGGGCAGGGAGGTGGCTAACCCATGGGGCGCATGGGGTTAGGATAGAATTAGTGGAGTTTTAATAATCAAACTAAAAAATCTTAGGATTATGCTAGGATTCGAGTAGCTAGTTAATTCCCTGATAAATTTCTCACAAATGAGTGGATCAGCGGGCGGCTGTGCCTAATCTTGATTAGGAATAAAGCATTGAATTTACTCAGATGATCAAATTATATCAGTGATAGTTTCCTTCTATCTGGTTTATTCAGGTGAAGAATTGATCTCGTTAGAAAAGTTTGTTAAGAAAATTCAAAAAGGTGGAATCGTCCCCGCTTTTCGAGCATGGGAAATTTTCCCGGTTTTGGTTTTCGGAGTGACCACCAGCCTAGTCTCGTGCCCGGACATTCGTGGGCGAGGCCTCGAGTGAGAAACCCTGCCCCGCGCATGAGGGGGCTGCTTCCGCTGTTAGCTACCGGGAGTCCGCCGGTGCGCGGAGGGGGCAGAGGGATCTCACACATATCAAACCTCCTCAGCACTAATGGCTCCCATCTACAAGAATTGGAATGCCAATTAGCCATACAGAACCACAGTCAAAGACAAGAGCCTATGGATGAAATGCGCCTACTCCTTGAACAAGCCTCGGAGATAGGTCAATTGTCAATAACCCCTTGGGCCCCTCCTCAAACTCTTACTCTATTTTTATCTACACTAACCCTCTCCTTGCTTCAATATGATATAAATCTATCTGAGGACCTAGGCCTATAGGTGAACTAACCCTCATTAAACAAAATACTGAGTGTGATGCTAACCCCACTATCATAATGGGAATTTTGCGAGGAGATATAGTATTAACTAATCCACAAGATATCTACTTTTATCCATCACATCCTATTGTGTTAAACCTTCGTAGTTGGTATTGGGTACTACCAAACTTTGAAATTTTGGACAACAGTGTCGAAAAATTAGACCTCTTTGTTCCAGATGATATTCCCAAGACACCAGCCAACTATGAGGTGGTAGCATAAAGTTATCAATGGATTATAAGCCATGGGTGGCTAGAAGTCTACAACACTCACCAGCAATGTGAGTCTTCTTTATATCACCCTTTTGGAATTCTAAAACTATACTCTAATATCTACAAATAGTTAGAATCCATGTTAACCATGTACTATACACTTTTGATGCCACCCATATTGAATATCCTATTAACATAAATCCTCAGGATATCCCTGACCTTCAAGATTTTATGAAATCTCAAAAACCTAGCCGTTGAGAAAAAATCTGGACACGAGATTATATGGGAGGAGAATTTAAAATTAAAGTCTTAAAGAAGTATTGTAATAAGTAGAAGGAGATCATGATACAATTTATAGTTGCATTTACTCCTCCACAAAATGGCATGGCTAAGAGGAAAAACAATAATCTCATAAACAGTGCGAGGTGTATGTTGAAGGAGATGCATATTCTTGATGCTTATTGGGTTGAAGTTATAAACTTGAAGGATTGGCATGAAGCCCTTATTCAGATATGAGGAACATGCATAGCTACTACTATTTCACAAAGTGTAAAATAGATACAAAATGGCTCCTCCATGCGAATGCAAACTTTTTATTGCTCCATGAGGCTCATGATCTCTCCTCCATGGCTAGAAAATGGTAGCTGACCTATGTGGGGTTGTAGGGACTTCTTTTAGACAACATGAATTGTGGTTAGATGGTTAAGGCTAGGCAACCTTGAGATGATGCCAAATGTGGTGGAAGATTGTTGATAGATGGCTTTTGAACCTGTGCCGTGATTTGTATGCTTGGACTGGTGGGGGGCAGATGGTGGCCAACTAAGTGGTGAATGCTAGCTGAACTAATGTGTATTTGAGGACTGGACTTGGGTGAGCAAAGTGTGCTGAATGCTAGCTGAACTAATGTGTATTTGAGGACTGGACTTGGGTGAGCAAAGTGTGTTGAATGTGTGTGGGGAGAGGCATGACTATTTTTAGCTCTAGGGATGACTTGCATATGTCAAGTGACTTCACACACTTCTTTAGTCTTGTTTTAATTCACACATGCTTTGTCTTGTTTTAATGCACATATGCTTTGTCTTGTTTAGTCATTGTTTCTCTTAGTCTTTTAGCACTGCTAAGAGTCAAACTTGTGTTGGGTGTTGCATGTGCAGCCGACACCTCTCTTTCATGTGTGCAGATTCAAATAATGCATATGATGTACATATCTTCCATCTTGAGTCTCTTGTATTGCCTCCAAAGTGACTCCAAAATTAGTAATGTATCACTTAGATAAGGAATTTAAAATTCCTCTAGGAAAAAACTATATTTACATCATGGGATTTATATATTTTGCAGAGGGGTGTAAGGAAATGCTAAAAATAGGTTACATAGGGATTTATAAAAGAAGCCTTGAACGGACGTGATATAGACATATTACACTAAGTGACCCTCCCCGAGGTGATGGCAGTGTTTGTTTTTTTCAATTTTGATAATTTAAGAACTAAAGGAGAGTTTTAGCTCTCTAAATTTTTCCAAAAACCAAATTTTTTTATGCTACGAACCCCTTTGCTACATATATCAAATTCAAGCTCACATTTTGTTGATTCATGTGTACACACATGCAATTAGACTAATCGGCATGCTACCGACGCAATGGTGGGGTTATATTCATCAAAATCCCATGATTTTGTGCTCAATTAAGTAATTTGTTTTTTATTTTTTTGAAAAAGAGTGTGAAATTAAACAAAATTAATAAAATTGACCAAAGAAATTGGAAATTGCAAGGGTTAAGAGTAACAAGAAGTGATTAGAAACATGAAAACGTGAAATTGATGCAAAAAAACAAAAACACATGATTTTGGGGGATTTTTATTAATTGAATCATTCAATTTCTCGTTAGTAACCCAAATGAAGCATGCAAGCAATGCAAGGATGCTTGGCAAGAGGGTGATGTCCCAGAAATGGAACAATTTATGTCGGGCCTTTCGGCCACTCAATGGGACTCTTCTCTCATGCAATGGGGAGCCTAAACTCCAACCCAAACCCAATATGCCATGGGAAACATGCAATGCACTAGTGAGGCAACTCTCACTTACCTCGTATCTCATTTGCTTGAATCGGTGACTCCTCGTGGTAGCTACGTCAATGGAAGCATGTCAAAGTAGCTCAACAAAGCTGCCACCACCATGCCTCAAGTGTAGCCATTGCTCTCTCTCACTCCCTTCCTCACACCCATACTCACACAAGCATTGAAGGCAAGAGATAGGAGGTAGGTAAGGTTTGAGATAACAATAGAGCACTATCTTCACTTGAGAGCATACAAGCATGCATACAAGAATGAGGATTTAGAGTTACAATTTGACCTTTATACTTGGCTCATAATGTTCACACTTGGTCGGCCAATGTTAAAAATTAGGTCGTAGTGCATCCAAGACTGCTTACACTAGTGCAAACACCTTGTCCTAGCTAGTAACTCTAACCACTAGCTCTTCACCGCATTTAATTAGTTGCAATCATTCTTGGCTTTGATACCACTATTTTACGGGAGGTTGGCATGAACCTAAATTAATTATTACAACAATATAAAATATCAAGCATAAATAGAATAAAAATTTACTCAAGTCATAAGATTGGCTCCAATTTTCTCCCATACTAGAGTGAGCCCATGCTTTCTCTTAGTGTACTTAAATATATTTCTTGAGATAGATTTAGGGGCTCAAAATAGTGTGCTTTACAAATATGATGACTTCTTCAAGAATATCTTTCTTCAAAAGTATCTTGCTTTAAAAATAGCTTTCTTGAGCATGCAAGCTAAACTACTTAAAAAATAGACATGAGTCTAAAATCATATAAAACTGTACATATCTCAAAAAAATCAAATATGCACAAGGGAGCTTTCACATGTCCCAAATAATATATACATTACTAATAAATATGAACAACATCCAAAATGAGTTAATGGTGCTTGTCATCACAAAATCAATATTATTTGTCAATATTTAAAAATAAATCATCTCAAAATATTTCAAATCACCACAAGCTCATCTCCATTATCCAATCCAATTATCTTCACTTGCATCGACTAAGCCATTTAATTAATAAATAAATTGATTAAAAATATAAAAAACCATATGAAGCTTCACATTCTCAACACAATGCAACCAATACTCCCACGCATGTATGGATTCGCCCATGTACATGTAAAGTAAGCTACAATCACCCGGATCTAGAAAGGAATCCTAATCTAAAATCGTCTAGGAGAATTCATAAAAGTGGAAAACATGGGAATATACATTCTATGGATTAACTCCAATCCAAAAATAATAAAAAGCATGAGAATACATATTCCATGACTTAACTTCTCATAGCATACCCTAGGGGTGACAAGCAACTATCCTTAGTTGTCACAAAATCGTAAATAATCATTATGGGCTAGTATCCCTATAAGATGTAATCAAGGATGGATAGGTGTAAGATTCATCCCCAGCCCCTCAAGATGTCCAGTTTCTTCCCTTGTAGACAATCCCCTTTTTCAAAATAATAAAAGATCTTGTTTCTACCTATTTTGGCCTAGAGAGAGAAAATGTTCTGAAGAGAGGTAATTCAGTTTTTAGATATCTTTGGATGGAAAAATATCCCTTCTCATTAAAATAAATTCCCTTGAAATAGAAGTTCAAAAAGAAATTCCTAAGGTGCATTAGAAATAAATTATAATGTGCACAAAAGACCTTAGCCCCTAAGGGTCTAGATTTTGGATTAAGGTTCCTATGGACCAATAAGATTAATCCAAATGTAGGGAGTAGATAAATTGAAGAATACAATAAGATTAATCTAGTAAGTTGAAGCAGGATAGCCGAAGGATTGAAGAATACCATCAGGCATTTGCCCTTCTCCTCAAATATTCTCCACTTTTGGATGAAGAGCATCTGATGGTGGCCAGATTCATTCGAGGGATGAATGAGCCATTGGAAACATTAGTGAAAAATGCCAAACCAGTCTCAATGACAGAAGCTGTTAGAATAGCAAAGGACTTTGCCAAAGAATTTGTTGTTAAGGTCCCGGCGAAGCCTGCACCCTCAAACTTAAAAAGATTCCAAACCGCGGGAAGTGCTTCAAACTTTCCACCCCCAAAGAGGCAGCAAGGCCCTAATCAGAATTAGGACACTGGTAGATTTAGAAGTGAAGGAAGACCCTTCCACTTTCTTAGGAGCCCCACCTCTTTCAAGGATTCAGAGGGATGAGCTTAGAAGTGAGAACACGTGTTTTAGGTGTCAGGGTTTCGGTCACCAGCTTAAAGACTGCCCGATTCTTGCCATGTCAAGAGGACAGGGAAGTCAAGGACCCAGAGTGCCGAGACCAGCCCCTTCGTATCAGTCAACAAATCAAGGTCCATCGTCTCGCCAAAATCAGGGTCTGTCTTGCCAAAATCAGGCCAATCCCAGGAGGACTCCAGCTCAGCCATCTGCCTCTGTTTAGAGTAGTCTTAGAACTCCCTCCCAGAACTAGGGTAACCAAAGAGAAAGAGTTCCACCCCAATCTACAGCAACCAAAGCAGTTACGATAGCAAAAGTAGTGAAAGAGGAAAGAGGTCAGATTTATGCTGCGATTGAAAACCAAGGGCCAAATCGTCAATTCTCTATCATCCATACTCTAGCTGAGTATAACGGTAAGCCATTCAAGCTTTTGATTGATTCAAGCAGTACTCATTCATTTATCTCCCTAGGGTGCTTACGTAAGCTAGTCTTAGAACAGAAATCAGGGAAACCTATGCAAGTTGAATTGGCCAGTGGGAAGATTCTTTTCACTCACCATGAGACAAATCGTATTCAGTTCAATCTAGATGGGAATGTAACTGACTGCCAGTTCAGAGTCTTACCTTTGGGAGTTTATGATAGAATCCTTGGAATGGATTGGCTCCACAAAAATCAAGCTGATATTCACTGTCACAATGGAACCATTTCCTTACGTGACCTTCACGGGAACAAAGTTCAAGGAACTAGAATTTTCGAATCCCCAGATCTGCAATTAGTAAAAGCTTCTAGGTTACTGAAAGGACTTAGAAAGAAGCGGCTCATTTATGTTGTCAAAATGAATCCGGTAGACACAAAGTTAAAGGCTAAAGAACCAAAATGGTTAAGTGAGTATGATGATTTATTCCCAGTAGAGATAACTGAGATGCCTCCAATTCAAGAAGTGGCTCATGAGATAGAATTGACCCCCGGAGCTCATACCATGATCACCTGTGATAATCAAGTCATCCACATAGATGACAAGTAAAACAATCCCATGATCTGTTTTCTTTACATAGAGTGAAGAATCTGCTATAGAAACCTGAAATCCAAGGGAGATAAGATATCTGCTCATCTTATCACTCCAAGCACGAGGTGCTTCCTTCAAACCATATAAAGCTTTCTTCAATCTGCATACATGAGTGGGATACTTTGGGTGTACATACCCTTCCTGGTTGTGCCATATACACTTCTTCTTGTAGATCACTATGTAAAAATGCATTTTTCACATCAATTTGATGCATTTCCCAACCATTTGCTGTAGCCATAGCAATGACTGCTCTCACTGTTCCCATCTTTGCCACTGGACTAAATGTTTCATCATAGTCCAATCCTTGAGTTTGTGCATAACCCTTAGCTACCAATCTCGGCTTATGACGTTGAATGGAACCATCTGACTTGCATTTCACTTTGTAAACCCATTTGCAACCAATAACATTTTTGTCCTGTGGTAATGCAACCAAATCCCATGTTTCGTTTTTATGAACCAATGTGTCCATCTCAACATCCATTGCTTTTTCCCATACATGCTTTCCAATAGCTTCTGTATAGCATGTAGGTTCCACATGCTTCACCAAAGAAGTCATATATGCATAATGCATAGCAAAATCACGATATGTCAACCTGTCAACTGGATATCTGACCCTTTGGGATCTCCACAATGCATGCGGATCACTCTGAACACCTGTCACTCTAGCATGTGGAGGTACATATCTATCCTGTCTAACACCAGGAACTTGGTACATATCTCAAGTGGCCTTCTACTCATGTTGCCTTCTCTAGGAAACCGCAACCTCGCATACTTTTCAAACTGACAGGCTTCACAAAAATGCATATTCCCATCAAACTTGAATCTAGGTAGCCCACTAACAATGCCTCTTGCCTGCATGTTCTTTAACCTTTGTATATTCACATGTCCAATCCTCTTATGCCACATGTCAATGTCCTATACCACATTTCTGCTTTTAGAGAACATGGCTAATTTCAACTCAGGAATCCCAGCATCTAGCTTAAATAACCTGTCTTCTTTCTTTCCTTTGGCAATGACTCTACATCCATTTTTGAAATTCTCAGCGAAGCAACCATGCTCGTTGAAATAAACCTGTAATCCCTCTTCCACCATTTGACCAAACTTTTTGTAATAGAAGGCACATACAAGACATCTGCCACATAGACTCTGTTTCACCATTGTGCATAACCAATGGTACACTTCCAACATGTGTAATGGCATGCTGGGTATCATATCTGGAGTCTCCACATAGCCTTTCACATCCATAGGATTCATATGCTCAAACCATTCACCATGACAAGTCATATGGTTTGATGCTCCAGAGTCCATATACCAAGTGTCATCATTTTCAGCATTTGTCATCATAGATCCCACAACATGTTTCATGGCAAACAAGTGATTTGCACTGCCATCATTACTCCTTGATGCATAATTTCCACCATGTTGTGCATAATGTTCACCATGTTGTGCTCTACCCCCTCTCAAATCATCTTGTTTGCGGAAACAATCACGTGCCATATGACCAAATTTCCCACAGTAATGGGATTCCACATCGCGCATAGATGTTTGTTGACCTTGCCAACGTCCTCTACCACGAGGATTACCTCTGCCTTTTGAGGTGTATATCCACGACCACCTCTAGCACCATATGTAGGCTAAAAATTCTGTTGTGGTGACCTGTCCTGCCATCCACGACCATTACCACCACGGCCACGTGATGCAAATCTCCCCCTTCCTCTAGATCCTCTATGTGAATAGAAAGCATGATTTCTGCCATTATCATCATGGTTAGTAGATGCATCATGAAAGGAATCACTGAGTTTGAATTCCTCAACAAGCAAGAGTGAAACCAACTCATCAAAGTCTGGTAAACCTTGTTGAAAAAGCAGTAGAGGGAGAGGAGACACACACACAGGAGCAAACCCTAATGTATATTGCAAACCCTAACCATAGAGGGAAGCCATCTCCCTTCTCTCACAATGCATAAAGCCATAATCCATAATACACACAACACACTATGAGTTGTGTCCACACACATCTAACCCTAGCTAATGTCCACACACTATGACCAGCTGGACACGCGATCATTTATGTCTCACACATGTTCCTACCGAACATGCCAGCACATAGCACAGCTGGCTCACACTGACATCGAGCTTGAATCTCAACAGCCCCTCTCAAGCTCATGATGTACTACCATAGATGAAGATGTAGATGAGCTTGGGATATCAAAGCTCTCAACACTCCCCCTCAAGCTCATCCCACGTACTCCCAACATAGTACAGAAGTACTCAAAAATTTCCCTGCTAAGTGGCTTTGTAAAGATGTCTGCCACCTGCTCATCAGTCTTCACATACTATAGATCAACTGTACCATCCACAGCACCTTCTCTCTGACAAAGTGATAATGGACCTCTATGTGCTTGGTCCTTGCATGAAATACTGGATTCTTGGCCAACTGTATACTGCTCATGTTGTCACAATGAATGACAACTTTGCCATCAATAGGCTCACTTAAATTTGCCAAGAGATTCTTTATCCATACCGCCTCACAAGTAGCAATGGATGCACCTCTGTATTCAGCCTCTATACTGGATAAAGCAACTGTAGGTTGCTTCTTGCTACTCCAACTCACCATGGCACTTCCAAGTGTAAAAGCATAACCACTAGTAGACCTCCTGTCATATGAGCTACCTGCCCAATTAACATCTATGTAGCCATGTATATCCAAGCCTTTACCACTCTCATAAAGTAGACCATAATGTGCAGTGGTCTTCACATAATGCGTCTCACTGCATCCAAATGAGGTTTCCTGGGAGTCTGCATAAACTGGCTTACTAGCCCCACAGCATAACTCAAATCTGGGCGTGTGATAGTCATGTAAATGAGAATACCAACCATCTTTCTGTACATAGATGGATCATCTAGCTCCTCACCAAAATCAGCCCGCAACTTCACATTTTGCTCCAAAGGTGTACTCATAGGCTTACACCCTGTCATGCCATACTTTGCCAACATATCCAATGCATATTGGCATTGTACTAACCATGTACCTGCATGATCTTTGATCACTTCAATTCCAAGAAAGTATCTCAACTCACCAAGGTCTTTCATGTCAAATTGCCCACTCAATGCTTTCTTGACATGCATCACATCTGCACCATGATCACCTGTGATAATTGTCAGGTAAAAATCTGAAAGGTATTTTGGGTCAATGTACATATGGACGCGGTGATATGATCCGAAGTACAAAGAAGAAGAAGAAGAGTTTTTTAGCATTAGTGTGGCCATTATTTTGTGGTTTGAGGCTTTTAAAAAAATAATAAAAAAATATATTACACATGGCCAAGATTAGAGGAGGCCACATGGAAGTTCTTATACACTGCCAGCACGTCGTCTAAAGGCTGCAAAGATTCGAAAGCTAGCCGTCTACAGGCTGGCGTCGGTAGGCTGGATTAAGGAAGAGAGCTGGCCACCTTGGTGCGAGGATAGCCTTGCTATGGTAGTGCAGTTTACAGAAGGCGTCGACTTGTGTGAAGGCGACGGGCTGGCATGTGGAGCTGCTGGCGTCAAAAGAAGCTGGAGTGCTGCAGCAGACGGGTGCGAAGAAGCGAGAGTGGTGGTCACTTTTAGATGAAACTGCCGGGGCAGGTACTGTGAAACGAGAGGCGCTTGAGAGGCGCAGGCCTTGTAAGAGAGCCGCCTTGTGAGAGGAAGGAGATGGTTGGGGGGATTTGCCAGTCCATGCAAGGTTGGAGAGCACAGGCGAGAGCTATGGCCGTTTTTGTGTGTGGTGGATTTCTACAGCAAGGGAAGGTGGCCGTCATGTGATCAAGAGGAGGTCGTGCTGGGAAAAGAAAGCTGGCAGACTGGCGCAAGAGGTGCCTATAGTGGCTGGTAGGCCTGGGGAATAGTGGACTGCCTTGCTGAAGTGAGAGGGAGCCAAAGCAGAGAAGCCGCCTTGTGAGCCTGGTGAAGATTGCTGCAGAGGCCAGTGTTGGTGAAGCTCGTGTGTGGGAGAGCTGGCGACAGAGAGTGGACACTCTCCCTCGGGCGCTGCAGACATAAAAGGAGAGGCCGACTTGTGTGTGTGTTCTGAGGCTAGCAAGAGAAAGGCAGAGCCAGAGGTTGGTGAGTGAAGACAGCAGGTCAAGGATTTGAAGCTGATAAGTGTGGGACAGTTGCGTGGAAAGGAGACCGGGTCCAGAGAAGGTCGCACTCGAGTGGCTCTACTGACAAAGCGAGCAAAGCTGCTGACTTTCTACTGGGAGGTGGCTGCCTTGTTTCGAGACTTAAGAGAAGCTGTGGGCAGTGTGTGGGTGAGTTGTTTGCTATGAGTGTGTGATAAAAGGAGAGTGTGAGGGAGAGTGGGTTGAAGTTTGTCAATTAATAAAATCTATGGTGATGGATCACCACTTGTAAATGGACAAACAGGGTTTGTGTTGATGA
Organism: Cibotium barometz; assembly: GCF_041138505.1. Classification (NCBI taxonomy): domain Eukaryota; kingdom Viridiplantae; phylum Streptophyta; class Polypodiopsida; order Cyatheales; family Cibotiaceae; genus Cibotium; species Cibotium barometz. The sequence continues at coordinate 12,680,927 of NC_141059.1, forward strand.
TATGTAAGTGTGTTAGCCTTGCTGACAGATAAAAGGCTTTGATAATGAGATATATTAGCTGTTGAAACTGCCCTTCTTTGGGTATCTCTGGGTGGTAGAGAGAGAGAGAGAGAGAGATTTTTCTTTCTAGCTAGAGAAGTTGGTGGTGCCCCTTGTGCTTGTGAGTGTTCTGAAGGTGGTGAGTCGGCGAGCTATAGTGGCCTTCTTGTGTTCCTGAGCTGCCTCACATCCTTCTGATGCCCCCACTGAGGATTGCTCTGCTTTTTCCTTCAGTTTATCAGGGTGTGTGCCCTAGGAATTGAGAGTTTCAGGGAAGGAGTTATCTTGGATCTGAGGTGAAGTTTGGGGGTGAAAATGATGTCTTATCCAGAGTTTTATGGTAGCCCTAATGAGGATGTGGCAGAATTCTTGGAAAGGATGGAGGTTGCATGCATAAGCAACCATATTAATGAGTCGGTACAGGTGTTGCGGCTACTGAGCATCTGTTTGAAAGGGGATGCAAGGACCTGGTGTACAGAGCTTATGAGAAGTCATTGAGGGTTGCTGTTCCACATCTTGATATGACTAAAAATGGATTAAAGAACAAGAAAGTAGAAGACCCCGACAAGGTTTGGCATGAGGTGCAAGCTTTAACACAAGGTGAGTTTGAATCAATAGATGATTATATGAAGAAATTTTCTCTGCTATGGAAGACTCTGTGCAGGGCTTTGGGAGAAGACCAGGTACCCCCTGATGTGATGAAGAAAAACAAGTTTGTAGCCGGGCTTAAGAGGAGTATTCGCTGGAAAGTGGAATTGAAGAAGCCCAGGTCTTTTGAGGATGCGGTGGAAATTGCTAAATCAAAAGATTGGAAGCAGCGGATGAATCAGCTGGGGATGATTCCAGTTGTAGCACAGCCGGAGATTTGTAGAGTGGAGGCTACCCCCATGAATGCAGTGATTGAGAGGATGAAGCCCTCTGAAGCCCAAGCTATGCAGTGATTGAGAGGATGAAGCCCTCTGAAGCCCAAGCTATGCAGATGGTGCCACAAGCTAGTCAGGGAGTACCTATGGTTCCTGCAGGTTCTGATGAGGGATTGCGACAGGATATGAAACAGATGGTTGATCTTATGAAGAATTTGAGCTTAAATTTAATGGGAAGTATAGGTGGTGGACGTGGTAGAGGCAGGGGCAATAATCATGAAGGGGGAGATGGACAAGCAGGGTATGGATGTGGTCGCGGTAGGGGCCGTCGTTTCATCCCTACATGCTGGAACTATGGTGAGCTTGGTCATCTGAGTACAGATTGTGATAAACCTCAGCGTATGGGTGGTGATATTTACCCATTACCTTCACAGTTACCTGACAGGTCAAATGATTATGGTATTGATATCAGGGATCAAGCAGGCCCGAGTGGAATCACATCGGATGAGAAGGGTAAAACTAAGATGATAGATGTGGTCACCCTTGAGAAGACGAAGGAGGCAGAAGCTGATGTGATGCCTTTGGGGAAACGGATGCCACAGGAAAGGGAAAGCAAGGATGCTGCAGGGCCCAGCAAGAAGAAAGGTAAAGTGAAGGAAGGAGGGGATGTGAAGGTCAAGCAGAAGCGGAAGTCTCGTAGGAAGTTTCAGGTAACTGATTTTCCACTGGGGGTTGGGCAGGATAGCTACAATTTACAGGAGGACATGGCTGGAAGGAAAGCTAACATTACTTTTGGGCAATTGATAGAGTTAGCTCCCAATTTGAAGCGTCAGTGGAAAAGACTTGTGAACCCGAGAGAGAAGGAGCCTGCTAAAGGGATAGTGACTGTTTTATCTATTGAGGAGTTGCGATATATGTCCTGTGGTGAATGTGTGGTATAAAGGGAAGAATCTGGGAGAGGCATACATAGATGGTGGTGCACAAATTTGTGTGATCACATTGGCAGCTGTGGAGAGGCTTGGTCTTAATTTTACTGAAGCGTCTGGATTCCGTATTCGGTTGGCCAATCATCAGAAGGTCAAATGCTTAGGTATGATTAAGGAGTTAGAATTGCAAGCTTTTGATGTAAAGGTGCTTGTGGATTGTCATGTTATGCCTGCAGGAATGGGTGCATTCCCCATCATTTTGGAAAGACCATGGCTGAGAGCGGTGAAGGCTGTTCAGGATTGGAGGAAAGGGGTCATTACTCTGTATGACAGGAGAGGGGATAAAAAGCAGTTTAACATGGATAACCAGAAGCATGTTCATGATGATGATACGACTAGTAGTACCACTACTAGTGAGGGAACAGAAGACACTTCATCCAGTGAAGAGGATGCAGAGATGGATGCCCTGGTTATTGATGAGGAAGTGCTTGGTGATGAGGTTGCTGAACAAGAAGAAGCCATACATGAGGAATGCGAGGAGGTACAAGTGAATCATGAGCAAAGGTATGCATGTGATGTGAAAGAGCTTGCTTTTAAGTCTTTGGATAATGAACCTGTGTGGGATGAGTGGGAAATAGACAGTCTACAGGATGATGAGCCTGAGTTGGAGCTGGATGACCAGATGTGTATTAATGTTAAGAAATCCATAACCAGAATTGAGGCTATGAAGGAGGAGAAACACCAAAAGACTTTGAATGATGCTGCTGTTATAGATGAGTCTATGGATGCTGTAATAGATGAATTTCTCATTGGTTTTGATGAAGATGAGCATATAGGAACTGAGGTGGATGCTTTGGCAATGGTGCCTTTTGAAGGGGAGTTTGTTTTGCCTGTGGTAGCTGGTTTTGATGGTGATGTTTCTTATGCTGATGGACAGGAAAATGTTATGGTACAACAGGTTTTTTTTTATGAAGCTTTCATCAATTTTTACCCTCAACAGGAGTTGCTTCACTGGTTCTTCAATATTGGTGTTGACCATATCAGTGATTTTGGGCTTGAGATGAGACAGGATGGTGTGTATGTCAGAAGCTTTGTTTTCAGAAGTTCTGATGTACCGTGGTGGGAAGGAGGATGGAAAATTATGCCTGTGGAGGATGACAGAGTTTCTTGGATCACCTGGAATAGAGATGTGTTGGTCACCCTGTATGATGCTCAAAGGATTGATGGAGGGAAACGTGGTCATATGCTTTCTGCTGATCATAAATGATTCAGCAGGCTAGGGGTTGGGCAAAGTATGTCAGGTAAAAATCTGGAAGGTATTTTGGGTCAATGTACATATGGGATGCGTGATGTGTGAATAAATTTTGCCCTAAATGCCCTGGCAAGTGTACAGGCCGAGTGGTTTGGCAGTAAACTGGTTTATGCATGTGTTTTGTTTTCCGGAGCAGACGCTGGAGATCTGGAGTTTTATGGCAATTGTGTGATGTGCGGATGATTATTAAATACAGGGTACCGACTGGCAATTGTCGGATTTGGTAAGTAGATGCAGTTGACGGAGGCCGGGGGCAGCTCTGGTATTGGAAGGTTATGGACGCGGTGATATGATCCGAAGTACAAAGAAGAAGGAGAGTTTTTTAGCATTAGTGTGGCCATTATTTTGTGGTTTGAGGCTTTTAAAAAAATAATAAAAAAATATATTACACATGGCCAAGATTAGAGGAGGCCACATGGAAGTTCTTATACACTGCCAGCACGCCGTCTCGAGGCTGCAAAGATTCGAAAGCTAGCCGTCTACTACAGGCTGGCGTCGGTAGGCTAGATTAAGGAAGAGAGCTGGCCACCTTGGTGCGAGGATAGCCTTGCTGTGGTACTGCAGTTACAGAAGGCGTCAACTTGTGCGAAGGTGACGGGCTGGCGTGTGGAGCTGTTGGCATCAACAAAAGAAGCTGGAGTGCTACAGCAGACGGGTGCGAAGAAGCGAGAGTGGTGGTCACTTTTAGATGAAACTGCCGGGGCGGGGACTGTTGCTGTGAAACGAGAGGCGCTTGAGAGGCGCAGGCCTTGTAAGAGAGCCGCCTTGTGAGAGAGCCGCCTTGTGAGAGGAAGGAGATGGCTGGGGGGATTCGCCAGTCCACGCAAGGTTGGAGAGCGCAGGCGAGAGCTGTGGCCGTTTTTGTGTGTGGTGGATTTCTACAGCAAGGGAAGGTGGCCATCATGTGATCAAGAGGAGGTCGTGCTGGGAAAAGAAAGCTGGCAGACTGGCGCAAGAGGTGCCTGTAGTGGCTGGTAGGCCTGGGGAATAGTGGACTGCCTTGCTGAAGTGAGAGGGAGCCAGAGCAGAGGAGCCGCCTTGTGAGCCTCGTGAAGATTGCTGCAGAGGCCAGTGTTGGTGAAGCTCGTGTGTGGGAGAGCTGGCGACAGAGAGTGGACACTCTCCCTCGGGCGCTGCAGACATAAAAGGAGAGGCCGACTTGTGTGTGTGTTCTGAGGCTGGCAAGAGAAAGGCAGAGCCAGAGGTTGGCGAGTCAAGACAGCAGGTCAAGGATTTGAAGCTGATAAGTGTGGGACAGTTGCGTGGAAAGGAGATCGGGTCCAGAGAAGGTCTCACTCGAGTGGCTCTACTGACAAAGCGAGCAAAGCTGCTGACTTTCTACTAGGAGGTGGCTGCCTTGTTTCGAGACTTCTGGTGTGAGACCAAGAGAAGCTGTGGGCAGTGTGTGGGTGAGTTGTTTGCTGTGAGTGTGTGATAAAAGGAGAGTGTGAGGGAGAGTGGGTTGAAGTTTGTCAATTAATAAAATCTATGGTGATGGATCACCACTTGTAAATGGACAAACAGGGTTTGTGTTGATGATATGTAAGTGTTAGCCTTGTTGACAGATAAAAGGCTTTGATAATGAGATATGTGAGCTGTTGAAACTGCCCTTCTTTGGGTATCTCTGGGTGGTAGAGAGAGAGAGAGAGAGATTTTTCTTTCCAGCTAGAGAAGCTGGAAAGAAAGGTGGTGCCCCTTGTGCTTGTGAGTGTTCTGAAGGTGGTGAGTCGGCGAGCTATAGTGGCCTTCTTGTGTTCCTGAGCTGCCTCACAATAATCAAGTCATCCACATAGATGACAAGTAAAACAATCCCATGATCTGTCTTCTTCACATAGAGTGAAGAATCTGCTCTCATACACATACATGATGCTGAGAATCCCAAGGATGTATGGGATACATTGGTAAAGTTGTTTGATACAGACACTAGTGCTCGCAAGTCTTAATTGCGACAACAAATTCATATTGTGAAATAGAATAGAAGGAGCATCCATGATTATGTACAAGAGATAAAGAAGTATGCAAATGCATTGGCAGCAATCAATGCCCCCATGCCTGATGATGATTTGGTGGACATTACCTTGCGTGGTCTTGGCAAGGAGTATGTCTTTTGATACATCCATCTCGGTTCAGAGTACAGGTTTGTTGAGATTCAAGCTCGATGTCAGTGTGAGCCAGTTGTGCTATGTGCTGGCATGTTAGGTAGGAACATGTGTGAGACATAAATGACCGCGTGTCCAGCTGGTCATAGTGTGTGGACATTAGCTAGGGTTAGATGTGTGTGGACACAACTCATAGTGTGTTGTGTGTATTATGGATTATGGCTTTATGCATTGTGAGAGAAGGGAGATGGCTTCCCTCTATGGTTAGGGTTTGCTCCTGTGTGTATGTCTCCTCTCCCTCTACTGCTTTTTCAACATGGTATCAGAGCCTTGTGCTGTCTATTAGGATTTATGAGTGAGTGAGAGAAGAGGGAGAAGAAGAAGCTATGAAGAGAAGCTGTGAAGCTTGCCATTGAAGCTGTGAAGCTTGGAGCACACCGATTACTATCAAATCTGAGAGCTTGGCCTACCGGGTAAGGTATTCTAAACATCCTTGAGCAGATTGCAGGTGATTCAAGCAAAAACAAAGTAAATTAGAGCAACTCAAAGCAAAGAAAAATTCTGGTTTTTGAAAGCTTTCCATTAAAGCTTGGAAGCACTGATGTATGGTGGAAATACATGTAAATCTGGCAAAACAAACATGTATCTGACAAGGAGGAATGTATTGGCAACTCCTATGCAAGCTCTACTGTGATTTTGGAGCAATTTACATGCATTTGAATGAGTGAAAAATTTTGGTTTTTGAGCTCGCACAAAACAGAGAAAAGCAACTCAAAATTTGATGCATTTGGAGCATGTTTTTGGCAAAAATCAAAGCATTGATTGGTTGCACACATACCTAAGTGTGTTGGGCACTTGTATACCTCTTCAATTAATACTTTAAACACTCTCAAACCCTTCTACAGCAGGCAGTGCAGAATCTACAAAGAAATAGAGTATTCTTATCACTTTTTTGGTACGAGGAGGTCAATTACTACTTGTGTACTTGATATATTTCACAATTGACTTAGCAATTGGATGCTACACACACTTGAGAAGAAGGCTACATGGTTGGTTTGATCAATTATGGCTAATTGAGCTGAGAATGAGCTGATTAAAAAGCCTATCTACTGGTTTGCAGAGAAACAGAGTGAGTTTAATCGAGCAATTAATCATTGGCCTTAAACAATTGGACAAATTCCTCTTACATGGAGTTAGTGGACACTATTGCTAAGCTAATGAATGCCTGGTTGCTCAATTTGGACAAGGATTGAAGAAATTAGAGCAAAATTACTACTGGTTTTTCTGGTTTTTCCCAAAACAGAGAAAGGGGTTTTCAAAAATTGATCTGTACACATGTCAGATGGTGTTGATAATCAACATTGAGGTTGTTTAGGTGTCAATGCAAGTTGTCCATACTTGATTTCACCACTACATTGTAATTTGGAGCCTTGGAAAGTGCATCAAATCGGAACTGCATGAGATAGTTCATTTTGGATGCATACAGGTTGATTTTCTACATCAAATTTGAAAATTGTTGGCTACTTTGGAGTACCTAGAACACTCATTGGAGTGTGGTTGAGCTAAGGAAGGCTCGTTTACAGATTTGGAAGTGTACGCAAGGTGTTTTTGCATTGAGCAAACATGTCGGATAATCTAGTACAGATTGTTGGTGAAAAGCTGGATAGGAAGAACTTCCAGGCATGGAAGTACAGGATCAAAAGTTTTCTGAAGGGAAAAGGTTTTTGGAATCTCATTACAGGTGCTGAGCTAGATCCTGAAATACCCCGACAACCTACACAGCAGCAGGTTATTGCTCATAAGCAATGGTCAGAAAGAGCATTCAAAGTGTTGCATTATCTATCTGTATGTATTTCGGATGCTATGCTCATACACATACAGGATGCTGAGAATCCCAAAGATGCATGGGATACATTGGTAAAGATGTTTGATACAGACACGAGTGCTTTGCAAGTCTTAATTGCGACAACAGATACATAATGTGAAGCGGAATAGAAGGAGCATTCATGATTATGTGCAAGAAATTAAGAAGTTTGCAGATGCATTGGCAACAATAAATGCCCCTATGCCTGATGATGATTTGATGGATATTACCTTGATTGAGTGGTCTTGGGGAGGAGTACAAATCTTTTGATACATCTATCTCAGTGAGGAGTACAGGTTTACCGGACTTTGATGAGTTGGTTTCACTCTTGCTTGTTGAGGAATTCAAACTCAGTGATTCATTTCTGGATGCATCTACTAGCCATGATGATAATGGCAGAAATCAGGCTTTCTACTCACAGAGAGGCTTTAGAGGCAGGGGGAGATTCACATCACGTGGTCGTGGTGGTAATGGTCATGGATGGCAGGACAGGTCATCACAACAGAATTTTCAGCCTTCGTATGGTGCTAGAGGTGGTTGTGGATATACACCTCAAAGAGGCAAAGGTAATCCTCGTGGTAGAGGACGTTGGCAAGGACAACAAACATCTATGCAAGATGTGGAATGCCATTATTGTGGGAAGTTTGGTCATATGGCAAGAGATTGTTTCCGTAAATAGAATGATTTGAGAGGGGGTAGAGCACAACATCGTGGAAATTATGCACAACATGGTGGTGGAAATTATGCATCAAGCAGTAATGATGGCACTGCAAATCACTTGTTTGGCATAAAACATGTTGTGGGTTCTATGATGAAAAATGCTGAAAATGATGATACTTGGTATATGGACTCTGGAGCATCAAACCATATGACATGTCATGGTGAATGGTTTGAGCACATGAAGCCTATGGATGTGAAAGACTATGTGGAAACAGGAGATGATACTCAGCATGCCATTACACATGTTGGTAGTGTACCATTGGTTATGCACAATGGTCAAACAAAATCTATGTTAGATGTATTGTATGTGCCTTCTATCACAAAAAGCTTGGTCTCAGTTGGTCAAATGGTGGAACAGGGATTACAGGTTCGTTTCAATGAGCATGGTTGCTTTGCTGAGGATTTCAAACATGGATGTAGAGTCATTGCTAAAGGCAAGAAAGAAGGCAGGTTGTTTAAGCTGGATGCTGGGATTCTTGAGTTAAAATCAACCATGTTCTCTAAAAGCAGAAATGTGGTACAGGACATTGATATGTGGCATAAGAGGATTGGACATGTCAATATACAAAGGTTAAAGAACATGCAAGCAAGAGGCATTGTTAGTGGGCTGCCTAGATTCAAGTATGATGGGCATATGCATGTTTGTGAAGCCTAACAGTTTGGAAAGCAGGCAAGGTTACGGTTTCCTAGAGAAGGAAATATGAGTAGCAGGCCACTTGAGATAGTACATAGTGATGTATGGGGTCCTGCTACACAAAACCCATCTATCAAAGGCAGTTTATATTATGTGACATTCATATATGATTTCAGCAAGATGACATGGATATACTTTCTTAGAGAGAAGAGTGAAGTGTTGGAAAAGTTTATGGATTTCAAAGCTTTTGCAGAAAAGCAATATGGCTGTTGGATTAAATGTTTGAGGACAGATGGAGGTGGTGAATACACCTCAAAAGCTTTTGAGCATTTCTTGAGGAAGCATGGTATAAGAAGACAATTGACTTGCAGGTATACACCTCAGCAAAATGGTGTGGCTGAGAGAAAGAATAGAGTCATATGTGAAGTGGCCAGGGCAATGCTCAATGAAAAGAGCATGCCAGATTATTATTGGGCAGAAGCATGTGCTACTGCAGTGTATATACTGAACAAAACACCTACAGCAGCCATTCATGGAAGTACGCCAGAGATGCGGCTTACAGGTTATAGGCCACACATTGGACACCTCAAAGTTTTTGGATGCATAGCTTATGTACATGTGCCTGATGAAAGAAGAAGGAAATTGAATCCTAAGGCAGAAAAATGTGTATTTGTTGGATATGCACAGGATCAAAAGGCATACAAATGTTACAATCCACAAACTAGACAAGTGGTCATCTCACAAGATGTGGTGTTTGATGAGCTTGCTAGTTGGTACAAAGCAAAGGATGAGGGTGTCATTGAGTCACTTGAGGCAGATGTGCCTGTGAACTTGCCACAAGCAAGTTCTAGTTCTACTTCTATGTCTGGGCCAGCAGAGCAGAGGCTGAGAGTAGTACTGTGCATCCATGGTCAGGACGTTTGAGGCATGAGAGTGTGAGCACTAGGAGTAGTGCTGTGGATAAAGGAAAGAAGAAGGTTGAAGGCATTGGAATTACAGGTTATGAGTCATCGAGTTCAGAGAGTTTGGATGAGGAACTTGGCATACCTGTTTTACGCACACCTGGTGCAAGGCAGGATAGATATGTGCCACCACATGCTAGAGTGACAGGTGTTCAGAGTGATCCGCATGCATTGCGGAGATCCCAAAGAGTCAGATATCCCATTGACAGGTTGACATACCGTGATTTTTCTATGCATTATGCATATATGACATCTATAGTGAAGCATGTGGAACCTACATGCTATACAGAAGCTATTGGAAAGCATGTATGGGAGAAAGCAATGGATGTTGAGATGGATGAATTGGTTCATAATGATACATGGGATTTGGTTGCACTACCACCAGGACAAAAATGTCATTGGTTGTAAATGGGTTTACAAAGTGAAGTGCAAGTCCTGATGGTTCCATTGAGAGACATAAAGCAAGATTGGTAGCTAAGGGTTATGCACAAACCCAAGGTTTGGACTATGATGAAATGTTTAGTCTAGTGGCAAAGATGGGAACAGTAAGAGCAGTCATTGCTATGGCTGCAGAAGCAGCTAATGGTTGGGAAATGCATCAAATGGATGTCAAAAATGCATTTCTAAATGGTGATCTACAAGAAGAGGTTTATATGGCATAGCCAGAAGGGTATGTACACCCAAGATATCCCACTCATGTTTGTATGCAGATTTATAGCATCCGAAATACATATAGACAGATAATGCAAGACTTTGTATGCCCTTTTTGACCATTGCTTATGAGCTATAACCTACTGCTATGTAGGTTGTCGGGGTAGTTCTGGCTCTCGCTCCGCACCTCTAATGAGATTCCAAAAACCTTTTCCCTTCAGAAAACTTTTGATCCTGTACTTCCATGCCTGGAAGTTTTTCCTATCCAATTTTTCACCCACAATTTGTACTGGATTATTCGACATATTTTCTCAATGCAAATACACCTTTCGCACACGTCCAAATCTGTAAATGAGCCTTTCTCACTCAACCACACTCTAATGAGTGTTCCAGATACTCCAAGGTAGTCAACAAACTTCAATTTTGATGTAGAAAATCAAACTGTATGCATCCAAAATGAACTGGTTTATGCAGTCCAAGATACCCTGCTTTGATGCACTTTCCAAGGCTCCAAATTATAATGTAGTGGTTCAATCAAGTGTGGATGACTTGCATTGACACCTAAACAAGCTCAATGTTGAATATCAACACCAACCAAGATGTGTACATACCAATTTTGTCAAACCCCCTTCTTTGTTTTGAGAAAAATCAGAAAAACCAGTAGTAGAATTGCTCTAATTTCTTCAATCCTTGTCCAAATTGAGAGACCAGGCATTCATTAGCTTAGCAATGATGTCCACTAACTCCATGTAAAAGGAATTAGACCAATTGTTTAAGACGAGAGAGTAAATCACACTCTGTTTCACTGAACACAGTAGACAGCCTGTTTAATCAGCTCATTTCTAGCTCCATAGATCATAATTGCTCCAACAAATCATGTAGCCTCCTTCTCAGGTGTATGTATCAACAAATTGCTAAGAAAATTTTGGAATTTATCAAGCACACAAGTGGAATTTGGCCTCCACTTAGTAAAATATGTGAAAAACTGCCTTGTTTCTCTGTAGATGCTGCGCCGCCTGCTCTTGAGGGCTTTTGGACTAATTAAAGTATTAATTGATTATGTATAATGTTGCCTAACACTCCAATTCAAGTGTACAACCCATAAATGAATTGATTTTTGCCAAAAACTTGGTTTAATTTCATCAAAAGTTGACCTCTTTTTCTCTGTTTTGTGAGAGCTTCAAAACCAGTAAATTTCAATCACATAAATGCATCATATTTGCTCCAAAATCAGTGTAGGGCTTGCACATGAGTTGCCAATACATTCATCCTTGTCACATACATGTTTCTTTAGCAGATTTGCATCTATTCTCACCATACATCACCGCTTCCAAGCTCCAATGGAAAGCTTCCAAAAAACTAGAATTTTTCTTTGCTTTGGGCAACCCTAATTTGCTTTGTTTCTGCTTGAATCACCTGCAATCTGCTCAAGGGTGTTTAGTAGACCTTACCCGGTAGGCCAAGCTCTCAGATCCGATAGAAATCGGTGTGCTCCAAGATTCAGAGCATCAATGGCAAGCTTCACAGCTTCTTCTCCCTCTTCTCTCACTCACTCATAAACCCTAATAGAGAACACCAGGCTCTGATACCATGTTAAAAAATAGGTAGAGGGAGAGGAGACACACACACAGGAGCAAACCCTAATGTATATTGCAAACCCCAACCATAGAGGGAAGCCATCTCCCTTCTCCCACAATGCATAAAGCCATAATCCATAATACACAAGACACACTATGAGTTGTGTCCACACACATCTAGCCCTAGCTAATGTCCACACACTATGACCAGCTGGATGCAGTCATTTATGTCTCACACATGTTCCTACCTAACATGCCAGCACATAGCATAGCTGGCACACACTGACATCGAGCTTGAATCTCAACAATAATCTCACAAACCATGCTAGTTGCACAAGTGCAAAAGCTATCACCCAAGCAGTTCATTAATGCCTTCAGCACCTAGTTGTGCTTAACATCTCAACAAAGATTCCCAATCCATTCATAGTGACCACGATTCTTCTTGCTTATCATTGACTTACTAAAGGGAGTTACCAAACACCTACATGCTAGCAACTACATGGTAACACCTATATGCTAACACCTACATGCTAACAACTACATGCTAACACCTATATGCTAACACCTACATGCTCCTGGTTCATGGGTTAGCCTTTAATGCACCTAGTCAATGGGTTGACCTTCAATGTCAACAAAGGAAATGTAAGGTTCCCCCCCTTCCACAATGGGGGAAAACGCTTAAGATAGTCCACTAAGTCTTATTAACTTGGAGAAAATTTCCTATTCATCGACACCTTGACCATACAGAGATTCAAGGATACGATTCATAGGTAAGACCTAGTTCTATCTCGCAGGGGGAGCGTGGTCTTCTAAAAATCAAACCACCCATAGAGTAATTGATCACATAAATTGGGCAACTACAAGACTTGATTTCTAGAGGCAACGCTTTTTTCCTCATCCATGCAAGGCACAGCCGTTGGCCTAGTCTTCTAGAATAGAGTTGCCCAAGAACCTAACTATCTAACGTAGGGCTTTCACTTAATCTATTGGAAAGCTACCCGACTAATCGGGTCCACCCGTCCGTAGGATGGTGCCGTCGGGGCATTCCATCCTCCCACTTTCCACCCTACTCACGCGTCAATTTGTTTTCTAATTAATCCTACCACATTGTTTGACATAAACAAACATATTCCTTAATTAAGACCCTTTTCACAAGGTTTATTAAAACAGCCTTTTTCTATAATACAATCATACCAAAGACAAGATTTATAAAAACAAAGTTAAACATGAATCAATTTTATACAAGCCGAAGTGGCTCTCTTATTCTTTTCCTTTATACCGCCGATGATCTAGAATTCGGCCTTCCAGCCTCTACATGCTGGGCAAAACCCTACGGGACCATACACCTCATCGTCGGCCGCTGGCGAGGACTCAAGCCGGCCTGTCGCCCTCTCAGGCTCCATCGCTCGATCCTCCCGCCCCTCAGAGGGATGTCTGCGCACTAGGGTGGGCTAATTCACCGCACTAGCCTGGGCCCTCAGAACTAGGCAGCATCATCACAATCACTTGCCTCAATCGGCAAACCTCATTCTCCCAATGGTATGAGGGATACCATGGGCCAACTCCGGGCCTTACTAACGTCTCCGCCGTCCGGCTACACAAGCACAAGAACGGGGCAGCGTCAAGGCAGGGAGAAGTTGTACCTGTACCTTAATTTAACCAAGATAACAATCCATTTACTCACTAAACCATATGACTAGGATCCATGTCACCTTATTTAAGAAAACAATCTTTTTCACAAAGATTTTAGCATTTCAACTTGAGATTACGATAAGTCATTCTTTATTAAGGCATATACTATTGCTTAAAAGAATACAAACTTTAAATGGTAAATCAATCAAATAGATCACTGTAACAATCAATAAAGAAGCCGGGGCCATACCTCAACCCCTAAGAATGATATGTAAATAAAAAAACAAAATATATATATACCTTATAGAAATTTGTCGTTTATCTCGTTGTCCTTGCTTGTTAACAAGAGCTTTAGAACTTGACATATGAGAATAGAGTCTTCTAATACCTTGTCTTATGATTGAAATCATCCAATCATCTCCAAGCTTTATCTCCTCTTATTCATACTGTGACTCTTCTCTCTTTCTAAGATCTATGGTAAAATAGCCTTCTCTTACAGGGTTATGGCATACTATTCTTTCTCTAAAAGAAAAGCTATGGAGTTTTGGTCTCTTCCTCCAAAAGACTATAGCAATCTAAGCTTCTTTTCTGAGATATTAGATAAGAATGAAGGGATATATGCATCTCAAACTCTAGGATTACCTTGAGGCTACTTGCTGTCTTCTCACAGTTTTCTCTATGTAAAGACCCTGACAAAAACAGCAAACTGTTTCGGCCATAACTCTCTGATAAAAACTCAGAATATAGTCATGTAACCAGTCAAAAGAACGGGAAGGCATCTGGTCTACAAGCCAACGCGGGCAGAATAGGCAAAAACGTCTGTATATAGCCACAAACGCACCATCTTTAGAAACGCGTTGTTTTTCCACATTTTTAGTATGCATGGACTCTAAATGTGTAAAAGTACTCTAAATATGACCTCTTATCATCTAAAATCGAAATTCTATTTTTGGGAATACTTATCTCTTAATAGAACTATTCTTATGTTCTTATTTCTTTTAGGATTTTTGGAGCTAATATTTTTATTCTAACACTTTTCTAATGTTTCTAGCCTTATTGTCTCACTCTTTCTAATTACACTCTCTTTTCTTATTGAAATCTATATTAAAAGAGACACATACATACATGGCTTGGGAGAGACGTTACAATCTCCCCCACTTAAAAGATTCGAGATGTCCTCATCTCGCGAGCTGGGGTAGTATCTAAGTAAATCCTCTGTCTCTTTCAAAGTAGTGTCCCCACACTAGGTAAAAATCATCTTTTATCTTAACATTGTTCTTAAAGAGTCTTTTACTTCATGTGCTTGGCTCGTTTTGTTGTGCCTCCAAAAGGTCTTTATTATTCTAAAGTTAATTGGTCTTATTATCCTAATTTCATGCATCCATATACCTCTCATATGATATGAACCTTCGAATTCCTTATCCTATACGCCCATGTAATATGGTACTTAACAAATTATCATGGAGAAACGTAAGGAAATCAATCCTTTACGCAATCTAACCCATGATAGTAATTTCATAATCTTAGTATCATCTTGTAGAATACCTCTATTCATCATGCACATTACTTCACATGAATCTTGCACCAATCCTCTTCTATTTACTCATAGAAATACTTGTTCAATTCGGTTATCTTTAATCCTGCTATCCCTATTTCTTAACCTAATTTTTGCTCTAGCTCATGATTCCTTGTAGCCAAGAGTGGACTTGACGTTCCTCTTGAATTAGGGGACCTCTTCTTGATTAACATGGAAGGACTCATGTTCTTCTTGACACTTTCTATATAAAAACTTTATCACAGTCTCTGGCTATAATTATGGCTTCTGAAATAGAGGATGGTTTCACATTCTTGATGAGGTTATTCAAAGATAGATTAAGCTTCCAAATGAATCGATGGAGAAGAGTTACCTCATCCATCTCTAGAGCAAATTGGAGAAGTTTAACAAAAGTTTGGTGGTATTCTTTTAGGGTCTTCCTTTCTTGGGAAATTCATTCATTTTATCCTCTCAAAATCCTGGAGAGCAAAACCTTTCACGAAGGTGTACTTTCATGGCATCTCATAACTGATTCTAGCTCCAGAGGTTAGATTGACAACAACGCTTATAACTTTCTAGCTCCAATGGTTAGATTGACAACAATGCTTCCAACTAATTTGGCATTTCTTACGATTTTTAAACACGAGCAAGGGTGAGCTTGCTTCTTTCATTGTATCCATTAAAAGTTCAAAACTATCAAATACTTATCATAGCACCACATTTGAAGGCAGTCAGGATTAATACATTTGAGATCTTCATTTCTTTGAGAATTACACATCTGGTGCCTTGGGATTGACACATCTCGTGCCTTGGAAATGACACATCCAAAGATTATCAGGATTGACACATCTAAGATGATTAGTTTTCTAAAAATTACACATCTAGTATCTTGGGATTAACACATCTAAGAGCATGATTCTCTAGGAATTACACATCGAGACCCATGTTTGTCTGAGACGGGTTCAAAATCTTGGATGATTGTCCTAGTGTACAGTATCGAATGGATGGCATCAACTATTCAAATCTTAATGGAGTTACAATCTTAATAATTTATAATATGCAAGTTGATGAGATATATCCTAAAAATTTCTCTAAACAAGTTTCGGTCTATCCTTCTAGTCATTCAGTCTCTCACTAGTTTCTTAATTTGATCACTCTATGTTTTTTTTCTCACAAAAGGTTTTCTCCCCAATCTTATTTCTCAAATTTATTGTACAAATATCTTGCGTGTGCACCCCCAAGATACAAGCACAAATTAATAGGATGATTGTCTCAACATGTGAGGATATTCAAATCACTTCTATGGCCAGTAGAGATGATTGATTCGTCCTCATATGATAAACAATCACTTGTTTTAATCCCTTGATAGTTAACCTTTGAAAAACAAATCCTAGGAACTAAGATCGGCTCTGATACCACTTGTAAGGTTCCCCCCCTTCCACAATGGGGGAAAACGCTTAAGATAGTCCACTAAGTCTTATTAACTTGGAGAAAATTTCCTATTCATCGACACCTTGACCATACAGAGATTCAAGGATACGATTCATAAGTAAGACCTAGTTCTATCTCGCAGGGGGAGCGTGGTCTTCTAAAAATCAAACCACCCATAGAGTAATTGATCACATAAATTGGGCAACTACAAGACTTGATTTCTAGAGGCAACGCTTTTTTCCTCATCCATGCAAGGCACAGCCGTTGGCCTAGTCTTCTAGAATAGAGTTGCCCAAGAACCTAACTATCTAACGTAGGGCTTTCACTTAATCTATTGGAAAGCTACCCGACTAATCGGGTCCACCCGTCCGTAGGATGGTGCCGTCGGGGCATTCCATCCTCCCACTTTCCACCCTACTCACGCGTCAATTTGTTTTCTAATTAATCCTACCACATTGTTTGACATAAACAAACATATTCCTTAATTAAGACCCTTTTCACAAGGTTTATTAAAACAGCCTTTTTCTATAATACAATCATACCAAAGACAAGATTTATAAAAACAAAGTTAAACATGAATCAATTTTATACAAGCCGAAGTGGCTCTCTTATTCTTTTCCTTTATACCGCCGATGATCTAGAATTCGGCCTTCCAGCCTCTACATGCTGGGCAAAACCCTACGGGACCATACACCTCATCGTCGGCCGCTGGCGAGGACTCAAGCCGGCCTGTCGCCCTCTCAGGCTCCATCGCTCGATCCTCCCGCCCCTCAGAGGGATGTCTGCGCACTAGGGTGGGCTAATTCACCGCACTAGCCTGGGCCCTCAGAACTAGGCAGCATCATCACAATCACTTGCCTCAATCGGCAAACCTCATTCTCCCAATGGTATGAGGGATACCATGGGCCAACTCCGGGCCTTACTAACGTCTCCGCCGTCCGGCTACACAAGCACAAGAACGGGGCAGCGTCAAGGCAGGGAGAAGTTGTACCTGTACCTTAATTTAACCAAGATAACAATCCATTTACTCACTAAACCATATGACTAGGATCCATGTCACCTTATTTAAGAAAACAATCTTTTTCACAAAGATTTTAGCATTTCAACTTGAGATTACGATAAGTCATTCTTTATTAAGGCATATACTATTGCTTAAAAGAATACAAACTTTAAATGGTAAATCAATCAAATAGATCACTGTAACAATCAATAAAGAAGCCGGGGCCATACCTCAACCCCTAAGAATGATATGTAAATAAAAAAACAAAATATATATATACCTTATAGAAATTTGTCGTTTATCTCGTTGTCCTTGCTTGTTAACAAGAGCTTTAGAACTTGACATATGAGAATAGAGTCTTCTAATACCTTGTCTTATGATTGAAATCATCCAATCATCTCCAAGCTTTATCTCCTCTTATTCATACTGTGACTCTTCTCTCTTTCTAAGATCTATGGTAAAATAGCCTTCTCTTACAGGGTTATGGCATACTATTCTTTCTCTAAAAGAAAAGCTATGGAGTTTTGGTCTCTTCCTCCAAAAGACTATAGCAATCTAAGCTTCTTTTCTGAGATATTAGATAAGAATGAAGGGATATATGCATCTCAAACTCTAGGATTACCTTGAGGCTACTTGCTGTCTTCTCACAGTTTTCTCTATGTAAAGACCCTGACAGAAACAGCAAACTGTTTCGGCCATAACTCTCTGATAAAAACTCAGAATATAGTCATGTAACCAGTCAAAAGAACGGGAAGGCATCTGGTCTACAAGCCAACGCGGGCAGAATAGGCAAAAACGTCTGTATATAGCCACAAACGCACCATCTTTAGAAACGCGTTGTTTTTTCACATTTTTAGTATGCATGGACTCTAAATGTGTAAAAGTACTCTAAATATGACCTCTTATCATCTAAAATCGAAATTCTATTTTTGGGAATACTTATCTCTTAATAGAACTATTCTTATGTTCTTATTTCTTTTAGGATTTTTGGAGCTAATATTTTTATTCTAACACTTTTCTAATGTTTCTAGCCTTATTGTCTCACTCTTTCTAATTACACTCTCTTTTCTTATTGAAATCTATATTAAAAGAGACACATACATACATGGCTTGGGAGAGACGTTACAGGAAATGACATTTAAAAAAAATCATTAGATATTAATGTATGTAATACTTTACTAGATACATGTTTTGCAAAATTTGAGACCCACTTCTAGACACACTACGAAAACTTATCTTACACTTTTAGATATCTACAAAGCCAATACACATTCATCCACAAATGGTCCAATTATAGATTCTACTAATCTCCATACCATTCCTCAACAATTCCAAGGATGAAATATAGCTTAGGGAGGGGGCATGTTAACCACCATGGTTAACATTCCCTGTAATGTAAAAATAGCACAACTTTTACATTCATTAGAATAAGAAGATATGAGAGCTTCTGTAAAAGTTGGCCAATCAATTTTTATATATACATTGCCTAGAATAGCTCATGTTGGTAATGTGTATCCCAAGCCTCTTATGGGTAGCACCAATTGTAATTTTGGTAGTGGGCACCCCTAAAATTCTATGGGTGGCTAGTTGTAACCCTTGAGACTTTGTTTATAATGAATTTTGAGTAATGAGAAAAAAATGGAGCCCATTATGAGAATTTGATTTTAAGTTTACTTCATTCTTGTTACTTGTTACTTGCATAAGTTTTTTCTTTCTTGATAATGTTCATCATGAGATTAGGGATTTGATTGAGAGCATGCTTGACTTGTTCTTTTCTTATCTACTTCTTCTCCATCCATATTGAGCATAGTAGCAAAAGGTGAGGAGAGCTCTCTTTCACTCTATAGCTCTTCTTAATTTTGACTCTCACCTCTATTAATGTCTTATCCTATGCTGTATTAATGGAGGAGGGCACACTTCCTATAAGTTGACCTCTTTAAACTCTTAGCATTGGTTGTATATCATGCCCACTATATGCTTATAAATAATAGAGCAAATAAAATCTAGCTTAACTACCAACATGGAGGTTGCAACCAATGTGAGTGTTTGATACGTTTGCTAGTGACATGTACACTTCATTCTTCTCATTCTTTTTGTGCAAGGACTAGATATTTCTTTGAATTGAAAACCACAAAATGTAAAAATGGCTTGCAAGAGAGTAGAGAGAACACTAGATCTATTGCACACAATTGGAAGAATCTTCCTACGAACATGGGAGATTGGCTTCTATGCTTCATAATATTTGTTTTGATCCCTCCTTACAAGGCTTCTAAAAGTGTTTGGCCTTATAAGATGGGTTTCTCATGTTATGACCATGACAACTTGGGAAGCATCTCAATGCTTATAACATACAAAAGAAATCATTACAATATATAAAGGTATTATTTTATATAGAACATGTGAACATCATGTAACAACTCCATGGATGGAGTGGCAATTAGTTAGATTAGATAGGTAGGAGCACTAGATGGTAAAGAATATTAGTAGGAGTAGGATTAAGTTATTGTTTTTATGGTGTTTTCCACCAACTCATCAAATTAGGTGCTAGCTCTTCTAGGAGATATATCTAATGTTGTTAAAAAAGGAGAAGTGAATGTCGATGGCCAAATATGACTATGCTACATCCTTTATACCTTGAGCCTAAAAGTATAGGGCTGTATTGAATACTATTTCATTATTACCTAGAAATAATTACAAAGTTCATAGATATGGCACCTTTTCATGGAGAATATATAAAAGAAGCATCATTGTTTTTGTGCAAAAGGAAACATCTCAGAAGAATAAGATATGATTTGCATAGAACTAGACATAGGACTAAATAATATTAAATCCCAATACATTAATTAAAATATGCTCTATATAATTATTAAAATATGTTCTATTATAGAGTTAGACAACATCTACTCCCATTACACAAATTAAAATATTCTCCGTAGATTTAGATAACGACACCAATTAAAATACTATCCCATCAATTGAGATAGCATGTAGAGGGGAAGAGAGGGGGGGATCTCTAGTGCATGAACCAATCATGTGTATCACCCAAAGTTTTGGAAACATACGAGAATCTTGAGAATGCTTGAGATGCATAGAAATGAATTGTTATAATTTTGAGGATACTAGCAACCTGCAAGCCCTCAAGAAATTCATCCCACATGGTAGGACTATCGTGCTTGAAAGGAGGACCAAATGTGAGGTCAATTAGTCACGATTTAGTTAATAGAGGTTTTTGCATTTGCTCATGCAACCTTGTAAAGTAAGCAAGTTAAACAAAGGATTAGTTTAATACCTTACCAAGCTTGATGAATGATATTTTTTTACTGTGATTGAAGGAGCAATTGTAGATTTTATTTCACGTACTTATAGATTTTGTTTGACATAGTTACAAAGTTCAATTATAGGTTTTGTTGCTTCCATTTTTATTCAATGGGGTTTCTTTCCATTTTTTATTAAAAAAGTGTTGTCCATCTCTAGGAAAGGGGATTAAAATACTACATGAATAGCCATGCTTGATGAAATATTTAAATTACGTACAAGAAAGGCCTGCAAATGTATTCTCCTAGATTACTCCTTAGCCAAGTGAATTGTTAATTAACACAATACATGGCTTTTTTTAAGTTGTTCTTTGGGAACATGGCTATTATCTAAGTTGTTCTTTGGGAACATGGCTATTATCTAAGTTGTTCTTTGGGAACATGGATATTGGAGCGACGATATCTTGCTCCTCTAAGATGGATGGAAGCTCTCATGTAAAATGTCCAAATTTGTGTTAGATGTCATCAAAGGACTCATGATGCGAGACATAAGGATTTGTGAATGAGAATGAATAAGAACTAGAGGGTGGAAAAGGAAGGAAAATTTGAGAACGTGTTTATCAAGGATTTATGAATGAGTAGAAATGTTATGAGTAGTTAATTCATGAAATATATATTCCCATATTTTTTTTAAAATTTTTAATCCATGGAATATATATTCCCACATTTTCTACTTTTATGAATTTTCGTATATGGGTCTAGATTAGAAAACCTTTCGAAATCCAGACAATTGCAGCTTACTTTACATGTACTTAGGTGAATCAATACATGTGTGGGAGTATTTGTTGCATCATTTTTATGATATAAAGTTTTGTATAGTTATTTATATTTTTATTCAATTGATTTATTAAAATTGATTGACTTGGTTGATATAAGTGCAAATTATTAGATTGGATAATGGAGGTGAGCTGGTGTGGTCAATAATATTTTGAGATGACCAATTTTAAAATGTTGACAAATAATATTCGATTTTGTGACTAATTCATTTTGGATGTCATTCATATTTATTAGCAATGTAGATATTATTTAAAACATGTGAAAGCTCCCTTGTACATATTTGATTTTTCAAGATACGTACACTTATATATATATATATATATATATATATATATATATAGCTCACATATATTTTTGAAGTAGTTTAGCTTACACGCTCAAGAAAGCTATTTTTTCAGCAAGCTATTCTTTTGAAGAAGTCGACATATTTGTAAAGCACACTGTTTTGAGCCCCAAAAGAAATCTTAAGAAATATATTTAAGTACACCAATAGGAAGCATGGGCTCACTCTGTGTGGAGGCAAATTGGATCCAATCTTGTGTCTTGAGTAATTCTTTCTTCTATTTATGCTTGATATTTTATATCATTGCAATTGTTAATTTGGATTTATATCAACCTTGGAGAGACGGAAAACCCTCTCTCTTGTAGTAAGAGGAGTACGATCCACACTAAGCTCACTCCAATGGGATTTGCATCCATTTCGGAGCTAGGGATTCGACCCGTACCGGTGCACAAGAGCTTATCCACAAAAGGAGAGAATGCTCATGGCTACCATCACTTGACACTAGACTAAGCATACACACAAGCTCAACTTGTCCTCATTCCTACACACCCATTCATTCACAAATACAAGCAAGAGGAATACAATCACTATGCACTCAAGCAAAGAGAAAGACCTCACTCCACTCCTATCTTCCTACAAGCATGCACACATTCAAGCATCAAGCTTCCATGAAAGCTTCAAATCAATCCATGTACTCAAAAAAATGAAATACTAAAAGCATGCATAAGAGTAAAATGATTAGAGAAGAGGATGAGAAAGACTCATGACATTGCTAATGATTCAATGAAGAGATTAACCTCATACAATGATGTAGATGGGGTGAGAGAAGAGTCTTCACCTCTATGGAGAAGAGGGAGAGTAGGTCTCTCAAAGGAGCTCTTGCATGAACTAAGCCCAAAGTGTGTCTAAGCTCTCAAATGAGCCACCTTTTATACAAAAATTCTAGGACTCCCATAAGTCCCCATGTGGGATTATTATCAAACCCTCTCCCACATTCATCTACAAAGTGGAACTCTTTTCAAGAGCCCTAAGTATTGTTTTTGTTGCATCCTGGTATTGGTATTGATCCTCATTTGCAAGCAACACTCCCCCCTTCCTATTTTGCGCACGTCCTCGAGCGCGGTAGTAGCAAGAGCTGCAACAAAAACAATTGATACGAGTAAAGTCCTTTATTGATAAAAAGAAAAGAAAAGCAAAATCAGCAATAATAATTACACACGTGAGCATACAAGTGCAAGGCTGATTAAAGTTTTAAATGAGTACTAAAATAGGTGAGTAAAAACTAGTCAAAGTGAGACTTAGGTAGTAGATAATGCTATGCAAAGGCAAGTGTCTTTGTACACCTCCGGTTATGACCGCAGTCTCAATGTCCTATCAGTATGGAAATTACTCCTAAGTGGCAACCCTACTCCTAGGTATGAGCAAAGGTGATTGGAGCTCTCTCTTGTTGTTGTTGTTGTTTTTTTTTTTTTTTTTTTTTTGGATATGTGTGTAGAAGGTGATAAAGAGTAAGTTTCTATCCCCATGAGACCCAAGCAATGGCCCAGAGACCTCCGCCAAGAGAATCTAAAGACCGCTAGGTATCTCAAGGGCGACAGACCCTTTTTCTTTCTTTTATGACCTAAGGAGTACCCCTTGAAGATGAGGGCATCGGTCTTGAGGGCCCATAGTGTACCCCCGAGTCCTACCAACATCTATCAAGGCGATAGATTCCTCAATGGTCTACTTCTGAAGCTTCTAGACATTAGTGTTTACCCCATGGAAACCAAGGCATCGGCCCCAAGGTGCTGAGACATCCCCAGGTCCTACCAAGCACTTCGCATGGCGGTAGACACTTCATGTCGCAATTCACCTTGTATATATATTTTTGTAGGGTATATTTTCAAAAAAAAAAAATTTATTACTCCTAGCACCTAGCTCATATTCAAGAGATAACTACCACTAGGGATAACTAATATACCTTGAAGACATAAGTACTTGGCATACTCCCTTGGTATATATCCTACACTGTCTTTGGATAGAAATATCTCTTACTAAGTTTTCTAAGACTCTAGAATGTACTCACCACATTTTAACTACTAATCAAAACTCAAACCAGCCAATATTGTGTACATGCAAACCATATATTCGAAAGATAAGAGCACTTAAAGAAATAAAGATTAAGATTTGCATACACCTGTTGTAGTGCCCTGTTGACGTTGTTCGTTTGCCTTGAATAATTGCTGATTTTGTGCAGATTGCTCCTCCTTGATCTTTGTAAGCATAGCATATCTCCCCCGTTCCTAATTTGTGTGCACAATAGGTGGACTGTAGGGGCGTATCGGATGCTCTTCTTAAGCTGAGATCTCTGCACAAAGTTTTATTAACAAACAAAAGAAAAAACAAAAGAATAAAATTTGTTAGTGGTGCCAAACACCGAATATAGCCGAGGGGAAAAACCCAATGGGAGAAAAGTGCCCTGGCTTGTCGTTCTTATTGTGGAGTCACTGATCTTACCCTTGCGTTGATGGTGGATCCGTGTCAAAAAAAACATAATTCTCAAAAGGCATAAGGAACCACACTATTCAAACATTGATTTACCAAAGAGCTTCAATTGTAGTGTTAACGCCTTATCTTTAGCTTTTGGTATATCCTTTTTAAGAGGTGTAGACTTTAGCAATTGTCTTGGGATTTGAGCAAGATAAGAGGATTTAGGCAGTGAAGCACCAGAATCTATGCTCAAATGAGACTCCTTTGGAGTTGGATGAGTCTTAGGTACACCAGTTGATGATGGAATTGTGTAACATGGAGAATTTGAGACAACCGGTGTTTCAAGACATGTTTTAGGAAGATCAACACAAGTAGATTTGTAGGTGCTATCACAGCCACCTTTCCTTTCTTGGGGAATTTGTGTTGATTTCTTTTGCACCCACTGATATGGGCAATCAGGGGTGACTCTTGGAATCTTTTTGAAACATTCTTTTACCTTTAGCAATCCATGGTATTTTGGAAGCCAGATTGATGTTGCACCCTCATAATAACCTTGTGCTTTAAGAACCCGTTTTGGGACCCATCGAGTAACAATCCGAGGTTTGGGCTTGGAAATGATGTGCTTCTTAAGAGGCTTAGCAACTGGAATAGATGGTACAAGTTTGTACGCATCTTTGGGTAGCCACATTGATGAATCCTTCTTGCCTGGCCTTCTTTGAGCAGCAACTAGATTAGTTGGAACATGCCAGCCATGGCCCTCACTTGAGTACTCATCAATTATCCACATCCTTTGTGTTGGAGCTTGTGTCTCTTTCTTATCAGCATCATTAGCAGATTCGAGTGTCAAATCCTCTACTGAGACTTCCTCGACATGCAGTGCTGTTGTGGATGCATTCCTATAGTACAAATCATCTCGAAGGTTACATGGTTGTACCATTCGTATAGGAACAATATCATATCCATCTGAGTCACAAAATTGAATTGGCTTTGGTAAAGCACATGTCGATAATGTTGCAAGGACATGACTCCATTCTAATGGATCAATTAAATGCTCAGGGAAGGGTTGTGGAATGTATGCCTCGTCTGATACACTTCGATTACCCTTAAGTCTCTCCGTGTTGAAATCCCTACATGAGGCTCCACACATCCATAAATCTTCTCGCCCATCTGACAATGTAACTCTTGAGCCCTCAGATGAAGCAGAATCAAACTCATCTATTGGAGACCTTGTTACATCACGATACGAGTGATTCCTTAGGTTGACCCTTGTGATGACAGAATCATGTCGGAGGTACAAATAATTGTATCCCCAATCTTGAATCATTTTAAATTGTCGCATGAATGGTCTACCCAATATCACTTCATAGTTTGGATGCTTTCCAAAATCCACCACTGCAAAGGTATGCTCATATTCAATCCCACATGTGGTGACCAATATGTTCTCAAGCAGCCCAAGGGGATGTTCTAAGCTTCCATCTGCTAGCTGCAAGCGCATCCTGGTACTCCTAATAGCTGGTTTGCCCCATTTTTCCCAAATGGACCTTGTTACAATGCCTACTCCTGCACCACTATCAAGTATTGCAGTTGAAGATACTTTTCGCACTTCCAATGGGAGGGTAGCATTTCCCTGATCGTCTTCACAAAATTTTCCTACTTTGTTGATAGGAACTGGCATTACATGCTTTGTCTCAGGGTGTATAGTACACTCATGGTGACCCTTTTGTAGCAATACCTGCTCTGACAAACATGTGGTAATATCATTCCACAACTCAGGTTTAAGCTTTATCAACTCGTGCAAAGGTAAGTTACAAGCCACTGGTGCAGACAAAATAGCTTGCACCATACTCATATCTTTCTCCTTAGTCAACCTTTTATGCATGGAGGGTATCCTCAAGGTTTGAGAACAGTTCTCATATTCTCCCAGATAGGATGGTAAGGTTTTCATTGTATGCTTACTTCTAGGAGAAACAATTGTTTGACCTTCCTCCTGGATGCTTGGGTGTCCAAAGTTGTTTTCCTTGTCTCTGGTAAAATCCACCTCAGAGAATGGAGGCGAACTAACAGAAGACATGTTCTCATTAATTTTCTCATTTACTGCGGCCCACATGTCATTTGCCATGTCCTCATTAGCATCAATAATTTCATCATTGCATGGGAAGACAAGGCTAGGTGATGGTAGACTTTCTTCTTTCAATGGAGTGTCAATTGGTGTCGATCTTTCGCTTTGAGCTTGTGAAATGAACTCACTTTTCATTTCCCTACTTGATGACACTTCTGGTATAGTTTCTAATGTTGGCTTAAGAGAGGTTGGGCCACGAGGAATAGGTGGTGGTGGTCCCTCAAGTATTGACTGAGCTTCCCTAATGAGTTGCTGATGTACAGCTAGATTGATCTTCTCCTCACGAGGGTTTGGGTATTCTTGAAGCTTTTTGGGTAGCTCAGATAAAGCTGCAATGCGACTTCTATGAGCATCAATGATGGCCTCTAGAGTCTCATTCACTTTATCCACAAAAACAGAACCCCCAGAGCTATCCTTAGTCGTACTAGCCTCATTTTGTTTAGCACTAGGCTCAGGTTGAGGTTCCTCACGCACTTCTTGGGATGTAAAAGTTTTATCCCGTATGTTTTGTTTAGAGGTCTCCTGAGAACTAGTGGATGTACTTTTAGTGTGCTTGTTTCGGTTCTTCTTCCTCCTAGTGGTCTTTTTTCTACTGGATTGTAGGGTCTTGTCCACTAGATTTGTCTTTGCATCCCTAGTTCGAGGTGTCTCATCAGTTTGTATTTCAGCGTTTCGTGTTTGTGATCGAGTCATGACTCTAAGTGGCACGACATCCTCATTCTCAGATGAAGGTGGTGATGGAATTGCCCCTTCAAGGTTAAGTGAAACCTTTGGTTGAGAGTTGCCCTCCTCATGTGGTTTCAACAGACAATCCTTCGGGAAGTGTTCGACACAACACCCCAGACAATATCTTTCTATTGGTGGAAACTGTTGCACTGTTGTATTGGACCTAGATGCTTGCCTTGAGCGATGTGGACAATCACGAGCCCAATGGGGTTCTCCACACTCATAACAGGGGCCCATTGGTTTGGCCTCTACTTTCCTTGGCTGCCATTGACCTGAGGGGCCTGGAGTCCTAGGTTGGTAGCCGCCTAGCAACATTAAAGAGTTTTGTTCCCCTGGTTGAATCTCCACCAGTGCTTGGTTTGGGTATGCGGGACTTTCAAAGATATTTTCTTTGGATGAATATGATACATATTCTTCCTCCACATATCCTGGGTTTACCAATTCTCTACACACATTTGAATTGTCATAGTCCACAATCCTTACAGGGGCAGTCCCTGGAGCAGGAGGTTGAGCACCAAGAACAGGTCGTGCTTGTTCTTGTGTCATCGGTGGCTTACGTTCAAAATTTGTATATTGTTGATACATTTGTGGAGCCACTCCACCCCTCGGTTGCTCACGTTCCTGTCTCATTCTCGCAATGCGAGTACAATCCTGGGTGGTATGAGTAAAGTTCCAAGCACAGGCTTGGCACCACTTCTTCGTGGGTTGGTTTGTGACTAGAGGAGAAAAGGTATTACAGTCCTCTGTTTTATGGTCACCGCCACATGCTCCACAAAGATGAGGACCTGTAGGAAGTATACTCCTCATTCTTTGCTGTTGTTGTTGTGGCTGCATGGGTGGACGATAGGTTTGTCCTAATCTCCTTAGCACTAGGTTGGCTATTTGGTCTGGATTTAATAGTGCGCTAGACCCTGAACTTTGATCTTCACCCCATTGATTTCTAGGTTTCACCTCAGGGCCAGAACCATCCTGGAACTTGAAGTTATCGGTGAAATCCATAGCATCATGGCAACACTCATTGAAACTTGTATGCTTCTTTGCATAGAGATGTGTATGCAGTGTTGAATTTTTGAGGCCTTTTAAGAAGAGAGAAATTAATCGACTTTGAGCAGGCTTCTCATCTTCTGGGCAACGATTAATGTACTGCTTCATTCTATTTACACAGTCTCTAACACTCTCATTCTCGCCTTGTTTGAAAGAGTAGATATGCGCTACTGTGTCATGTTGAATTCCCATCAAGGAAAAAGCAGCAATGAATCTCTCTTCCAAAACTCGTAAAGAAGTTTTGTCTGAAGCCTCTAATGCCTGAAACCAAGCAAGGGCTTTTCCTTCAAGAGTGAGTCCAAACCCTTCTATTTGAGTATGCTTATCAGCAACTTGCTCAGCTCGAACTGCTTGCCTAAAAGCTGCTACATGATCGTATGGATCTCCCGACCCTTCATATTTCTTTACCAATTTCTGAAGAGTTGATGGCCTTACTTGTCGTGAATACTCATCGTAGGGTCTACGGCCTCTCACTCTCAGTGGAAATTGTTCCTCTCTTTGGAAAGATGGTCCACATGTTTCCAAAATTGGTGTGGGTGCCCTATTACCAGCCTCACCAAACCCCTCTAAAGATCTTGTCACCCTCATTTCAGGAGGTGCACTTATAGGAGGCCGAGTTGGCTCCCCTCTCATCCGATTGTCATAGTGGGAAAGATGTTGTGGTGGTGTGACCTGTGGTCGCACATTTGGTGTAGGACGATAACGTGTTGCTAGAGTTGGGCTACTAGCAGTGGTCCACTTAGATGTTGAAGGTCCCTCTCTAGTGAACTCTCGTAGGGGAGGAGCAACAGTTTCTCCAAGAAAGGCTGTCTCTCCTGGTTTGGCTGTACGTGTTGAGAATACTTCCATAAATAAAGGTTGTCCTTTCCACGTGAGTTCCCTAATCTCTTTCCAATCTAACGTTCGGTATTCATTTGACCATTTATCAACTATTCTGTGCATGTGTCCTGCACACTTCTCAACTACCACTACATAAGCTAGAGGAAGATCCAGCTCTGGCGATTTAGTTGTGGCATAATATCCCTCTAACGAATCTTTATAGACCTCTTGAAGTGGGTCATCCTGTAAGACCTTTGTCACAGGAATTTGTCGTACAAACTCCCATTGGCTTTCAGCCCCCTGATCCATTTTACACTTGCCTTTCCTATCCTTGTCCAAATTGAGATCTACAAGAAGTAAATCATCTCTGGTGGATGGCTTTGAGGATTGGGCATTGGAAGGTCCAGGCATGTCCGGCTCGATGAGCCAGTCATCTCGAGACTCCCTCGCTCTGGAAAGTTGTGATATGTCTAAAAACTCTGTTTTAGAGAGCTCCCCTAATTTGTCTACCTTTTCTGGATGGTAGGTGACTTCGTAGCGAACACCATCTCCACCCATATACATGTTACCCTGGTCATTGACTAGAGGTGCTCTATCAAGTTCTGAGAATATGTCGGCAATCTTAACAAGGTACCGTTGTTGTGGGTCCCTAAAGATCTCAGCTCCTTGAGCATTTGTGTAGACATATTGGAGTCGCACATTGAATATTAACCCCATGGTGTCAGCCTCAAATGGATTAAAGGATCGTGTGGGTGTTCTATTTGGGGCTACGGGATGACTAGTTGATGGCCCTAGATTGTCCATGGACAATGAACTAGTTGTTCTGGAAGAAAGGGTATCGGATTGGGATTCAGAAAGGGTTTCAGCAATATCTGCCAAATTTCCTACCGATTGGGTCCCGCTTTCTTGCGTAGGTACTCGGGAAGGTGCCCTAGGCCCTATGGCAGAATCTATCAGACGTCCTGACCGTAAGTGCATAAGGTCAAATTTTTTTGGTTTTGTTATGTGTTTTTGTTTTTGTTTTGGTTTTGGTTTTTGTGTTTTGTTTTTTTTTTTGTTTTTTTTTTTGATAAAAATATATATATATATATATATATATATTTTTCCCTACCTAATCACTAACGGCAACTAAAAAGAAAATGTGTGGCGTAACTATCTATCCTATTTTTTTTATTTTTTTTTTATTTTATTTAATGATCTTATGATTTTATGATTTTTATTTTTTTATTTTAATTTACACAGAAATTATGAATCACACTAAAAAATACCAACTATGCACAAAGTTACAAAAATTAAAAAAAATGCTGGTTACACTAATTATGCAAAAAATTAAAAAATAAAAAATAAAAAAAATGAAGAACTGCAAAATATGCAAAAAATAATAGACTCCTTAAAAAATCAAAAATTTTCTTTTGTTTGTTTTTTCCTCCTTTTGTTGGTTTTTATTGTTTGTTGGTTTGTTTGTTGGTCTGTTTTTTTTTTTTAATAAAATGAATGAATTTCGTGTCAAAAATAAAAAATTATAAAAATACTAATTATGCATGCAATAAAAATAAAAAATGCAGGCTACCTTAAATTATGCAAAGTTTTGTACAAAAATTTAAATAATGAACAGTGGATTCAAAAAATAAAAATTATTTTTTCTTCTTTTTCTTTTTCTTTTTCTATTTTTTTCCTTTTATTTTGTTTTGTTTTTATTTTTATTTTAATTTTGTTTTTGTTTTTAATAACAAAAAGTTAAAACAATGCAAATCTAAACTAATTATGCTAAAAATTACAGAAATGAAAAAATAAAAATATGCACACAATATGGACTCCTAAAAAAATAAAAATAAAAATTTAATTTTAATTTTTTTAATTTTTTTTTTAATTTTTTTCTTTCTTTCTTCTCTCTATTTTTTTTTTAAAGATTTTCCACTATTTTTTTTTTCAAAATCTCTTTTTTCTTTTTTTCTTCCTCTTTTCTTTTCTTTTTTAATCTCTTTTCTTTTTGTTTTTTCCTCTTTTTTTTTTTATTGCCTTTTTCTTTTTCTCTCTTTTTTTTTTTAATTTAAAAATATAAAATAAACATAAAAAATTAATGAAAAATTAAAAAAAAATAAAAAAAAGAAAATTCACCTACCTTATCCGCACCGATCGCCGCTCCCTCCCGGATTTCCCGCCGGCGCGCGCGTGGGTTGCCTTCCACTGCAGAGCTCGCCTTCTTTCCTTCTGGCCCCTCACAGCTCTGCTGCCCGTCTTCAGCTGTTGCGCCTTTTACCAGCCTCACCTACTAGCAGCGCTCGATGCCGACGGCGCCTTACACCCCGTCGCCTTCCACTCCAACGCAGCTACACGCAGCCAGCCGACCTCGCCTTCAACCGCTTTGCCTTCGCACTGCTGCTGGCCACCTACACTGCCGGCCAAGTCGCCTCCAACAGTTTCGCCTTCGCTCGTTGGCCTTTACCGCCACCTCCACTCTTCCCGATGCAGGTCCTTCTCCGCTGCTCTTCCTCGCTGCAGGTCCTTCTCCGCTGTGTTCAGCGGCCTGAGCCACCTCTTCCTCGCTGCAGCCACCTCCGCTTCTTCCACCTCCCACACCTTTGCTCGTTGCAGCACCCCCCTCCACAGCGATTCTCTGCTCCTCGCTTTCAATCGGTTGCTGCCCAGCTTCTTCCACCTTCACCGATACAACGCGGCAACGGCCACCTTCTTTTCCACGCCGCCCAGCAGCCTTTGTTTCTTCCAACGCCGCCCAGCAGCCGGCACCACTCGTTAACAAAAACGATTATATATATAAATATAAATGGTTTTTGTTCTTTTTTTTTTTTTTTATAAACCGTCTGCTGCAGGCTTTTTTTTTTTCAGCCGCCTTCTAACTGTCCTTCGAACCTCCACGGCCTTTCCAATGTAAAATATATATATATTTATATATATATATTCTTTGCTGCAGAAGCCTCCCCAATGTATATATATGTGTATAAATAGATATATATATATATATCTATTTATTTTTTCTTTGCTGTAATTATGGAGATGCCTCCCCACACGATAACAACACGACAAAACATCAAAAGAAAGGTCGCCTCCACAGTTTCTATCACCCTTCTCTTTCCCTCTCCCCTCTCATCCTTAAGCGGACTTCTTGCTTGGGAGTCTACGGGGCTTGCATAAGCTATGGAAAAGCTTAGCAATGCACCTTTTTTCTCTTTATTTATTTATACTAATTACATGTTAACGAAAAGCATGAAAGAATGAAATGACAAAAAAACAAAACAATGAATGTAAGCATAATGAACGGTACTTGAAAAAACATAAAAGCAATGAAACATAAAAAAAACAATGCGGGAGAAACCTCAACCGCTCAATGGTTAACCTTATCCACTCACACCGGGATCACACACCCAAACTTAACCTAATCACTCAATGGTTTTGCAACCAAAAGAGGAAATAGTGGTGGTTTCCACACACTCTCAACCGGATTTGAGTCTTCTCCCTGGCAGCGGCGCCAATGGAGAGACGGAAAACCCTCTCTCTTGTAGTAAGAGGAGTACGATCCACACTAAGCTCACTCCAATGGGATTTGCATCCCTTTCGGAGCTAGGGATTCGACCCGTACCGGTGCACAAGAGCTTATCCACAAAAGGAGAGAATGCTCATGGCTACCATCACTTGACACTAGACTAAGCATACACACAAGCTCAACTTGTCCTCATTCCTACACACCCATTCATTCACAAATACAAGCAAGAGGAATACAATCACTATGCACTCAAGCAAAGAGAAAGACCTCACTCCACTCCTATCTTCCTACAAGCATGCACACATTCAAGCATCAAGCTTCCATGAAAGCTTCAAATCAATCCATGTACTCAAAAAAATGAAATACTAAAAGCATGCATAAGAGTAAAATGATTAGAGAAGAGGATGAGAAAGACTCATGACATTGCTAATGATTCAATGAAGAGATTAACCTCATACAATGATGTAGATGGGGTGAGAGAAGAGTCTTCACCTCTATGGAGAAGAGGGAGAGTAGGTCTCTCAAAGGAGCTCTTGCATGAACTAAGCCCAAAGTGTGTCTAAGCTCTCAAATGAGCCACCTTTTATACAAAAATTCTAGGACTCCCATAAGTCCCCATGTGGGATTATTATCAAACCCTCTCCCACATTCATCTACAAAGTGGAACTCTTTTCAAGAGCCCTAAGTATTGTTTTTGTTGCATCCTGGTATTGGTATTGATCCTCATTTGCAAGCAACAAACCTCCCATAAATTAGTGGTATCAAAGCCAAGAGTGATTACAACTAATTGAAAGCGGTAAATAGATAGTAGTGGACAAAGAGGTGAAAGAGCTTGGCCAAAGGTACATTTTAAATTGCAAGCATAGAGAGACTATGGTTTCAAAGAAAAGCATTCTTTTATTCATTAGATAATAAAAAACCATAATTATTTTACCAAAGAGTCTCCACAAGGTGGAAAATAACTTTTCCATTTTCAAAACCACTTGTCCAAGGACTCACCAGGTTTTATAATTTTCATTTATCTTCCCGATTGGCCAAAACCACTGATGTTTTTCTCCCACCGTGAGGCCTGAGCACCACTTGTCCCCTGTTGTTCTGTGTGGTGGCCGAATTTCATCTTCATTTCCTCCTCATCAACAGCATCGGGGTGATCTTTTTTGCTAAGTTACTTTTTTAAAATTGCGGGCACACTGCGCAAATGTGTCGATTGAAGCTTTCTCTAAGCTTTAGACTCAAAAGCTTCTTTTTAAGCTTTATATCATTAAAAGCTAATTCTGTAAAAGTTCCTCTTGAAAACCTTAAAGCATCTTCAAATTCTCAAATTTTTTCTTTAAATCTTTGCTCTTAACTCTTTAGACAAACCTTTGCAGATTTCTCCCAATTTTGAGAATTTTCTAGAATTTTAAATTTAACACCATATTGGGGAATATGGGAATTTCCCACAAGTTTGGGACACGTGGTCAAAAGTTTGGATTAACCATAACTTGAACACCACTAATCCAAAATGAGCGCTTTATAGCTCTTTAGATTCCATTTTTCAAGTGCTTTCCAACGATAGGTCATATGATAGGGTTTTGAGAAACTTACAAACATGTTATCCATGTCTCCTTTTTTAAGTATTCAAAAATGG
This sequence comes from Cibotium barometz, assembly GCF_041138505.1. Lineage (NCBI taxonomy): Eukaryota > Viridiplantae > Streptophyta > Polypodiopsida > Cyatheales > Cibotiaceae > Cibotium > Cibotium barometz. The sequence continues at coordinate 12,714,854 of NC_141059.1, forward strand.
AAATTGGGAAATTCCCAAATTCACTAATATGGTGTTATTTATTTTTATCCTTCCATAGCTCATTTTGTCTAAGTCTGAAACTTCTCATAAATTCCTACAAAAAATACCTAATTAATTTTTAAAACTTTTGGAAAGTTTCCATGGAAAACTGGATGCATTCTCAAAACTTATGATTTTGTGTACTTGTCACCCCTAGGGCATGTTTGAGTGTAGCTAAACTAAATGCCAATGAAAAACACAAAAATTGAATTCATTGCTTAGATAAATGGGAAAGCTCCCTTTTATAAATTTTCATGGCTCCAAGGCCCTTGTTACAATCCCTTACATGTGGGACAACTCACAGAACACTTGTCCATGGATAGCCTACCCTTCTATTGATGCCCTGAGTGTTAAGAGTTCATTGCCCTAGTGAAAAATCATAAAAACAGGTACATAGCTTCTATTCATTTGCATACCCATCAAACTACCACATCCAAGTACAAAAGATGGCCATCATCAACTACATGAGCATGAGAAGGTGGAGTTAGAATTGAGTAGTCCTGTTACCAAACCATCTTCTCCATACTGCAGCAACGGCGAGTCTAACCCTCTGCATGAGAGTGAGTGAAAGTATCATGTGTGTGTGTGTGTGTGTGTGTGTGTGTGTGTGTGTGTGTGTGTGTGAGAGAGAGAGAGAGAGAGAGAGAGAGATTGTGTGTGTTTACAAGTATCATGTGTGTGTGTGTGTGTGTGTGTGTGTGTGAGAGAGAGAGAGTGTGTGTGTGTGTGTGTGTGTGTGAGAGAGAGAGAGAGAGAGAGAGAGTAAAGAATATTAAAGTTCTTTAAAATGTTTTTTTTAATGCCATATTATGAAATTTTATGAATATATAGGAGCTTATCAAAGTTTGTGTGTTTGTGATTAGGGTGTGTGTGTGTGTGTGTGTGTGTGTGTGTGTGTGAGAGAGAGAGAGAGAGAGAGAGAGAGAGAGAGAGAAGTTTATTAAATTTTTTTTTTAAAAATGCCATAATATGGATGTTTATCAAAATATGGGATCTTATATTTTTTTTAAATAGTTTGAATTATTAAAGTTTTTTAGAGTATATGTGAGAAAGAGAGAGAGAAAGAGAGAGAGTGAAAGTATCATGTGTATGTGTGTGTGTGTGTGTATGTGTGTGTGTGTAACAGAGAGAGAGAGAGAGAGAGAGAGAGAGTGAAAGTATCATGTGTGTGTGTGTGTGTGTGTGTGAAAGAGAGAGAGAGAGAGTGAAAGTAGCATGTGTGTATGTGTGTGTGTGTGAAAGAGAGAGAGAGAGAGAAAGATAATTTGACTACTAGCAAGTGTATTTGTGTGTGTGTGTTACAAATGCTGGAGACTACAATCATAGATATATCTGTAACATGTGTAGTCTATGTTGTCTTTCTATGCAATCCTTCACATTGATGCTTCTCTCTTTGGTATTATTGAATTCATGTGTATAAATTTACTTGCATTTAGCTAAAGATACCATGTAGATCCACAAAAGAGAGTGCCCTATCATTGCTCAAGAGGTGGTTCTTATTGTTGACATGGGGAACGGGTGTTGGTGAGTTCCTATTTGTTATTTTTGGACATTTGGATAAGCAAATATTTACTTTTGACTTGCTTTTATTTATTTTTCTTGCTTGGCACAAAATACTAAACATATATATAGAGAGACAGAGGAAGAGAGGGAGGCCTTAAAGTGTTATGTAGATTATTAGTATTGTGAGTGTTATATTTGATATCAAGAGTATATTTCTTAGGATAGAGGTGGCAAGGAGATCATTTTCATTTGTTTATGGTGATGGCCAAGATATTGAAGGTAATTATTTTTTAGATTGCTATAATTCATGTTTTTTTATTTTCCATAATCTATGTAATATTCATGGTTGAATTATGGACCCTCCATTCTAATTAAGGGATGAAAATTGAAAACCTATATAACTGAAATTCCCGTGGAGGAATGATCAGATGGAATTTTTGGTCTGATGGACCATTACTGTGTTAAAAATATGAATGAATTATTCTCTGATAATGAGTTTTGTATGTTCTTCTGTTAGAAGGGATCTTTATCCCATGATTCTGTGGGGGGCTGACCAATCTAAAGAACTCCAGAATCAGTTGGGTCTAAAGTCGAATTTGAATTATAAATAAAGGGACTTAACAAGAATTCTCGTATTGATAGGATCATGGATCGAGGTCGTCGTGGTAGGAATGATAACCCCCAACTCGATGAGGAAGAACTCATAGATCGCAGCCTCGAGCTTTCAAGGGTGAATGGGGAAAACTTGGGCGAGTTTGGAAATTTTAAAAATTTTAATTTTTTTATTTAAAAAACTCGAGAATGGTATATTTGAATGCTTAGGATGGTACACTCGTGGACTAAGGCTGGTACAAGCGTACGCTTAGGATCGAACTGTTAGAGAGCACCGATGTTTTACGGTATACATGAAAACCTGTTTTTATGTGGGTTTTGTGTTTTGTTTGGTGAATTTATATTGCTATTGATACATTCTTTTCGCAACAGGGAATATCTTCATTTTTTAGAGAATAAATTATTGCTGGGTTTGTATGGTCGAGACCCTTACAATGAGAGTTTTGGACTCCTTGGAATTTACAATATGAGATTACAAAAGATCGAGCTATATACTAAGCTCATCTTAATTGGGATGGGTGATATGAGCCTATCCTGTGATTATCTATATGTAGTGTTTTCTTGTAAATCCATTGACTGACACTCTCTAGAATTGAGAAATGTTTCTACAATAGATAAAGAGACATGTGAAGCCATAGGCTCAATCTAGTGAGAGAGGAAAGGATGGAAAAATTTATGAGTGACTATATGTGAGGCATTCTCAACAATGAGAGAAGGAGAGAGTTTCTCATTAAGAGAGCAAGAGAGAACTAAATATTCAGATCTACTACTTTGAGTGAGACAGAGTCTCTTAGAGAGAGAGAGAGAGCTTCTTGTAGAGTGAGAGAGAGAGAGTTCTTCACAACTAAGAGAGAGAGAGAGAGAGAGAGAGCGAGAGAGAGCGAAGATAATGGAGATTTTGTGAAAGTGGAAATTTTCAAGAACTACTCCAAAACTCTCTATTATTGGGTTCCAACCTGCCTGACTAGAAAAAGCATCGGTTGAAGGTTTTGTGACTGTTGGCATGGATCTTTTGTTTCTACTGTGGCCATTAGAAGGTGCTGGAGTCATCTTTGAGAGTTGTTGTTAATCCTGTGAACAGTGCCCAAGCACGGTGCGTTGTGCTCTGGTTGGCAGAGGCCAACGAAGTTCAGAGCATGGTGGTTGTCAAGCACTAAGCACAGAGGTTGTCAATAGGCATTGCTAAGCGTGGTGGCTGTCAAGGTGCAATGCTAAGCGTGGTGACAGAGTGCTCTTGTTAGCAGAGGCCAATAAAACGCTAAGTGCGGTGGCTATCAACACCAGGCAGTGCCAACAAGTGCGGTGGTTGTCAAGGGGAGGCACTAAGCGTGGTGGTCATCAATACTGTGGTGGCGGTTTGCAATTCACCAGACTGACATGGAGGTAGTAGAGCCGCGAACGGAGGCAGCAACGTCAAAGCTGAGAAGGGATGCACATCTTAGTTACTTCACTGATGTAACGATGAATAGCTGGTGTATCAGTGTGACGGTCGGTAGGGTCGGTGCTGGGCTGGATCTTAGCAGGCGCAACTTTGAAAGTTTGATAGCTAGCGGGTGATTACTGGCAAGGCCGCATTGATTGAAGGCATGCTAATGGTGCACGACGCCGCATGGTTGTAGTGGACAATTGACACGTCAAAGCCGAAAAGGATGGCGTAGTTAGTGTGCTATGAATAGCTGGCTGAGAGAGAATTTAGCTATGTGTGCAGAGCTAGAGCATTTGTTGCGCAATAGGATAATGGTTGCAAGTGGCATGATAGAGCTGATTGGGTGAGAATCCAATGCTGGTAGCATGGCAGTGGATAGCTGGTGACCAAGGCTTAAGAATTTTTCATCGTCGCTATCTGCAAAGCTGGTGCATTTTTTTGATATGTAAGCATTGGTGTGGTGATTCGTCAATCGCGACTCAACCTTTGTTGCAGGGGTCAAAGGCGTGGATGGCACGAATTTAAGGATTTTTGTAGCAAATATGTGAAGAGCTATTAAAATTCGAATATATGAAGAGCTATTGCAATTCTAATTGGGGCAGATTTCCTCAGTACCATCACTGCCATGAATGGTGCATAGTACACATGCCATTTTGAAGGTGGTATGTGTCTGGGAAATATCTCGACGAGCAAGGCAAAGAGGACAAAACCCGACAACCCCCCCAGATATCCAACAAAGAATAGAGCTACACTTTTCCATCACCCCAAAGGAGAAGGCACTAGTAGATAGGAATGTGTGCTATGGATCTTTTCGACAAATGCGGCGCTGCAATAATGGAGTGCTGATGATGTATACACACACAAATGATAAACAAGTTTTGTGCTAAATGACAAAAGAGCGAGATGACACCACGACACCAATGAACAAGGCAAGATCTAATGTGCAATGTGCCTTATATATTGAATTTGATGTGCACGTGTTTGATTCATAAAGCAAATTTATGTAGCTTTTATATGAGAAAAAGAGAAAGATCTTATCTAGCCACTTCTTGCTTGATGTTGACGAAGTTTTTGCGCGCTTGCCGATGATGCCCTCCACGAGAAACAATGCCCTCACGGTCCTCAAGGATTGAATTTTACAATGAACAAGGCAAGATCTAATGTGCAATGTGCCTTGTATATTGAATTTGATGTGCACGTGTTTGATTCATATCTAGCCACTTCTTGCTTGATGTTGACGAAGTTTTTGCGCGCTTGTCGATGATGCCCTCCACGAGAAACAGTGCCCTCACGGCCCTCAAGGATTGAATTTTACAATGCTTTCAATTTTTGAATACAAATAACTTACGAGGCTTGCTAACGCGTGACTATGTGAGTGTGTGAGTGCGAAGCTGCGCTATTGTTTGCCGCCGGTAATCGTTCCTGCTTCTTTATTACAAATATTTTCTCCTCTTCCGCCTCCTTCTTTATTACAAATATTTTCTCCTCTTTCGCTTCCTTCTTCACATGCAAGGAAAAGCGATGAATGTTATTATGCTTTTTCTTTTTTTTAACCCTTTTTCCCCTTGGTCAAGTGAAAGTGGGAACAACCCCTTTTAATGATACTTTTTTTTATAAAGAAAAGCTTTAAAAGAAACGTATAATATTAAGGTTATTTCCCTGCAATGCAGCGGGGATGAATCGCCCTCTTTCTCCTTCACAACCTTCTGCTTCTAGATGTCAGAACAGGGTGCCCGCACTTGCTCACAGATGGCTTGGTGGTCTCGATGAGCGCACCTCTCTCTCCTTTTGCGCATGTGAGGGAGTGCCTTCTCCTTCACACTCTGCGCGACAGGCTGCAGAGCGGTAATTAGCAAACCTTGTCTCAGTTCTTTTCTTTTGCTCATAGCACAAAGGCCGGCAATAGGAAATGGCTGCATCTCTCTCTTCAAGCGATCGCCTGCGGGTTGGCGCTTGGCGACACTTCGATGCAAGCTTGCATGGCGGCATCTCCTTTCACACTGCTTGGCGGCGATTCATTTCTAATGCCACATGGCAGTTTTCCCAGCCATTAAGGTTTAAAGCCTTTTAATTTTAAATGGGCCAAGCCCTTATTCAACCGCCACATTTGCACCCACAACTCTCTTCGCCGATGTATCATGTTTGGTACATATTTCACATGGTTAGTCCCACACATGCTTGAGTGCGGCAACTTGATACTAGCTTTGCGTGCAAAAAAATTGCTTGTGTGTGCCAAAACCAAGTGAGGGTACAAGGTGGAGGCATCACTCTTCATCAATAAGCGCATGCTGTCACGTATATGCTCATGCATCAAAACATAGTGGAAGGGCGGAAAAAAATGCAACAATGGCGTTCTACAGGGAAAGCTGGCTGGCTAGTGTGAACCCAGAATCTCCGGTTAGACTAGTGCCTTCTCCATTGGGCTACAGGATCATGAGAAAATGGCTAGGATCTATAGTGAGAAAGGTAACATCTGACAAGTGAATCAATCGACAGGTCATGGGGATAGAATGAGAGAAGCAAAAGTGGAAGGATGGGATGACGAAAACCCTTAGAAGACTACCCAACTCCTCAACTCCCAAACACTTAAGGTCTTGCACTATTTCCCAAGGATCTATGTCAAAGGAAGGGGTATCTACTAAGGCATGATCCAAATTTTGGGTAAAGGAAACAGAAAGGGCCATCAAGGCTAAGGAATCTGCAACACGATTTTCGTGACGAGGCAAAAAGGTCAAGGAAGAAGAGGTGAAATGGGTGAAGAGGTCACGGGCTAAAAGACTATAGTAGTGCATCAAAGGGTGGAGGGTGCAGGCTTGGCCATGAAACTGGTGGACCACAAGTTGTGAATGTCCATAGATATGAACATGAGATGCTCCCAAAAGAAGTAGTGCTCTCAAACCAATCAAAAGTGTTTGATATTCAGTAATGTTGTTGCTCAAATGATCTCCCAAAAGAACTCCTAAAAGAATAGCATTCCCTTCAGGTGGATATATGACAATGTCGCAACTACCAAGTTTGTCCTTGCCCCTACATGCTCCATAAAAGTATAGACTCCAAAAAGGCGTGATAGATTCAACATCATCTGTAACTCATAACGGAAAAGTCAATGCAATCACTTTATCAAAATTGGTTTTGGTAGGGAACCATGTCCCATCCATTTCTACAAGCTGGACTTTATTGCAAGGATAAACCTCAACAATGCGATAAGGACCCGACCATAAATGGCTCAACTTCCTAGGGAAAAGCTCATGACGTGCATCATAGAGAAGAACCAATTGCCCTTTCTCAAAAGAATAGGTTTTAGCTTTCTTATCACGTCGCTTGGTTTGACGTTTCTTAGCAACCTCTTGATGTAGATAGGCTCTCAATCATCTCCACTCATCTAGATGCTCCAAAGTGCCCAATCTCTCTTGCAAACTCTCCTCCAAAGGTAGTGTGTGCTCATGCAAAAACCTCAAACTCGCCAACTCATGCTCAATAGGTAACACACATTCTTGCCCATAAACTAAAGAGAAAGGAGTGAACCCCGTGGCTTCCTTGAAAGTAGTGTTATAAGCCAAAACAGCTGTTGGCAACTTCTCATCCCAATCCCTTTTATGAGTGTCCACAGTTTTTTCTAAGGATAGTGACCAAAGTTTTGTTTGTGCTCTCAACTTGCCCATTAGTAGAAGGTTTGTAGGGGGTGGTTTTATCATGATGGATATTGAAAAAAGCAGTGAGTTCCTCAATGACATCATTAAGAAAATGGGTCCCCCTATCAGAATTTTTATGGAGCCTTTAAGAGAAGTTTAGGGGTAGCCAGTGGAGGTGTAGTTTTGTTGGACCCAGAGGGTGCAGTAGTATGTCAAGAAGGGATTAATCCGCAAGTGCAAACCAGCAATGAAGCTAAGTATGGCACTTTAGAGTATGGACTTCAACATTGTCTTAAGAGAGAAATTAGTAGGCTTATTATCAAGGGAGCTAGCTTACTGGTCATCAGGCAGCTGCACACTGTTTGGAAGGCCAAGAATCCCAAGTTGAAAGAATGGTGCTTTCAAATAAGAAGGATGTTGTAGAGATTTCAAGAGCTACAGATTCAACATGTGAAGAGAGAATTAAGCCAAGCTATAGATACATTAGCAAAAGGGGGCTTAGGTAAGGGTTTGGATGTATATGCCATGAATGTGACCCATCCCAATTATGTTGGAAGGGAGAATTTTACAAGAAATTGAAGTCTAGTTTTTGCACATAGATCTGGTGTCTTCAAGCTTATCCATTTTGGCTTCATGTCATGAAGAGGTCTGTGGAGGGTACTTTGCCTTGAAGTTAACTTTAAGGAAGATTCTGACTACAGGTTATGTATGGCCCAGTTTGAGGAAAGATGTTTTTCATTCGTGCAATAGCTGAACCACTTCAGAAACAAGGCAGGAGGGTGTTGCATCATGAGTCAAGGAAAACCATTGTTTCATATGGAGCTTTTGAAAAGTGGGGTTTAGATGTAATCAGTCCTCTACCCACAATTGCTAGAGGCAAGACCTAGATCTCAAATGGAGTGGACTATCTAGCCAGATGTGGGCTAGATGTGTGAAAAGTATTACTACTAAAGAAGTGGCCACATTTGTTTTTGAGGATATCTGTGCAAGGTTTGGTATGCCATGTGAGATCCCTGTTCCCACCGAGCAACGGATTTAGGATACTGGCAGCGGAAGTAGCACTTCTCGAGCGGGACAAGGGTCCCACGTTTGGGGCCTCACCCACAGATATCCGGATAAGAGACTAATCCGTCGGTTGTTCCAAAACCGAACCCGGAAAAAACTTCCTTTACCGGAAAGCACGGGTGATTCCACCAGGAAAACTTTTTACTCTAACGTAGTCAAGATCATTTCTGAGCAAGCTAATCCAATTGCATCTTCAAGATACTTGATCAGATCAAGGAAGAAACTTGCACTTGGATCATTGGGATCAACGCTTTTTTCCCCATTCAAGAGGCACAGCCATTGATTCCTATCCATAGAACAATTACTGTCCGGGATTTACTTTATCTATCGTAATAACAAAAGTTGAGTCTCGATTTACGGATCCATCAATCCGGCCTAACCCCATCCAGTCCCATGGGTTAGCCAATCGCCCAACCACTGTTGTGATGGGATCCAATTAGGAATTTGGTTAGGTTTTGTCCCGGGTACCAAGGAAAAGAGTTCCAAGGCCCCCTAGCCAACGCTCACCACCTATCCACTCAGGGGCCGTTTCAATAGTTCCTAGCCCATAATACTCGGCAATATAATCACTTATCAAGATGGACTCTCGTTGAAGATTAGCAAGATCAACCAACAGATCCATATAAAAGAGCCATGGACTCATCCGTTTTGAGGACCAGCAAGGTCAGTCAACCAGATCCATGCCCGGTTTCAGAAAACAACTCTTACTCCTTGTTCCAATATCTTCCTCGACGCACGCATGGGTATCCTGGGCGACCCAGAGCCCAAGCACCGTATGGTCAGCACCCTCTAGGATCCTTCGCAGAGGTGACCTAGCGCTTCACTCATAGGCCACTTCCTTGGCCCCTCATCCACCGTATCGGAAGCTCACCATTTTAATCGCACCGAGGCTGGTCAAGACCTCGGCCGACCTTGCTGCACGAGACGTCCTCCATTGACTCTCCGTCACAGCAGTTGCAACTTTATCAGTTAGGTCACCATGACCTCAATCCATAAGACAGTCAAAATGCTTCACCAGCATTCTTGACATAAAACATTTATTTACAAACAGTCACAAAATACAGTTTCTATATCGAACTCCGTCTTTCCACATTATCCCTCCTCAATCCATATTACTTTTCCACATTCCCTTCATATGTACTCATTTTCATCCATTCATTCATATCAACGACACATTATTTTCCATACACATTCACCTTCATTATTCTTCATACACATCCATGCATACATCATTTTCACATCCTTATTCATACATCTACATCTACATGCATACATCCATACATACACATCCACATTCACATCCATATTCATACATCTACATCTACATGCATACATCCATACATACACATCCACATTCACATCCATACATCCACATCCACATCCACATTCACATCCATACATCCACATCTAGTTCCATTTCCACATTCCCATTCTTATAACCCCATATGCCTTCACATCTATTCTTTTTCGTCACATCCATTCTCACTCTATCACAACCCATATTCATCTTATTTCATCACATACACTTCTTATCTCATCCCATACACATCTTATCACATCTCAACTCATCTTATCACATCCTAACTCATCTCATATCTTTTATGCATACCTCTATGCATGAAATTCAATTATGTTAAAAGTAACACTTTTATAATAAAATATTTATCTTTTATGCATACCTCTATGCATGAAATTTAATTATGCTAAAAGTAACACTTTTGATATAAAATTTTATCCATTATGCATACTTCTATGCATGAAAATAAAAATGATAAAAGTAACACTTTTGATATAAAAATTTATCCATTATGCATACTTCTATAAAATAAAAATGATAAAAGTAATACTTTTGATATAAAATTTATCCTTTATGCATAATATAAAAATTCAATTTCCTCATGATTCTAATGAAATTCTTTCAATTAATCTAGGATGATAATTCCTAGAATATGGTAGGAAATCCTCTTTTCATGCTTTGAATGAAATTATTTTATGTGTAAATTTTTATAAAATTTTGCCATAGCTCCGCTACTATACCTGATAAATCTCAATTATTTTAAAAGATAAGTTATCTTTAAGAGAATGATTAGAATGATCCCAATTGGATCATTAACCCTTAATGGATTAAATAAAAAATAATCATAAACTAAAAGCATATATAAAAAAACCATTAATTTATTCTTAAGCATAGATTAATCTTGGATTAAAGAAAAGCTTGATGAAAAGCTTCATTTGGATTGAGAATGGGTCATGAGTATGACTATTTCTTAAGTGAGAGAAAGAAAAAACCATTAGAATTAAACATAAATGAAAATTTATGTAATTCTTTACTATCATTAATCAATTAACTTCAATAGCATTCAAAAATCGTACCAATTAAGCTTCTCAAGCTTGAGAGGGGTTGAGAAGAGAGAAACATTGAGAAATTATAGAAAAGATCAAAATTCACTATACTTACCTTACAAATTGCTTGATTCTTTGTTCACGGTAGAGGCCCCCACCAACCAATCAATTGGTTTAGTATGTTGATGGAGCCACCAATGGAGATTAAAGAAAGAGGGAAGTGTCAAAAACTAGTGAATTATTAAAGAATTCACAGTTCTTGGCTTAGGTGGAGTAGAGTAACAATGCATAAGACACTATATTTTTCAACAAGGGGGAGGCTTCTATTTATAGGAAAAATTGAGCTCCTAACCAAACAAACTGATTCTAGAATTTTCCAAGTCAGTTTGGTCTCTTTTTTACCATTTTTAGGTCAGTTAAGCTAACTTTTTGGAACTAGACTTGAATGAGGAGAGAGGAGAGATGAAATATCTCAATTTTTATGAGTTTAAAACTCATTTAAGCATGTGTTTTAGGCGCCTCATTGAAGGCCCTCCTTTTCCTTACTGATGTGTCAAAAATGGAATCCTTACACTCAAAATATCTCATATTTTATATTACTCATAGTTTTTTACTATTAAACCTTGTACATTTTCAACTCTTCATCTTATGTGAGTATTCAAGGGACTCCCCTTCCTTACATATGTGTCAAAATTAAATCATTATACCCAAAATATCTCATATTTTTAATATTGCTCATAGTTTTTTACTAATAAACCTTGTACATTTTCAACTCTTCACCTTATGTGAGCATTTACTCATTTTTGGGTATCTTCTTTTACAAAATTGGATTTATCTCCTCCCTACATATGGATTGATCCTATTGGCCCCTAGGAACCTTAATTGGACCATAGTCCAAAGATTTGTGAAAATCTAGACCCTTAGACTAAGGTTCTTTATACCTATTTCCAATTAATTCCAATTGCACATTGGAAAATTCTTTTTGAATTTTTGTTTCAGGGAAAGTTATTTTAATAAGATGAGATAATTTTTTATCCAAAAATATTAAAAATCTAAATATTCTCTCTCTAGAATATTTTCTCTCTCTAGATTAAAACAGTTAGAAACAAGGTCTTTATATTTCTGAAGAGGGATTGATTACAGGGGAAGATACTAGACATCAAAAGGCGGTTGGGGGAGGAATCTTACATTCTACCCCACTTAAAAAACGCGAGATGTCCTCATCTCGCAGGTCGAGTATGATCTCTTTCATCTTCTTCTTCTTCTTCAATCACTTTCAACGTTACGCCTTGGAGTGGACGGTCGATTTTTCCCTGGTATTCTGCTGGAGTATGGATGACTTGAGAACTATCAGTTAAGCCCTTGGTTTTCAATTGCAGTAAAGGTCTGCCCTTTTTTCCTCTTCTACTTCTTCTGAAATTGTGACTGCTCTGGCTGCTGCAGTCTGAGGTGGAATTCTTTCTCTTTGGTTGCCTCTGTTCTGGAAAGGAGTTCTGAGGTTACTTTGGATAGAGACAGATGGTTGATTTGGAGTTCTTCTGGGGTTACCTTGGCTTGGGCGAGACGAACCCTGATTAGACTGGTATGAAGGAATTGGTCTCTGAATTCGGGGTCCTAGACTTCCCTATTCCCTTGACGTGGCAGGAGTTGGGCAGTCTTTTAACTGATGACTAAAACCTTGGCATCCAAAACACCGGTTCTCACTTCTGGTCTCATTGTTCTGCATCCTTAAAATAGATGGTCCTCCTGAGAAAGTATTCCGGGGGAAGGATCTTCCTTCACTTTGGAATCTTCCTGCATCTTGATTCTGAATCGGTCCTTGCCTCTTTGGGGGTGGAAAGTTTGAAGTACCTTCCTGGGCTTGGAATCTTTTAAAGTTAGAGGGTGCAGGCTTTGGCGGGACCTTTACTACAAAGGCTTTGGCAAAATCCTTTGCCATTTTTACTGCTTCAGCCATGGACACTGGTTTGGCATTTTTGACCAGTGTGTCCAAAGGTTCGTTCATTGCCCGAATGAACCTGGCCATGAGTTGTTCTTCATCTAGAGGTGGTGCGTATTTGAGTAGAAGAGCAAAGGCCTGGTGATATTCTTCAATGGTTTTGTTCTCCTGCTTTAGCTCTAAAAATTCGTTCATTTTGGTTTCCAAAAATCCAGGGGGACAAAATCTCTTTCTCAAATAGGTTTTTAGGTCATTCCAAGATTGAGTATTTCTATTCAGACGGTTGGTGTCACAGTGGTTCCTCCATGCTACCCTGGCTGTTTCCACTATTTTCAACCGGCCAAGAGCCATTTTGCTCAGCTCATTATAACCTGTGACGTCAAAATACTCTTCCATGGCTTCCACCCATTTCTCTACAGTCTCACCCAGGTTCTCCCCTTCTCCTTTGAAGGGTCCTGGCTGAGTCCTATGAAGAGCCTTGCGAACATCAGGATCAAGTTCGTTATCTTCAGAGACAGGGTCTGGCTGCTGATGGCTACAGTTTCCTCGTCTCATGATTCTGTCAAAAATTTATATATTAGAGAGAGAATAGTTATAAGATCAGAGAGGAGATTCTTATTTTTGAATACCTCAAAAACTGGGGAGAAATCTTACATTCTACCCCACTTTAAAAAAAGCGCGAGATGTCCTCATCTCGTAGGAAGAGAACAACTCTTTTTCTTAAGATCTAATTTATTCTGGGGTTCCTTATATTCTGGTCAACCCACAGAATACGGGAATAATTAACCCTTATATAGAACTCATCAATAAATAATAATTCATTCAAATCATATCATTCATATCTTTAACACGATAATGGTCCAAAAAAATTTTCCTTCTGAACATTCCTCCACGAGAAATTTTAGTTAAGCAAGTTCTCAATTTGTCATCCCTTAACTTGATCTACCGGTCAAGTGTTAACCGTAGTAATTCGATAGCACAATCCACTAATCTCATAGTGATTTGCTGAAATCATTATCATCATTCTAGTTATGAATATCATCACAGAGAGTCGTCCCATTCATCCTCATTGTGGTCTCGTTCAGGTTATTATATTTCAACTAAATTTCAGAAATCATCATTTCTCAATCAGAATCCAAATCAATTCATCAATTCTCAAATAGAATGAAAAATCATATCAATCACATTCGAATTCATCATCTGGATAGCATTGATGCTTATAATTTCAAGTCTTAGATTTACTCGTATATACTGTCAGTAAAGAGCTGCAGTTATACTCTCGGTATATACGGTAGTCACGGTCCTTGGAATTATAAGGTAAATACCATCATGTCTAGGCCTCAAGCAAGTCAGGATTCTATATAATTGCGGTATTTCCATCTGAAGACCTAATTACCAAATTACCAATTTCAGTTTGAATATCAATTTGTATGGATTATATCACACAATTACAACCTTTTTGTGCTTCTTGATAAATTTTAGACATAATTGGCTCCTCAGTTGATCTTATTGGAGATTTATGACATATGTCTGATAAACAAATTTTTCTTTATCCGATTGTCCGTAAACAATCACTTAATTAACAGGAAAAACATTTGTATATTTATATACAAGTTGCAATAAATACATAGAGTGGTTCGGCTCCAAAATTCAAAATCTCCTCGGGAGATGCATAAGACGACGGTACTCGGCCATAGTCATGCCCTGTTACATAATTTCTCTAATTGCGAAGGGAGCTATTATTTTCTCCTTAGGGATAAATCGACTAGAGAGTCTATAAACTCGGCAATAAAGTCTGAAATTTGGAGGTGTTGAATGATATAGAATGACACTGCGCATCATTTTCAGCTTTATCAGAATCATGGCCAATGAGAGGTTCTGCCTCAGCATTGCACGCCGGTTACAGGAGGCGTGGACATATTGTCCTGCAAACCACTTATGCTATCGTCTCTCCATTAGGTTAGGAAAATATAATTCTTCGAAATGGCGTGCGAGTCTCGCTCGGCTTGTTGGAGTTGAAGCGGAAGAGATGAGATGCTCGAAGGCAAATGCAATCATATCTTGAGACTGGGTGAGGTCGGGAATACCAGATAAATGGGGAACTTCCATCTATAAAAATAATTTCTTTGATTAAAAATTTCTTCATTAAAGAAGCTTACGGAATGAAAATACATTACGAAAATGCTATTTCTGAATTCTTATTACTAATTTCAGATAAGAATTTAATTATCCTTATTAGCTTTCAATTTCGCTCTGATACCAACTGTGAGATCCCTGTTCCCACCGAGCAACGGATTCAGGATACTGACAGTGGAAGTAGCACTTCTCAAGCGGGATAGGGGTCCCACATTCGGGGCCTCACCCACGGATATCCGGATAAGAGACTAATCCGTCGGTTGTTCCAAAACCGAACCCCGAAAAAACTTCCTTTACCGGAAAGCACGGGTGATTCCACCAAGAAAACTTTTTACTCTAACGTAGTCAAGATCATTTCTGATCAAGCTGATCCAATTGCATCTTCAAGATACTTGATCAGATCAAGGAAGAAACTTGCACTTGGATCATTGGGATCAACGCTTTTTTCCCCATTCAAGAGGCACAGCCGTTGATTCCTATCCATAGAACAATTACTGTCCGAGATTTACTTTATCTATCGTAATAACAAAAGTTGAGTCTCGATTTACGGATCCATCATCAGTCTGGCCTAACCCCATCCAGTCCCATGGGTTAGCCAACCACCCAACCACTGTTGTGATGGGATCCAATTAGGAATTTGGTTAGGTTTTGTCTCGGGTACCAAGGAAAAGAGTTCCAACCAAGGCCCCCTAGCCGGAAGTTCATGCAAATATAAAACTAGCCACACCACTTACACACCCAATATGAAATTGCCTTTTTCTTAGCATCAACTAACTTTAAAACAATCCTTTAATGAAACCATAGTTCCACTGATCACAATCTTCCAATTTATCCAGTTGATTCATAATTTTCCATCATTCCTTCATCAGAGTATCTATGGCATCATTGGCAACTAGAACGCTCACCACCTGTCCACTTAGGGGCCGTTTCAATAGTTCCTAGCCCATAATACTCGGCAATATAATCACTTATCAAGATGGACTCTCGTTGAAGATCAGCAAGATCAACCAACAGATCCATATAAAAGAGCCATGGACTCATCCGTTGAGGACCAGCAAGGTCAGTCAACCAGATCCATGCCCGATTTCAGAAAACAACTCTTACTCCTTGTTCCAATATCTTCCTCGATGCACGCGTGGGTATCCTGGGCGACCCAGAGCCCAAGCACCGTATGGTCAGCACCCTCTAGGATCCTTCGCAGGTGACCTAGCGCTTCACTCATAGGCCACTTCCTTGGCCCCTCATCCACCGTACCGGAAGCTCACCATTTTAATCGCACCGAGGCTGGTCAAGACCTCGGCCGACCTTGCTGCGCGAGACGTCCTCCATTGACTCTCCGTCAGCAGTTGCAACTTTATCAGTTAGGTCACCATGACCTCAATCCATAAGACGGTCAAAATGCTTCACCAAAAATACAGTTTCTATATCGAACTCCGTCTTTCCACATTATCCCTCCTCAATCCACATTACTTTTCCACATTCCCTTCATATGTACTCATTTTCATCCATTCATTCATATCAACCACACATTATTTCCCATACACATTCACCTTCATTATTCTTCATACACATCCATGCATACATCATTTTCACATCCTTATTCATACATCTACATCTACATGCATACATCCATACATACACATCCACATTCACATCCATACATCCACATCCACATCCACATCCACATTCACATCCATACATCCACATCTAGTTCCATTTCCACATTCCCATTTATATAACCCCATATGCCTTCACATCTATTCTTTTTCATCACATCCATTCTCACTCTATCACAACCCATATTCATCTTATTTCATCACATACACTTCTTATCTCATCCCATACACATCTTATCACATCTCAACTCATTTTATCACATCCTAACTCATCTCATATACATTTTATCTCATCTTATCACATCTCATATACATTTTATCTCATCTTATCACATCTCATATACCTCTTATCACATCTCATACACCTCTTATCACATTCTAACTCATCTTATCACATCCTAACTCATCACATATGCATCTTATCTCATCTTATCACATCTCATATACCTCTTATCACATCTCATACACCTCTTATCACATTCTAACTCATCTTATCACATCCTAACTCATCACATATGCATCTTATCTCATCTTATCACATCTCCTATACCTCTTATCACATCTCATACACCTCTTATCACATTCTAACTCATCTTATCACATCCTAACTCATCACATATGCATCTTATCTCATCTTATCACATCTCATATACCTCTTATCACATCTTAACTCATCTTATCACATCCTAACTCATCTTATCACATCTCATATACCTCTTATCACATCTCATACACCTCTTATCACATCTTAACTCATCTTATCACATCCTAACTCATCCTTTATGCATACATCTATGCAAGAATTTCAATTATGATAAAAGTAACACTTTTATAATAAAATAATCAATTTTTTTCTGTAATATTTTTATAATAAAATAATAATTTATTTATTTTTTTCATTTATATGCACAAAATTCAATATGATAAAAATAACTTTTTATAATAAAATAATCATTTTTTTTCTTTACAATTTTATAATAAAATAATAAAATATTCATCTTTTATGCATACCTCTATGTATGAAATTCAATTAAGTTAAAAGTAACACTTTTATAATAAAATATTTATCTTTTATGCATACCTCTATACATGAAATTCAATTATGTTAAAATTAACACTTTTATAATAAAATATTTATCTTTTATGCATACCTCTATGCATGAAATTCAATTATGTTAAAATTAACACTTTTATAATAAAATATTTATCTTTTATGCATTTCTCTATGCATGAAATTCAATTATGTTAAAATTAACACTTTTATAATAAAATATTTATCTTTAATGCATACCTCTATGCATGAAATTCAATTATGTTAAAAGTAACACTTTTATAATAAAATATTTATCTTTTATGCATACCTCTATGCATGAAATTTAATTATGCTAAAAGTAACACTTTTGATATAAAATTTTATCCATTATGCATACTTCTATGCATGAAAATAAAAATGATAAAAGTAACACTTTTGATATAGAAATTTATCCATTATGCATACTTCTATAAAATAAAAATGATAAAAGTAATACTTTTGATATAAAATTTATCCTTTATGCATAATATAAAAATTCAATTTTCTCATGATTCTAATGAAATTCTTTCAATTAATCTAGGATGATAATTCCTAGAATATGGTAGAAAATCCTCTTTTCATGCTTTGAATGAAATTATTTTATGTGTAAATTTTTATAAAATTTTACCATAGCTCCGCTACTATAACTTATAAATCTCAATTATTTTAAAAGATAAGTTATCTTTAAGAGAATGATTAGAATGATCCCAATTGGATCATTAACCCTTAATGGATTAAATAAAAAATAATCATAAACTAAAAGCATAGATAAAAAAAACCATTAATTTATTCTTAAGCATAGATTAATCTTGGATTAAAGAAAAGCTTGATGAAAAGCTTCATTTGGATTGAGAATAGGTCATGAGTATGACTATTTCTTAAGTGAGAGAAAGAAAAAACCATTAGAATTAAACATAAATGAAAATTTATGTAATTCTTTACTATCATTAATCAATTAACTTCAATAGCATTCAAAAATCATACCAATTAAGCTTCTCAAGCTTGAGAGGGGTTGAGAAGAGAGAAACATTGAGAAATTATAGAAAAGATCAAAATTCACTATACTTACCTTACAAATTGCTTGATTCTTTGTTCACGGTAGAGGCCCCCACCAACCAATCAATTGGTTTAGTATGTTGATGGAGCCACCAATGGAGATTAAAGAAAGAGGGAAGTGTCAAAAACTAGTGAATTATTAAAGAATTCACAGTTCTTGGCTCAGGTGGAGTAGAGTAACAATGCATAAGACACTATATTTTTCAACAAGGGGGAGGCTTCTATTTATAGGAAAAATTGAGCTCCTAACCAAACAAACTGATTCTAGAATTTTCCAAGTCAGTTTGGTCTCTTTTTTACCATTTTTAGGTCAGTTAAGCTAACTTTTTGGAACTAGACTTGAATGAGGAGAGAGGAGAGATGAAATATCTCAATTTTTATGAGTTTAAAACTCATTTAAGCATGTGTTTTAGGCGCATCTATGAAGGCCCTCCTTTTCCTTACTGATGTGTCAAAAATGGAATCCTTACACTCAAAATATCTCATATTTTTATATTACTCATAGTTTTTTACTATTAAACCTTGTACATTTTCAACTCTTCATCTTATGTGAGCATTCAAGGGACTCCCCTTCCTTACATATGTGTCAAAATGAAATCATTATACCCAAAATATCTCATATTTTTAATATTGCTCATAGTTTTTTACTAATAAACCTTGTACATTTTCAACTCTTCACCTTATGTGAGCATTTACTCATTTTTGGGTATCTTCTTTTACAAAATTGGATTTATGTCCTCCCTACACATGGATTGATCCCATTGGCCCCTAGGAACCTTAATTGGACCATAGTCCAAAGATTTCTGAAAATCTAGACCCCTAGACTAAGGTTCTTTATACCTATTTCCAATTAATTCCAATTGCACATTGGAAAATTCTTTTTGAATTTCTGTTTCAGGGAAACTTATTTTAATAAGATGAGATAATTTCCTATCCAAAAATATTAAAAATCTAAATATTCTCTCTCTAGAATATTTTCTCTCTCTAGATTAAAACAGTTAGAAACAAGGTCTTTATATTTTTGAAGAGGGATTGATTACAGGGGAAGATACTAGACATCAAAAGGGGGTTGGGGGAGGAATCTTACATGCCATTAGAATTGTTGGGGGCAGATCAAGGGCAGCATGGTGTCAAAGGATAGATCTTGTATAAGAGCTTATGAAGAAATTGCGTATCACACACAGGTTTTCAACCTCTTTACTGTCAAGAGTGTAAATGGAATGGTTAAGAGATTCAATGGGGACTTGTGTACCATGTTAACCCAGTGTTTGGAATAGCATCCTAAACAATGTGAATAACATGTACCTTCAGCTTTGTGGGCTTATAGGAGAGCTATAGAGTTTTTTAACTTATCACCTGGTTGTTGGAAAGGAAGCACTGATGCCCATTGAAGTTGAAATTCCCAATTTGCAATTTCTTCTAAAACATCCGGAAAGGGGCATAGATGATGTTAAGGAAAGACTACCCTAACCGTGTTGTTGGAAGTTGCCTATCCACTAAGCTTGAGCATGGCTCAAGAACTCCACTATAGATGCTGCTCACCGCCATCATCTCGCACTCGTTGTCACACCGAGGCAGTTGCTCTAATCCAATAGGTGATGCAAGCTCTCTCTGAAGATCATGTGGGATCTCAACGAAAGAGGATCGCATTGGTTATCCTAATCACGAGAGAGAGAGAGAGAGAGAGAGAGAGAGAGAGGGAGACGGAGACGGAGAGAGGAAGCAAGAGGGAACACGTGATTAGCACATCACTCCCAAACCCTAACCCCAACCCTTACCCTAAGCACACCACACATGTTAGATTAGAGTTGCAAGAGAGAGGGAGAGAGAGAACACTCCACTTCTATAGCAGAAATGGGAGAATGAGTTACAAAAGATAAATTGGCTTTTATAGTTCCAAGCCTTTTCCCGCTAGGCCGCTCAGGAGTAAGTGAACTGAGGCACCCAAAACATAGTTACAAGGATTTTCTCTAAGGTTTGGCCAACTGACCAAGATCGTCTTGTCTGTCCTTTGAAGCTCAAAATACTTGGGAGAATATTTAGGGTGTTTCCCTCATCAAATGATGAGATTTACAATATAGCACGGGCGCCCATTACACGTGTGCGGACATAGTTGTCATAGGAATGTGTTAACCAATATATGGTTAAGATAGTTCCGTTCCTGAAGTCGATCGCATTTTCGTGATTGGTGAGGGGTTGTTGGGAATGGGGGGAATTATCGCACTTGGTTGGTTCTCTTGTCTCTTTGGAAAAGATAGGGGTTGGGGGAGGTATTCAGACGGAAAGAAGTTAGTGGAGTACTCGTGATGATTAAGTATCGAGCTAGTCGTATGGGCTTTTATGAGTTTGCTTTTTTGTATGTGCCCAATAATACTCTTTATTATTTTGTTTTTGGTGTTTTTTTTAATCACCTCTGTAGAGGGACATGCTCATTAGAGGAGTCAGAGTACTTAAATGAATAGACTAGCACGAAATAATTAATGACCAATATCCCAGTGGTAGGTGGTATGATTAAAGAGGATTTAGTAAAATAATGAGGTTAGTAAGCAAGTGGCGAGGGGGGAATTCCGGAGGGACAAGGAGGCAACATGCATGGAGACTGCTTGCACTCCGAGATGCTGTATGTTGATGGCAATGTTCATGAAGCTCTAGCATCTTTGTCAAGACACCGTGATGGGTATCTTGGCTCTCATGGATGCTGAGTCATCAGTTTGCAGTATTCCCTCTTTTTTCTTTTTATGCTTTGTCTTCTTCTATCATGGTAGCTCATGGAGATGGGATCTTGTTTTGATAAGAGTGGTAGTTGATGCGAGGATCCATAAGTGTTGAGCCAAAGAAGAAGTTTTGGGTAGGATTGATTAGATAGGAAGCGCAATTATTCGGGTGCAATAGGGGTAATTAAGAATATCCAGACGATGGGTCATACCATGGTCCCCTCATCTCCAGAGATGTACCTAGTTGGCTGTCGATGTGATGAAGCTTTGTGCAGTGTGTGCGCGTAGGACAGAGCCTAGTGAGAATTACAAGTGTCATGCATGGGAGAGGGAAAAAGGTGTGCCCGTGGTCCTAATCACCTAGATTCTGATTACCTAGAGACTCTCTTTTTTAGTTTTTGGGTTTCTATTTAATTAATTACATAGGTTTATTGGTCAGCACCCCTAAAGAGGGTTTTGTACTGAGAGTAGCCCATTTGGCTAGATTTGTGAGCTTACCCTTGAGTTTATCTCTGAGTGGTTGGAGAAGCTCAGCCATTTGTAGCACTGTCCCTTTGTTTGGTGATAAAGTCAAGGGGCAAGGTGGAGCGTCCTGAAGGAGGATCCATTGGGGAAAAGGGGTGGGCCAATTGAGATTTTTAATGCCCATGGATTGGGTTTGAGCAAGTCCATATAATTTTGTCGAGGAGGATGGGACTTGCCTGCCCGTTGGCTGCCAAACCATCTTCGGATTGGACCGGTACTGTATTGGGTAGTGAGGTTTGGGAGAATGGCTGAGATGAATGCTTTGGGAGCCAAATGATGGAATTGCCATCATGGAAGCCTTCGGATTCTAAGAGACATTTGGGCACCCAATGCTACTGAGTGATGAAGGTCCGTGGTTGTTGAGGCTTCTGGCTCTATTGTTGACAAGGATTTGAGCTATGATGTGGTTGTCGACATGGAGGAGAGGCTTTGGATTGTGGTTGGCGAGCCATAGCTGTGTGTTGCCTTCATGAAAGCCTTGAGCTTTGAGTATGGTGGTAGGAACCCAGTGTTGTTGGCTTCGTTGTGCTTGGGGTTGCTGAATCGACAGGGCCGTGGGGCCACGCGGCTTCCTGGGGGGGAGTTGTTGTGGTGGATGAGCACATGTGGCATTCTTGGGTAGCCAAAGGCAAGTGTTTCCTTCATAGTCGCCTTGTCCTCGTAATAGGAAGTCGGGGACTAGCCAATGTTGAAGCTTAGTCTTATGGTTGGTTTTTGTTGGCTTAGTAGTCTTCTTGGTAGGCTTTTTGCACTCGGATGGCCATTTGGGATCGAGAGATTTGTGTAGCCGTCATAGAATCCCTGAGAGGCTAAAAGATTCTTGGGCACCCACCATTGATTGTCATGATAAAGATACGAGGTCGGGGTGCTTACAGTGTGGGTGGTCAAGGATGAAGAGTTGAGGGGCAATGTTGACGAGATGAGGCTTGTTTGTCATTGGTGGGTGGGGTTGATCGGCTTAGCTAAGGCATGGGGGATGATACTATAAATACAAGAGGGAGTAATGTAAATGTGAGTATATTTATTGTCATGGTCATGAGAATACATGATGACAAGCATGAGTAATGTATATGTGAGTATATTTATTGCCATGGTTGTGAGAATACATGGTCACAATCATGAGTGTAGTAGAATCATGTGGACATGAAGATATTCACTTTGATAGCCTTGACATGAGCATTAGAATAGTTAGCGCATGCTCGAACGTGGCTATTTTATAGCCACCAAATGGTAGTCTTCGCAATCAGTGATGATTCAATCCACCATGGATCTACCCAACCCATGCATCCAAATGGCGGTCTTCACACTCTCAGTGGTTATTCAATCCACTATTCTTTACATCTCCCTCTAAGGCACAACACCTGCCTTCATGTATGCTAGTCAAGTGAGCTATAGATGCCCAAAAATTCAAAACATCACTGTATGCCCAAGGTCAATCGTGTCGAGCTTTCCAAAATTGCACCCCCAAGCCACTCGTAGAGGAACACCATATTAGATAATTTGGGAAAAATCCCATTCCCATTTGAAAAATGGGAGCATGGTGAACTTGTCCAAAAGTTTGTCAAAACCCCCTCATGTGACATATCATCAGAAAGATCTTGAAGAGTAGAATCTAAATCTATGATCTCCGAGTTAGTGTGTTTAAGATATGTCCAAATTTATATGGAGTAATTGATTCCCAAAATGTAATTGAATCTAAATCTATGATCTCCGAGTTAGTGTGTTTAAGATATGTCCAAATTTATATGGAGTAATTGATTCCCAAAATGTGAGATTTTTCCCAAATTACCTAATATTGACTTGAGGCTCTATAATGCTTGCCGCTCTGTTATTCTTGCCACTAACATTTCCATGCTTCAAGCAATCAGACTAAATAGCCACCAACATTTTATAAAGAGGCTCATGAAGCACGTAGATTCATTTGACCATGTCTAGCAAGACACTCATAGTTTGTTGGTGGTTTACCACTATACCTACCAGATTTGGTATCCCAAATTCTTCCATTCTCATGGAAAACCCAATCTTATTCTCACTCGGCTTACACATCACCTACCAATTTCTTATCTCAAACCATGTGTAACTTAGTCAAATAACGTAGATAAATAACTGCTAAAGCAGTATGTTGGAGTTTTCATTGGATGAAGCTACTACATGGGCACACAGTTTGCCAGTGCCCATACACACCACCTGTATTAAATCCATGGTATGTAGAGATTTTTTTTTCATAAAAATGTATTAAGCCTCCTCATCTGGATGGGGGAGAATAAGGCATAAGCCTGGCCCATAGTACGACCTATCACATGGACCTTCCCTAAATTAGTAGGAACCTTCTATGGCCTCGTCTTCAACCACCCCACCCAATGATTCACAATGCCTCTATCCCTAGTGCTTGACATTAGCAAATCCATCAAGCCACAAAGGCTGGCCTGCTTCATTGTAGCTATGGACATAGCCATGCGTGTAAGTCTATTGTCATCCTCAACCAAAATTATAATCTTGACTCCCTAAGAAAAGGTATGTCAAGTAAATATCAAGGAGAACAGAAAAGAGAGTCGAAGAAAGCAATTAAGTTGGAGAATTCTTTGTGCTAGAGAAGTGCACACACACACACACACACCTTTCACCCATTGCCCATGCATGTCACCTACACATTTCATGATTGGCATCACAAAATTTGTTTACTTCTCTCATGGCACACACAAATGCACGCACCTACATCTATAATCTTGTCAACAACGCCAACACTCCAGGTACATTTTTAGATGAGGGGACGATGGTAGGCATAAGCCTGGTCCATGGTAAAATCTATCGCTTAGAGAACCCTTAACCTTACATGTACCTCTGCTTCGTCACCAATTCAACACCAACAAAACCTTGCCTTGGCTTGATGTATTCATCGTGCAAAAGCCTAATCTTGTGACATCATGCTATGAGATCCAAGCATAATAACCTATCACACCAAGATATCCAAGACCTCCATCTACACATTCTTATCATTCACAGGATCCTACCACTCATTTTGCCAATCATAAGGTTTGGATCACTTCGACCAACAACTACCTCATGGGTGAAGGGTCCAAACCACTTCCACAACTAACAGAGGTTGGGCATGAAGAATCTCTACATTGCCTATCACTTTCCATGTTTCCCTTGAGAAGTTGCCTACCATGAGGGTTGCTACCCCAAAACTTCCCAAAACATTCCCTACCATCTAGCTCAAGATCAGTCCTGAACTAACCACTTAACCTCAATCTCCAATTCCATAGAATACCCTAGACTATCCATACCATTCACTACCTGGTAGTAGTAGTTTCACTTTTGCTAACTTGGGTGATGTGAGGATGTGATCACCAATAGGAAGGAGGGTATGTTAACCACTTTGTTAATTAACATGGTTTTGCTGACCTGCTATAAGGTGCTTTACCATCTTACCCATGTGAAGAAGCACTTAAATTTTGTAAGACGACGCTAGAATATATAAACCAGCCTTACCAAATGCGCTTTTAATGTCAAATAGGAAAAGTCTATGGATTTAAGGTACATATTTGCTTAAGATTAGTAATAGAGGCCTAGTGTGAAAACCAATCATTTATAAATAAGTCATTTTTTACAATAAGCAATACATAATCATTCCCTTGTAATAGTTTTCTTGTGATCCTTCTTCCTGTTTCTTGCTTATTTGCATGCTATTGTATTCTTACTTGCTTGTTGGATGCTCGTTTGGATAGGTGTGATCATTAGGAGGCATTTGGAATCTAAAGGAGCCCTATTGATCATTAGAAATGAACTAATAGGATAAGAGAAATGTGTATAAGAGGAGTGTGCATGTTCTATCCACTTCAAAAGTGGGGGGGGTAGGCTTATTTCCCTAATTATTAGTCTTGTCCCCCTCCCCTCCCCCCACCCTAACTTTTAGGTCCCACTAACTTCTAGCTCCCCCCCTCCCCCACATTTTATGTAGAAATGGGCTCATTGCAATTCTCGTGCATCAAAAAGGCCCTAAATTTTAAAATTTTTAACTTCCCCCAAAATGGCTCCATTTCCCTCCAAAACTCCCAAAAAAATATCCTATGCTGAAAAGTCCGATTTCAACCTCTATTTCTCTTTTCCACGATCCTGAACCTCTAACAAACTACCCTCTTGCTAATCTCCCCTCCTCCCATAGCCTCCTCATCTACTCCCTTACCAAGCTCTCTCACCCTCTTGCTCTCTTTCTCTCTCTACCTCTCCATAGCCACTAATTGTCTTCCTCCCTACGCTCTCTTTCTCTCTCTACCTCTCCATGGACACTAATCTTTTCTCTCCATAAACACTAAACTTCTTCCTCCATATCCACTAATCTTCTTCCTCCCCAATCTCTCTTTCTCTCTCTACCTCTCCATAGTTACTAATCTTCCCCTTCCATAGCCACTAATCTTCTTCCTCTCCCAAGGTCTCTCTCTCTCTCTCTCTCTCTCTCTCTCTCTCTCTCTCTCTCTCTCTCTCTCTCTCTCCATATTATTGCCCACCTATAAATCTCCTCCTATAACAAACTACTCTCTTTCTAATCTCCCCTTCCATAACCCCTAATCTCGCCTTCCATAGCCCCTAATCTCCTCCCTCCCAAATCTTGCTCTCTCTCTTTCCTTCCATAACCCCTAATCTCGCCTTCCATAGCCCCTAATCTCCTCCCTCCCAAATCTCTCTCTCTCTCTCCCCCTCTCTTTCCTTCACTATACATTATTGCCCATCTACAAATCATAAGCAATCTCCCCTTCTATAGCCCCTTATCTTGTCCTCCTCCTTAAAATCTTTTGCTCTCTCCCTCTCTCTCTCTCTCTCTCATCTATAGCCCCTAATCTCCTCCTTCCCCAAGCTCTTTCTCTCTCCCCCTCTCTTTCTATATCTACACATTATTTCCCATCTCCAAATATTTCCTAGTAGGTAATCTCCGCTTGTATAGCCCCTTTTCTTTTCTTCCTTCTTAAACTCTCTCTCTCTCTTCATGCATCAAATTATGACTTCATCAAGAATTTTAACAAGATAAAAGGAGGAGATTGAAGAGCTCCTCTAAGATTCCTCCTCAGGTTGAATATTGATTAAGCCTCTACTTCAATCCTTTGTAATCATTCTATGTTTTTGAATACAAGAAAATATTATTTTTCCTTGTTTTGGCTAGTGAGATAAAAATTTCTGGGGAGTGGTAAATCAATATTGGAATATTTTTAGATAAATAAATTTTACAAATATCAAAAAAATATTTCCCTGAAACAAAAAATCAAAATAGATTTTCCAAGGTGCAATTGGGACTAATAAAAATTATTTTAGAAGACCTTAGCCTAAGGGTCAAGATTTTTGATTTTTTTTAATTATGGTCCAATTAAGGTTCCTATGGACCAATAAGATTAATCCAAGTGTTGGGACAAGATAAATCCAAAGAATAAAAGAAACTTCCCAAAAATGAGTAAATGCCCACAGAAGATGAAAAGTTGACTAAGTACTAGGTTTATTAGTTAAAAATTAGGAAGTATTATTAAAAAAATAAGATATTTTGGAGTAATCATTCATTTTTGAGACATGGGTAAGGAAAAGGGGCCCCTTCAAGAAGGCACCTATTTCACATGTGCGGATGAGTTTTAAACTCAAAAATAATAGGATATTTTTATCTCTCCTGGATCAAACCAAATAAAAAAGGGAGCCAACAAATTGGTCCAAATCTTGTCCAAATTCAGTCAAACTAAAGCTGGTAAATTCTAGAACTCAGTTGGACTCAGTTAGTGGCCTCCCTCACCTATAAATAGACCCTCATTCCTTTGTATTCTCATCTGTGAACTAAACTATGTCGGTATTACTCTAAGTTAAGCTTATTTTCTGTTATCCTCTAAAAAACCTCTACAAATTGAAGAGATTGGAGCTTCTCTCTCTCTTCAATCTTCCTTGGAGACTCCAACAACATACCAAACCAATTGATTGGTTGGGGGCCTCTACTGTGATCAAAGAATCAAGTAATTTAGGAGGTAAAGTGTGGATTATTGTCTTCTTTTTCTTAAATCTCCAAATGTTTCTCTTCTCAACCCCTCTCAAGTTTAATAAGCATTAATTTGAATGGCTTTTGAATACTATTGAAGTTATCTAATGTATTGTAATGAAGAAACACATAAATTTCCATTTATGCTTAATTTATAATGGTTTTTAAGCATCTCTCTCTCTCCCCCAAAGAATGGTCATTCCTATGACCTATTCTCAATTCAAATGAAGCTTCTCATGAAGCATTTCTCTAATCTAAAAGTAATTTCCATGCTTGTCTAATTGGAGGCCAAAATAATAGCTTTTTAATACTCTTATGCTATTTAATTTATGGTAAAATTAAGAATCAATCCATAATTGGATAATGATCCAATTAGTGGTTATTCTAATCACATGAATAATACTAAACTTTATTCTTTCAAATTTATTGAGAATTATCAGTAATAGCAGAGGAGCTATGGTAAAAATTTTGAAAAATAAACACATAAATCATTTTTACTTATATTATGAAAAGAGGACTTCCTACCATATTCTAGGATTAATCATCCTAGATTAATTGAATGATTGTCATTGTAATCATGAAAAAAATCTAATTTTTATGTTTATGCATAAATAATAAATTAGGAAAAAGAGAAATTTTTAGACAATGGAAATCCATGTATTCTAATGAATTAAGAGAAAAAATTGGAATGCTAAAATAATGTATATTTTATTTAAAATTAAGGAAGGATTTTAGTTAAATTTATCTTTTTACAAAGATAAATTTTAAATGATGAAAGAGGAATTCCCACTATATTGGAATCCAAACATTTAAATGAGGAAAGTGTAATGCCTAGTGTAGAGGAATTAATGAAGATTTTTTATTTAAATTTTAAAAGAAAATTTAGTTAAATTTATCTTTTTTCATAGATAAATTTTAAATGATAAAAGAGGAATTCCCACTATATTGGAATCCAAACATTTAAATGAGGAAAGTGTAATTCCTAGTGTAACAGAATTAATGAAGATTTTTATTTAATTTTTAAGAGAAATTTAGTTAAATTTATCTTTTTGCATAGATAAATTTTAAATGATGAAAGAGAAATTCCCACTATATTGGAATCCAAATATTTAAATGAGGAAAGTGTAATTTTAAAGGAATGAAGATTTTTTTTTAAATTTTAAGAGAAAATTTAGTTAAAATTATCTTTTTGTATAGATAAATTTAAATGATGAAAGAGGAATTCCCACCATATTGGAATTCAAATATTTAAATGAGAAAAGTGGAATTTTTAGCTTAATGAAATTAATGGATATTTTTTTATAATATTTTAAGAAGAATTTTAGAGAGATTTAATTTATGGTAAAAGAGGAATTCCCATGACAGAAGGATTTCAAGTTTATTAAAAAAAACAGGTATTGATATTTAATTTTCATCATAATTCTACCTAATGAATTAAGATTGAGAAATTATGTGGGAGAAGGAATATCTTTGGATATTTAATTAGTGAAATCACTAAATTGACATTTACCCAAAATCTAGATGTTTAGCTGAAGGGAATCCTTGTAGAACTAAACCGAATGAATTTGGTTAGACTATGTGAGGGACGGACAGTAAACTTAATTGTCCTTCTCTCGATCTGAATCTGACAAAAACTTTGTGACCAATTCCAGTTACTAAATCCAAAGAATAGACTTTCGAAACTAATCTAGTTTTTCCTTGACCAAACTCACCAAGAATCTAGTTGGACAAATGGACAAAATGATGGGTAGATTACCCGCATGAGAGATCAAGGATCCTCATTATGAAACTAGGAATTATGGAAAAAGGATTTTTGGAACCAATCTCAAACTCGAATTTTACTTGCATTGGAACCTCTGTTTTTTCATTCAAAGGACTGTTTTACGCCAGAATGCTGGAGGAAGCATTTGGCTTATGTTTTTCTAAGAGGAGGTTCCTTGGAACAGCTGGCGGGGAGTCATCAAGGGACGTTGCTGGCAGCAAATCCTACGGAGGTCTTGACCAGCCTCGGTATGGTTAAAATGGTGCGCTTCCAGTACGATGGACGAGGACCGACGAAGTGGTCCTTGAGTGAAGTGCTAGGACACCTAAGGAGGATCCTAGAGGGTTTTGACGAGGCGATGCATGGGCTTGCGGTTGCTAGGACACCCATGCATACATCGAGGAAGATTTCGGATGGATAGAAAGGAAAGATTTTTGGGAACCAAATTTTGATACTTACTGGATCTCATTGGTTGGCCAGTTGGTCTTCAACGGAGAGTTTAGAGGATACATTTTTGTAATATAATGGACTCGGAATTTTGGAAAATGATGATCTTAAATATTATGATTTCTATTGAAGGATTGTTTTTAAAGCCAGTAAAGTTTGTTATAAATGGCAATTTCAAATTGGGAGTGTACGTGGTATGCCTACCTTGATTTTTGCATGAATCGCGGGCTAGGGGGACTGGGAATTCTTTTCCTCAGGACTCGGGCAAAAACCCAACCAAATCTTTATAAAGGAATCCCACCAATTCAGTGGTCGGGTGGTTGGCTAACCCATGGGTCGGATGGGGCTAGTAGGCTGGATCGGAGGATTCCTGAGAAACAACTAGATACGATTAGTTACGTTATTTAGTTTTAAATCTTGAGAAGACCTTGTTCTATGGGAGGGTATCATCGGCTATGCCTTGTAAATGAGGAAAAAAGCGGCGATTCCATGGACCAAGTGCAAGTCTCTTCTTCATCTGACCATGTGACTTCAAATTTGGTCAGATCGCTGCTTAGCAAAAGTTCTTCGTATTCTAGTAACATGTCTAATAAGGACTAGACACACTAAAAACATCTCTAATAAGGACTCTTGACACTGAATCCCTTTATAGTCCATTGATGAGATCAACCTAGCATTTGGATGCCACATTTCAAAGGTGTTAAGATTTGACTCGTTAGAGTAATTTCCCCGTTAGAAGATTTCTACCAATTGGCGGCATTGCCCGTGCCTTCCGGGAGAGGAGGGGAATCTTCTGGGCGGCCTGAGGGGCCGCCCGGGCTAGCCTCTCATTCGGACATCCGCGGGCGAGGCCGCGCGCGGGAGGCCGACAACACCGCTTCCACCACCCGGCAGGAGCCTCGGAGTGGGCGGGGGACCTGACAACTAGTATCAGAGCTTTGTTGAAAGCTAATAAGAATAAACAAATTCTTATCAAAAATTGATAATAAAAACTCTGAAAAAAGCATTTACATAATGTATTTTCATTCCGTAAGCTTCTTTAATGAAGAATTTTGAATCAAAGAAATTGTTTTTATAGATGGAAGTTCCGTACTTATCTGATATTCCCGACCTCACCCAGTCACAAGACATGATTGCGTTCTCGCCGATTAGGGGAAGGTTGAGGTCTATGCGGGCCCTTTAAGCTGCCATATTATGTTTTTAAGTACTTTTGCTTAAGGACTCTAAGCAAACTTTGACTAGGCCTGACAAGGGGATCTTTATGCAATCATTATTTGAATTTCTATTTTTTCAAATATATATTTGCTTGAGCTAAACTGGGGGTAACTTTTTGGTTTCTCGAAATTCAAAATGGCTGAAAAGCCTTCCCTCCTCTCTTCCCTCCACTTTTAGGACCCCCCACTTTCTCTCTCTACATTCTCTCTCTAAGACGCCCTCATCTCACTACCACTCTCTTTCTCTTCCCCTTTCTCACATTTCGGTGTGCCATTGCTCTGATTAGTAAGCTTCCATAACCTCTGCACTTCCAAATGCAGATATCTCACACTCTCTCATCCTCCATGCCTCATCTTTTTATCATTTTCTGCTCTCTCTCTCTCTCTCTCATGTCTTTCCCACATTGAAGTGCAAAAAATCCCTCTGTCAACCTCCATAGCTTCAAAGCTTACCACTTTCCATTCTTGCATTGTTTACCATACATATCCCCTACTTCCGTCTACAATCTACATATATATCTCTCTCTCTACTGTATTATG
Organism: Cibotium barometz; assembly: GCF_041138505.1. Classification (NCBI taxonomy): domain Eukaryota; kingdom Viridiplantae; phylum Streptophyta; class Polypodiopsida; order Cyatheales; family Cibotiaceae; genus Cibotium; species Cibotium barometz. Next base: position 12,746,502 of record NC_141059.1, read on the forward strand.
CTGCAAAACCTCAATCTACCATCTTCTATGCCTCTTGCCATCTTCCTTGTCCTTTCTCCTATTACCTAATCACTCCATCTATGATCTTCTAATATTTTTTACACAGCAAAACTTCATTGCACTCTCCTCAAAATACCATATCCTCACTCTTGCATTGTGTTCTACAAGAAGCTCTTTTCAGCATTGCCTAACCCTAAAGAAAATGCCACTTGAAGATATATCTAACAAAGCACCAAAGTTCAGGTTACATGTAGATTTGGCTGTTGAGTATGCTACCATCCGCCGTAGCTCAAAAACAAGTGGTGTGACCAATGTGCCATTGGGTACTCTTCGATCACAAGGGCAAAAATGTATTGACCTCTGGACAAATGGATTCATATACCCTATTGACCCGCTCACCAATACTCCACCTCATTTTGTTAATATCACTACATTTCTTAGTTATGTAGGTGATGGAGCTAATGGTCTATTTGGCTATTGTAGGAGGCTTTCTTTTGTTGCAACTCAGGAATCGCATTCAAGAGTTCATTTTCGAGGCTTATGGCATGAGTTGCAACAGCAACACAAGAATGACATTGATAGGCTTGAAGAAGTGGTGAACAACTTGAAAACTCAGAATCAGGAGCTCCAGAAGAACAACTTGTTGCTTAAGCAGGCCTTTGATATTGAACGGGACAAGATGAATGCAGCCAAATAGGATGCACGAAACAAGCAACGACACCTTGCAAGCCTGAAGAAGCTTCTAGTAGGCTTTCGACAACGAAAAAGAAAGCGTCAGTCTCTAGAAACCTTGGCAACCCTAAGTGGAGCAAGAAAACGACGTGTACGAGCAACAGTGTAAGATTCCTCCCCAGCCTCTCAAAATGTCCAGCATCTTCCCCTATAATCAATCCCTCTTCAGAAATATAAAAGACTTGTTTCTAACTGTTTTAACTTAGAGAGAGAAAATATTCTAGAGAGAGAATATTCAGATTTTTAATATTTTTGGATAGAAAATTATCTCATCTTATTAAAATAAGTTCCCCTGAAACAGAAATTCAAAAAGAACTTTCCAATGTGCAATTGGAATTAATTGGAAATGGGTATAAAGGACCTTAGCCTAAGGGTCTAGATTTTCAAAAATTTTTGGATTATGGTCCAATTAAGGTTCCTAGGGGCCAATAGCATCAATCCATGTGTAGGGAGGAGATAAATCCAATTTTGTAAAAGAAGATACCCAAAAATGAGTAAATGCTCACATAAGATGAAGAGTTGAAAATGTACAAGGTTTATTAGTAAAAATGTTGAAATTTGAGCATAATGATGAGCTATGGTGGATCATACACTAGAATCAACATGATTAACAAAGTGATTAGCAAGTGATTAAGACATAATTAGTGAATAATTAGCAAATAGATTAATGTAGGCATGGATACTCAAAAACCAGCAAATTCTCATTAGGGCTATGCCTCAATTTATAGAGTTTACATCAAGCATCAAATCCCATTGATTTCTCCATGATTCACTCCCAAAATATCTCCACCTTTTGCTTGATTCTCTCCACCTCTTCTCTTTTCCCTGAATATCTCCCAGAACATCTCCACACTCCTAAATTCTCTCATGCTACCCATTATTCTCTCCCAGTAGATTCTTCTAACCTTTTCACAGGTTCTTTCACAATTACATCTCCTCTTTTATAGCCTCTATCCAAGAGCTTGTTCCCACACACACCCTATTCACTTGTATATTTCAACACCTCCCCTCAAGTGAATAATCCTAGTACACCTAGACCCTATACCAAGTTTGCCTCCCCTTACTTGGCAGTCCGCGACTAGTGTCTACTCCTCCCCTCAAGTTATCTCAGCACACCTGGACCCTATATCAAGTTTCTCTCTTACTTGATAGCTTGCGACCAGTGCCTCAGATCCCTAAACCCATAGTCCTTGACACTCTCTCTCTCTCTATGTGTCCAAGGCTTACTATAGTTGCCCGCGACCTTGACTAAAGTGCTCACACATACATCTCTCTACCACGTGGCCTACATCATCGGTGGCTCAGAGGTGGTTTTACTTTGTTGGGGCAGGTTACATTGGGTTGTGGGGTCTCTCTCTCTCTCTCTCTCTCAGAGATTTTCACATGGCTCCTCACTCTTTGGAGCCTCACATCTTCTCTTGTCTTCAGTCTTCTTCTCGTGGCAGCATCTCTCCACGCGTCCGTCTCTTTTTTCAGTCTTCTCGGGGCAGCTTCTCTTCTTGTGGCAGCTTCTCTTCTCGTGTCCATGTCTTCCTTCAGATCTTCTTCTCGGTGTGGATCCTCTTCTTGGGAAGAGCTATTCTTCTTCTTTCATGGCTGGGGCCATGAGCTTGTCCGTCAGGTCATTTTGCTCCATGTGAGCAACATATTTCAATGTTTTGCTGACAGTTCCTTTGGGATTTTTATGTTTATCTTGTGTCATTATGCAATGCAAACCCAAAATTATGCGGGAGGTCTTACCTCTTGTCTTATTCAGGACAAGGGCAGTGTCTGTTCCCATTTTTACACTGATGCAATGTGCCCAATACATAATGCGTATAGCATTCATTCTCATGCACATTCCAAATACAATTCTGGCTGTGAATAATCTTGAATTTGAGTGAGATTTACAGGCATTAACCAAGGGTTGAATGCAAAATGATGATTTTCACAAATTTATCAGCACAATTTTCCCAGAAATTACATTAAATTAAGGGTAACCAATTTGTACGGGATGGTTGGAGTATCAAACCAACTTCGATTTGAAATTTGAAGTTATAGGGATCTGTATCAGATACCTAATGGTTAATTTGAACCCTCAATTGTACCAAAGTACAGTGATTAGCACTGATTAATCATTGATTAGCAAATTAATGCTCTGGTTTGTGTGCAGAAAACAGAGTATGCGGGGAGCCCAGATCTGATGCCTTCCACTTCAAATGAGCTCAAATGCTTTCAAAGGCATTAATAGCAATGAGTCTAGTAGAGGATTAAGCCAAGAAACACAAGATTTGACCAAATAATGAAAGCTTAATCTCTGTTTTACCAAAGTCACCTGCAGATTTGATGAAGAGCTTGGATCTCTCTGTAGACTTGATGAAATTGATTTCTGTCTTCACCAGCTTGTAGAGCATGCTTGATTACCCCTTGGGCTAAGAGGAATTAGAAACCTTTGGTCTGTGGAAGTAGAAATCACCAGTTCATCTCAGAAAAACGTAGCCTGCAAATCAAGCTCCCGCCAGCGTTCTGCGCTGAATTAGCCCACAAGATTTGAGATGTGTGTAGCCCTATGAGTCTACTATGAGTACCTAAGAGGGCTTAGCCTAATGTTATGTGTGCAAGGAGAATGGAGTCCTCCACTGGCTGGGGGTAAAGGGGAAGATGAAAAACTCACTAAAAACTGATTTTTTTGCTAATTACCTACTAATCCTAATTAATTCACTAATGGGCTCATAAATCTGGTTGATTCTAGGCATGGCTCTGATACCATGTTGAAATTTGAGCATAATGATGAGCTATGGTGGATCATACACTAGAATCAACATGATTAACAAAGTGATTAGCAAGTGATTAAGATGTAATTAGTGAATAATTAGCAAATAGATTAATGTAGGCATGGATACTCAAAAACCAGCAAATTCTCATTAGGGCTATGCCTCAATTTATAGAGTTTACATCAAGCATCAAATCCCATTGATTTCTCCATGATTCACTCCCAGAATATCTCCACCTTTTGCCTGATTCTCTCCACCTCTTCTCTTTTCCTTGAATATCTCCTAGAATATCTCCACACTCCTAAATTCTCTCATGCTACCCATTATTCTCTCCCAGTAGATTCTTCTAACCTTTTCACATGTTCTTTCACAATTACATCTCCTCTTTTACAGCCTCTATCCAAGAGCTTTTTCCCACACACACCCTATTCACTTGTATATTTCAACAAAAAAACTATGAGCAATATTAAAAATATGAGATATTTTGGGTATCCAAAAATGAGTAAATGCTCACATAAGATGAAGAGTTGAAAATGTACAAGGTTTATTAGTAAAAAACTATGAGCAATATTAAAAATATGAGATATTTTGGGTATAATGATTCCATTTTGACACATATGTAAGGAAGGGGAGTTCTTTAAAGGAGGTGCATATTTCACATAAGATGAAGAGTTGAAAATGTACAAGGTTTATTAGTAAAAAAACTATGAGCAATATTAAAAATATGAGATATTTTGGGTATAATGATTCCATTTTGACACATATGTAAGGAAGGGGAGTTGTTTAAAGGAGGTGCATTGGTATGGTTTTTGAATGTTATTGAAGTTAATTGATGAATGGTAGTGAAGAGTTACATAATTTGATGAATGCTATTGAAGTTAATTGATTAATGATAGTTAAGAATTACATAAATTTCTATTTATGCTTAATTCTAATGGTTTTTATGTAATTTCTCTCTCTCACTCAAGAAATGGTCATATTCATGACCCATTCTCAATCCAAATGAAGTTTTTCATAAAGCTTTTCCTTAATCCAAGATTAAGCTATGCTTGAGGCCAAATTAATAGCTTTTTTCTATGCTTTTAGTTTATGTATCTTGCCACTGAAGTTTTACCGTCTTCCCATGATTTGGGTTTGGCACATATTTCTATAGAAGGTTTAGATGAGATACAATATGACCTTTGAGATGATGAGGTAGAAAAAAGCTCGTAGGCTAAGTCACCTACTTTCATTGAATTCCGATATGGTCCACAATATCTGGGGGATAACTTCTTATACTTCCCAAGAGATAAAGAACTTCTTTTGGGCCGTACTCGAATGAAGACCATATCTGCTTCTTTGAATTCTCTCACTGTTCTCTTCTTATCTGCATACTGCTTCTGTCGATCCTGGGCAGTATTTTAATTGATGACCAATTCCTTGGCATCTAAAACATCGGTTCTTACTTCTGAACTCATCGTTCTGAATCCTTAAAACAGGTGGGGCTCCCGAGAAAGTATTCTGGGAAAAGGTCTTCCTTTTTTAAACAGAATCTTTCTTTTATTTTAGAGAGGGAATAATTATAAGATCAGAAAGGGAGGTTCTTACTCCTATATACCTCGAAGGCTGGGGGAGGAATCTTACATTCTACCCCACTTAAAAAGGTGCGAGATGTCCTCATCTCGCAAAGTAGAGGACAACTCTTTTTTCTTAAGATCCAATTTATTCTGGGGTTCCTTATATTCTAGTCAACCCAACAGAATACGAGGATAAGTATCCCTTATATAGAACTCATCAATAACAATTCATTCAGATCATATCATCCATATTTTTAACACGATAATGGTCCATTAGACCGAAAAATTTCTTTCTGAACATTCCTCCACGGAAATTTAAGTTAAGCAATTTCTCAAATTGTCATCCCTTAACTTGATCTACTGTGATAAGAGTAAACAGTAGCAATTTGATAGCACAATCCACTAATCTCATAGTGATTTGCTGAAATCATTATCATCATTCCAGTTATGAATATCTTCACAAGGACTCGTTCCATTCATCCTCATTGAGGTTTTGCTCAGCTTATTACATTTCAACCAAATTTCAGGGATCATCATTTTTCAATCAAAATTCAAATCAATTCTTCAGTTCTCAAACAGAATTAAAAATCATATCAACCACATTCGAAATCATCATCTGGATAGCATTAATGCTTATAATTTCAAGTCTTAGATTTACTCGTATATACTGCCGCTAAAGAGCTGTAGTTATACCCTCGGTATATACGGTTAGTCGTGATACTTGGAATTATAAGGTAAATACCATCATGTCTAAGCCTCAAGCAAGCCAGGGTTCCATATAATTGCGGTACTTCCATTTGAAGACCCAATTACTAATTTACAAAATTAGTTTGAATATCAATTTGTATGAATTATATCACACAATTACAACCTTTTTGTGCTTCATGATAAATTTTTGACATATTTGGCTTCTCAGTTGATCTTTATTAGCCAATTTGCTATGATACCAACTCCCTGTCCCCACTGCGCAATGGATTCGAGGTACTAGCAGCGAAAGTAGTACTTCTTGTGCGAGGCAGGGTCCCACACGAGTCCTCATCCCACGGATATCCGGACAAGAGACTAATCCGTCGGTTTTTCCAAAACCGAACCATGAAAAACTTCCCTTACCCGAAAAGCACGGGCGATTCCACCAGGATAACTTTTTACTCTAACGTAGTCAAGATCATTACTGATCACGCTGATCTGACTACACCTATAAAGATACTCGGTCGGATCAAGGAAGAAACTTGCACTTGGATTGGGATCAACGCTTTTTTTCCCATCAAGAGGCACAGCCGTTGATTCCTATCCATAGAACAATTACTATCCGAGATTTACTTTATCTATCGTAATAAAAACAGAAATTGAGTCTCGATTTACGGATCCATCAGTCCAGCCTAACCCCATCCAGTCCCATGGGTTAGCCAACCACTGTAGTGATGGGATCCGATTTGGAATTTGGTTAGGTTTTGTCCCGGGTACCAAGGAAAAGAGTTCCAAGGCCCCCTAGCCGGAAGTTCATGCAAACATAAAACTAGTCACACCACTTACACACCCACTATGAAATTGCCTTTTTCTCAGCATCAACTAGCTTTAAAACAATCCTTTAATAAAACCATTATGTCACTGATGACAATCCTCAAAGTCTCTTGTTGAATCCTTATTTCCAGTCATTCATTCATCGGTGTACTTATGGCATCATTGGCAACCAGAACGCTCACCACTTGTTCACTCAGGGGCTTTTTCCATAGTTCCTAGCTCATAGTAACTGGCAATATATTCACATAACAGAATGGAATCTCCATGGAAGATCAGCAAGATCAACCATCAGATCCATGTAAAAGAGCCATGGACTCATCCGTTGAGGACCAGCAAGGTCAATCAACTAGATCCATACCCGGTTTCAGAAAACAACTCTTATTCCTTGTTCCAATATCTTCCACGACGCACGTGTGGGTATCTTCGGCGACCCAGAGCCCGAGCACCGTATGGTCAGCACCCTCTAGGATCCTTCGCAAGTGACCTAGCGCTTCACTCATAGGCCGCTTCCTTGGTCCCTCATCCACCGTACCGGAAGCTCACCATTTGAATCGAACTGAGGCTGGTCAAGACCTCGGCCGACCTTGCTACGCAAGACGTCCTCCATTGACTCTCTGTTCAGTAGTTGCAACTTTATCAGTTAGGTCTCCATGACTTTAATCCACAAGAAGGTCAAAACGCTTCCCCAGCATTCTTGACATAAAACAGTCATTTACAAACAGTCACAAAATACAATTTCTATATCAAACTCTCGTCTTTCCACATTATCCTTCCTCAGTCCACATTACTTATTCCACATTCCATTCAATGTGTACTCATTCTCATCCATTCCCTCATATCGACGACACATTAATTCACATACACATTCACATTCATTATTCTACATACACATCCTTGTTCGTACATCCACATCATACATCCAATCCCATATCCGCATGTATACATCCACATCCACATTCTCATTCACATCCACACATCTACATCTACATGCATACATCCACATCTCCATGTATGCATCCACATCCACATTCACATTCACATCCATACATCTACATCTACATGCATATATCCACATCTCCATGTATACATCCACATCCACATTCTCATTCACATCCATACATCTACATCTACATGCATACATCCGCATCTCCATGTATACATCCACATCTACATTCTCATTCACATCCACACATCTACATCTACATGCATACATCCACATCTCCATGTATACATCCACATCTACATTCTCATTCACATCCATACATCTACATCTACATGCATACATCCACATCTCCATGTATACATCCATATCTACATTCTCATTCATATCCATACATCTACATCTACATGCATACATCCACATTTCCATGTATACATCCACATCCACATTCACATTCACATCCATACATCTACATCTACATGCATACATCCACATCTCCATGTATACATCCATACATACATATCCACATTCACATCCATACATCCACATCCACATCCACATTTCACATCCATACATCCACATCCACATTCATACATTCATACATACCCATCCATAACATCCATACTCATGTATCCACATCCACATCCATATTCTCGCCCTATCACAACCCATATACATCTTATCCCATCACATACACTTCTTACCTCATCCCATCCATAACATCCATACTCATGTATCCACATCCACATCCATATTCTCGCCCTATCACAACCCATATACATCTTATCCCATCACATACACTTCTTACCTCATCCCATACACTTCTTAACTCATCGTATCACATCCTAACTCATCTCATATGCATCTTATCACATCTTGTCATTTCCCATATCTATTTATAGAATACAAGAGAATTCTCACATTTGATATAAGATTTCTTTACGCATCTATTTATGCATAAATTCCGTTTAAGGATGAATAACATTTTCGAATAAAATCAATCTTTTATGCATCTTCCTATGCATAAATTTATTTTAAATGAGAATGACACTTTGAATTAAAATTCAATCTTTTATGCATCTTCCTACGCATAAATTCAATTTAGATGAGAAAGATACTTTTGAATTAAAAATCAATCTTTTATGCATCTTCCTATGCATAAATTCAATTTAGTAGGAATTACACTTTTAGAATAAAATATTCATCTTTTATGCATACCTCTATGCATGAATTTCAATTATGCTAAAAATAACACTTTTATAATAAAATAATCATCTTTTATGCATACCTCTATGCATGAAATTCAATTATGCTAAAAATAACACTTTTATAATAAAATAATCATCTTTTATGCATACCTCTATGCATGAAATTCAATTATGCTAAAAATAACACTTTTATAATAAAATAATCATCTTTTATGCATACACCTATGCATGAATTTCAATTATGCTAAAAATAACACTTTTATAATAAAATAATCATCTTTTATGCATACCTCTATGCATGAATTTCAATTATGCTAGAAATAACACTTCTATAATAAAATAATCATCTTTTATGCATGCCTCTATGCATGAATTTTAATTATGCTAAAAATAACACTTTTATAATAAAATAATCATCTTTTATGATACCTCTATGCATGAAATTCAATTATGCTAAAAATAACACTTCTATAATAAAATATTCATCTTTTATGCATGCCTCTATGCATGAATTTTAATTATGCTAAAAATAACACTTTTATAATAAAATAATCATCTTTTATGCACACCTCTATGCATGAAATTCAATTATGCTAAAAATAACACTTTTATAATAAAATAATCATCTTTTATGCATACCTCTATGCATGAAATTCAATTATGCTAAAAATAACACCTTCATAATAAAATAATCATCTTTTATGCATACCTCTATGCGTGAATTTCAATTATGCTAAAAATAACACTTTTATAATAAAATAATAATCTTTTATGCATACCTCTATGCATGAATTTCAATTATGCTAAAAATAACACTATAAAATAATCATCTTTTATGCATACCTCTATGCATGAAATTCAATTATGCTAAAAATAACACTTTCATAATAAAATAATAATCTTTTATGCATACCTCTATGCATGAATTTCAATTATGCTAAAAATAACACTAATAATAAAATAATCATATTTTATGCATACCTCTATGCATGAATTTCAATTATGCTAAAAATAACACTTTTATAATAAAATAATCATCTTTTAGGCATACCTCTATGCATGAGATTCAATTAGGCTAAGGAGAGAACAAGAGCACCATCGCCTACCCTAGAGCCTCATACATTCATAAGAGCCCATACATAGCCTAAATACCCTCATGCTATGAGGAATACACGTGCATGTACATGAAGACATGCACAAAACACATTCATTTAGTATAAGAGAGAAGTGAAAGATTAGGTTTTATTATCATTTATCTGTTATAATTGATGATTAAAATGAGCTTGTTGATTCTATGATGATTGTTATGATTAATTATGCAACTTGTCAGGGTTTGTGTGTATAAATCCGTGGGAGGATAAACCATGAAATGATAAATATTTTCCTTTTCCTTCTCAAATCTAAACTCTTTGATTGATTAATAAGATATAAGATATACTGTCTTGCATAAGTTCCCCTTGTTTAGTGGGTCCTCGAGAGGGTGCCATTTTTGGTGCGTAGCTGGGGAATATGCACTCATCAACCAATCAAAGAGGAGAAGACAAAGCATAAGGAAGGGCCTGAACACCTAATTTGGATCAACAAAGAACAATTGGGAAAATGATAGAATCATGCTCCATTGACAATCTCCTATGGTAAGGTTTCCAACCCCCTCCATGGTACAAAAGCTCTTCCAAGAGCACTCTAAAGAAACAAGTGTTGGAAAGACCTAAAACATGCTCGATGGAAGAGAATTTATAGAGAATGTTGATGACTTCCTCTTCTTACTTTCCTCTTGGAAGATTCTTAAAGAGGAAAGGGAAGAATATGAAAGTACATTCTTAACCACTTATCTTCCCCACTTTCCCCCTGAATTATTATGTGATATAAAAAAGAAAGTTTATGAGGTTCCCCAAGCACCCTTTGGTATAGTCAATGCACCATATTCTCAAAAAAATTCATATTTACAAAAATTAGAAGACATAGTGCACCCATGCTATCCTTAAAATAGGATATCCCTAACCCACTTCCTTGGAAGAGTTAATTACTACAAGACTTTCATTCCAAACCTTAGCTGTTCCACCTTTGAAAAAAACTTTGCTAACTCAAACATTTGAATTTCCTATATGGTGGTGTAAGCTTTGCTATTACCTTCTCAAACCATCCTTAGATGGACTTGGGTTGGGTTCATTTACTACCTCACATTGTTAAGCCAATCATAGCTAGAAAAGTCATTACTACTGTGACATGAAAAATTGATATCTATCATTTTCAATTTTGTGCATATTTTGATGGTTTCTCAATGGTAATAAGGTGGAAACTTGTCCTAGAAGATTGCGGCGCCCACAATGGAATAATGGCGTGGTGATGCGGCGGCTTGGCGGCTACCCCGATAACAGCATTCTATCTTCAAATATAATGGTTTTACTTGATTTAGGGTGCACACATTGTAAATGCCACAAGTATGCTTGATAAATACTTTGGTATGGTAGATAGGCTAGTGATGTGGAAAATAAAAGTGGGCCTTCATGCTCACATGGATTTTTATTGTATTATTAATATGGTATTCACCATAAGGCTACAAGTTGGGGAGTGTGGAAGGCATGTGGAGGAGTGTGTGTAGGTGCATAATTGGGAAAGATTCTTCTAGAATGCCTACATGGAAGAGGAGAATTCCGCCATGTGTAAGTGGGATCTCCACCTACACGCCACTTAGGCTTGGCTATTATCTTATCACACTCTCAAAGTCAAAAAGTCTTCAATTTAATAATCAATAGAAGACTTAGCCTAAGAGGACAATTGATGGTGACATCTACCCTTATGTCACTGAAGGGTTGAAGATTTTTATGTTGTAATTTGTAACAATGGAAGAGAGGGTGATTCTCCACCTATAAAAGGAGCCCTCCTCTCCCTTTCAAATCAAGGAATGAGCCTCCTCAATTGAGCATTTTGTGTCATTGCCATTCTCTTTCAAACCCCTATTCAAACACTCTCTTTACATGTGAATGTCTCATTTAGCGTTAGCTTAACCCAATTTTGGACCTCTTTGATGATTCATGATAAGTGGGATAAGGAGTTATTATCTTGGCGGGCCTGTGACTTCTCAAGGTAGCCCTTGCCTTATTGCCGCCCTCCTTTGGAGGTACCAATGGTTTTAGCGGTAATGAGCATGTGGAAAGACTTTGGGGACCATAGGTAAATCTTTACGATTGTCCGCTGAGCAATGTTAACCCTTACCCTCTAGCTTGAATCATGAAGGAGATGAAAGGCAAGAGGCTATGTAAAAATTGAGGTTTCATGCAAAGAGAGAGAAGTGCAGTTTTTGTGGTCCAATATCCAAATTTCAACCGGTAATTACTCATCACTCGGGTGTTAGTTTCTTAAATTGATCATATGGCTAGGAAGCTCTTTCTATGCTCTTTCCACTTATGTAACTAATTTCTTAATCCCTTACTTCATTGATGATTAGAATTTCTCCCAAAGTTGCTAATTTTTAGGCGAATTTTGGCAGTTTTATAGTCTTGTAGTAAAATGCTCATAACTTTTCACTCGGTTGTCCGTTTTTGAAAGTTTTTATATGGACGCGAAGCTCTCTTCAAGCTCTACGCACCTATCTAATCATCTCTTGTACAGCCTATATGGATTTAAAACTGCAATTCTCTGTGTATCTCTGTTTTTATAGAATTTTGGCAGTTTTATAGTCTTGCAGTAAAATGCTCATAACTTTTCGCTCGGTTGCCCGTTTTTGAAAGTTTTTATATAGACGCGAAGCTCTCTTCAAGCTCTACGCATCTATATAATCCTCTCTTGTACAGCCTTTATGGATTTAAAACTGCAATTCTTTGTGTATCTCTGTTTTTTATAGCTTTTTGGCCATTCTTTCCTCTTAATCATGATTAATTCCTCCTAATCCCTTATCAAAAGGCAAACCCCATGTGTCTTATCCTCTTGTAAGTGATTGCCATATTCATTTTCTTTAATATGTTCTGTCCAAATCGCCCAATTCGAACGGATGAACCTTACCAATATTCCCCGTATGTTTTCGTTCATATAATCCTGAGTCGGAAGATTTTCTTCCAACAAAGAATCGCCCTTTTGTTTGGAGCTGCAAGACTGGCAGAAATTCTTGCTTCTCCGGAGCCTTTCATCTCTCCTTCCATGAATTATGATCTCACCTTTGATGTGTATATCTTTATCCTAATCTAGGGAGAGAAAGGGAGGTGAGGAGGCTGTGAGGTTTCATACAAGTGTGTTTTGATTCTGAGAAGTGACCGAAGTTCAAACCCCAACTTCGTGTCACATCTTTTGGTGGAGATGACGGGCAGGTTTTACTTAGAATTATTCTATTTTAACCTCAAGGTCTCGCATGATTAAAGGAAAGTTGTTTTGAAACAAGTAAATTTCCCTTGTCACTACTCATCTTTTGGTGCAAGATGTTCAACATTCCGGTGTTCCGTGGATCGGAAGGAGAAGACCCGGGGAGTTATCTCCAAGAGTTTAACCGAGCATGCCGCTTGACGGGTTGGTCTATGAAGGAGAGGGTAGAAATACTTCCAGATTTCTTGGAGGGTGTGGCCTTAACTTGGCATGAGGCTTTGCCAGAGGAATCCAAGAATGATTGGGAAAGGTTGACCAAAGCAATGAAGGAGAGATTTGGGACAGTGGAGTCGCCAAATGCTTTACTATTGCAATTGGATCAAATTTTCCAAAAGGATGGAGAGTTAGTTTCTGCCTTTTCAGTGAGGTATGAAGCCTTATTTAAACAAGCTGCTTTACATGTTGTTGCTTCTTCTTCTTCACCTTCTATGGAAGATTCAAAGAGTTCTTTAGCAATGGAGCACCTTAAGATGAGCAAGTTTATCAGGGCTTTGGATCCCCGCTTGCATGGAAAAGTTCTTAGCAAAGATCCCACTAGTTTTAAAGAGGCCCTTCGTATTGCTTTGAAGAAGGAGGCCACTCTTCATATTGAGTCCACATTCCAATCTTCTCCAAGTGTGCCAACTGTCAGGCTAAAATCTGAGAGGGTTTTTTGGTCAGTGTACATATGGTGCGTGTGGTGTGTGAATAAACTTTGCCCTGAATGCCCTGGCAAGTGTACAGGCCGAGTGGTTTGGCAGAAAGTTGGATTATGCACGTGTTTGTTCCGGAGAAAATGCTGGTGATCTGGGAGTTTTATTGCATTGTGTGGTGTGCGGGTGGTTACTAAGCAGAGCACCAACTGGGAAATTGACGGATTTAGTATGATGATGATGCTGATCATGGGGTTGTGGGCAATTCTCGCATTTGCTTGGAAGCCGTGTGGGCACCATGTTTTCTGAAAAAAGGAGGGAGAGGGAGAGTTTTTTGGTAGTGGTGGTCATCACTTTGTGGCTTGGAGGCTTTAATCAAAAATAAAATAAAAAATATATATCCACATGGCCAATTTAGAAGGCCACATGGGAATTGTAGAAGCGGCCAGCTGGTAATCTAGAAGGTGACGGGTGCTCTGACAATGTGAGGAGGCCCTACGTAAAAAGAGACCAGAGGCGTGCAGGAGACAGACGCCAGACAGGCGACGGCCGTTTTGAAGGAGCCGGGTGCAGTAGAGAGTGGCCTTGCTGAAACAGGTCGCCTTGCGAGTGGGCTGCAACGCCAGGAGAGAGTCGCCGTTTATACCTCTGAGGAGAAAACCAGTCGGGGTTCAGCAGGAGCTGGAAGGCGAGGCTGTCTGGTTGTTAGGGCTGAAGCTGAGGGGTGTCAGCAGCCATCAAGGGAGTGAAGGCGTGTGTGGTTTGAGAAGCTAGGCGCATGAGAAAGCCGCCTTGGTCGACCAGAAGATTTCTCAGGTGTATGCAGCTGACAGCAGAGAAGGCTAGCGCTACTGGGTGAGGAGCGGAGCTACTGGAGTAAGGCGACTGGAAGGGTTGAGCTAAAGAGGTGGTGGGGCCTCTGTGTAAAGAAGGGCAGCAGCAGCAGGTTAAGAAAGGCACAGTTGTGTGCATGAAAAGGGAGCCGCCTGGGAGCAGCTGGCGATGGGTGCTGGCGAGGACAGATGAAGGGTGCGCAACCATCAAGAGTGTAGAGGTGGTGGGCCATGTGTGGAGACAACTAAAGGGCTGGAGTACAGCCATGTGAGAAGAAGGAAAGGCTGGTGTGGGGCCTTGTGTGTTGGATATAAGTGGGCTGGAGTATAGCCGGATGAACAGAGAAAGAGGCTGCAGGTCTCTTGGGTGATGTCTAGTGTGGGCATCTGATTGGAGCAGCAGAGAGGGCTGCTGTGAGGAAGGGTACATGAGATGTGGCTTGGGCTAGGTATCTGGATGCTGCGGTGAGCAGTGGGTTGTGGTGTTGAGGATTGTGCGAGGCTCTGGGGTTGGTGAGACTGCTGGTCACGACATACAGAGAGTGGGAGCTGCTGAATGAAGGTTAGCTGGTGTGGGCGCCTTCTGGTGAGAGTAGCTGGTCTTGTGTGGGCGGTGATTGCAGGCAGTGCATGGATGCTGACCAGAGAGGGAGCCTTGGTTTTTTGTGTGGGCTGGAGACAGTGGGGCTCGCCTACGACAATTGGCAGGTAGCAGCAGACAGAGAGTAGCCAGGCTACAGAGGGAGTGAAGAAGGGTTGCTGGTGTGGGTGCCCTCTGGAGATTACAGGGACCGGGAGACAGAGGCTTGGTCGTCAGACGCAAGGGTGTATTCCCTTGGCAGTAAATCCTGGCCAGAGTCCTGGTCTTTGGTGTATTTGCTGAGTTTGTACATGGTTGATGCTGTATATGTTTTTTGTTGAATGATCATCTGTCCTTCATGGTTCTGAGCTGTCTTATGGTGTGGGTGGGTGGCGAATGTTGAGAGAGTGTTCCAGCCGGTGGCTGGTGGTGCCCCGTTCGTGGTAGTTTTTCCAAGTTTGGGAGGTGGAAGAGCTATAGAGGCAGGTATTTCTTTCTTTTTTTCACCTCACATCCTTCTGGTGCCCCCACTGAGGATTTCTCAAGGATTGTGCCACTGAGGA
Source organism: Cibotium barometz (assembly GCF_041138505.1). Classification (NCBI taxonomy): domain Eukaryota; kingdom Viridiplantae; phylum Streptophyta; class Polypodiopsida; order Cyatheales; family Cibotiaceae; genus Cibotium; species Cibotium barometz. The sequence continues at coordinate 12,762,176 of NC_141059.1, forward strand.
GTTGCTCTGGCGTTGTGTGACTGAGGAGTGGCTCAGTTGACAGAGGATAGCTCAGGGATTTCTCTTACGAGGGTGTATGCCCCAGAGTGAGAGATTGAAGGAAGGTGTTTTTGGGTTTTTGCTTGGGATTGGAAGTGAAGTTTGGGGTTAAGATGATGTCTTACCCAGAGTTTTATGGTGGTCCGAATGAGGATGTGGCAGATTTCTTGGAAAGGATGGAGGTTGCATGTATAAGCAACCATATCAGTGAACAGATACAGGTGTTGCGGCTGTTGAGCATCTGTTTGAAGGGAGATGCAAGGACCTGGTACAGGGCTTATGAGGAGTCATTGAGGGATGCTGTTCCACGCATTGAGATGAGCGAGGATGGATTAAAGACAGCACTCAGCAACAGGTTCAAGAAGGTGGAAGACCCCGACAAGGTTTGGCATGAGGTGCAAGCTCTGACACAAGGTGAGTTTGAATCAATAGATGATTATATGAAGAAATTTTCTTTGCTATGGGAGACTCTATGCAGGGCTTTGGGGGAAGATCAGGTGCCGCCTGATATGATGAAGAAGAATAAGTTTGTAGCTGGACTTAAGAGGAGTATTCGCTGGAAGGTGGAATTGAAGAAGCCCAGGTCTTTTGAGGATGCGGTGGAGATTGCTAAGTCAAAAGATTGGAAATTACAACGGATGAATCAGCTGGGGATGATTCCAGTTGTAGCACAGCCGGAGATTCGGAGAGTGGAGGCTACACCCATGAATGCAGTGATCGAGAGGATGAAGCCCACTGAAGGTCAAGCTATGCAGATGATGCCTCAAGCTAGTCAGGGAGTACCTATGGTTCCTGCAGGTTCTGATGAGGGATTGCGGCAGGATATGAAGCAGATGGTTGATCTTATGAAAAATTTGAGCTTGAATTTGATGGGAAGTACAGGTGGTGGACGTGGTAGAGGCTGAGGTAATTATCCTGAAGGGGGAGATGGACAAGCAGGATATGGACGTGGTCGCAGTAGGGGCCGTCATTTCATTCCTACATGCTGGAATTGTGGTGAGCTAGGTCATCTAAGTACAGATTGTGATAAGCCTCAGCGTATGGGTGGTGACATGTACCCACTACCTTCACAGTTACCGGATAGGTCGAATGATTATGGTATTGATATCAGGGATCAAGCAGGTTCGAGTGGAATTACAGCTGAGGAGAAGGGAAAAACTAAGGTGATAGATGTAGTCACCCTTGAGAAGACGAAGGGAGCAGAAGCTGATTTGATGCCTTTGGGGAAGCGGATGCCACAGGAAAGGGAAAGCAAGGATGCTGCAGGACCCAGCAAGAAGAAAGGGAAAGTGAAGGAAGGAGAAGATGTGAAGGTCAAGCAGAAGAGGAGGTCTCGTAGGAAGTTTCAGGTAACTGATTTTCCACTAGGGGGTGGGCAGGATAGCTATAGTTTGCAGGAGGACATGAGGGTAAAAGTTTAGCACTTTTAGAGAAAATATGCTCGGAAGAAGAAGAGGAAACATTGATGCCATTAATGGCAAAAAGGGGTCGTAAAACTAGAAGCCAGGAAGAAGAAGAACAAGAAGATAAATCTGAAGAAGAGGAGAAAAATAAGAAGAAGAAGAAATCGTCTAGGAGAAAAATTGGACAATCTGACTTTCCTCTTGGACAAGGATCTCTTAGTTATGACCTCTTAACAGATCTTAGGGAGAAAACAGCACAAATCACATTTGGGCAGCTTTTGGCACTCTCCCCAAAGCTCAGAAAGGAATGGGGTAAGCTGGCTAGCACAAGGGAATCTAAGAAAAAGAAGAAGAGGGATAATGGGACTCCTATGGTTCAAAAGGTGGATATTGATGTAGGAGATGATGTGCCTGTGAGATTGATGTCATCATTGAGGGGCAAACAATTTCTAATGCATACATTGATGGAGGTGCATCAATCAATGTCATGAGTGAAAAAACAATGAAAGATGCTGATTTAAAGTTGTCTTCTACAAACTCTCCCTATCGCATCAAACTTGCTGATAATACTAGGGTGAAAACCTTGGGAATTGTCAGGAATTTGGGAGTGGATGTATGTGGTATTTCTGTGCCTACAACTTTTCAGGTCATTCCTACAAAGCCTGATGCTAGGGCTTACCCATTGATATTGGGTAGGCCATGGCTTCGCCAAGTGAAGGCAATTCAAAAGTGGGAGACAGGTGATCTTATTCTACAAGGTGAGAATAAGAAGGTCCACTATAACATCAAGAGTCGTCGCAAGAAGGTGGTAAGAGGTGAACCTTCAACTTCCGAAAGTTCAGAGTCAGAGTCATCCGATGAAGAAGAGACAAGTGGTAGCTCCGAGGATTCCATCTTAGAAGGAGAGGTGGAGGGAGTTGCATTTGGTCTTTCCCTAGGAAGGGATCGAGGGGATGCTGAATACAATGGAGCCTTGGAAGGGGAAGCTTCTTCAACCATGTGCAAGAAAGGAGATGTGGACCTCACTAGTCTTCACCAACAAAATGAACTTCTTGACAAGTCCATAGCAGGTACTGAAAGGGAGGATTACTTAAAAATGTTGGATGGATTTCCTAACCTTTTTGCAAACATCTACTCACAAGTACGCCAAGTTACCCTAGTAGAGCACAAGATTGATCTCAAGCCCCAAATTAAGCTAGTGGTGCAGCGGCTAAGGCGTTTGGGAGTAGTGCAAGCAGAGGTGCTTAAGAAGGAGGTAACAAATTTGCTTGAAGCTGGATTTATTTTTCCAGTAGAGAATTCAAAATGGATTTCCCCAGTTATAGTCACTCCCAAAAAGGGTGGAAAATGGCGTGTGTGTGTGGACTTCCGCCCTTTGAATGCATGCACAAAGAGGGATTATTATCCTCTACCCTTTCAGGATGAGATTTTGGATCAAGTTGCAGGTCATGAATTGTATTCAGTGTGTGATGGATACTCTGGATACTTTCAAATCCGGATTTGTGAAGAAGATCAAAGGAAAACCTCATTTATCACCCCTTTGATGCCTATAGGGTGATGCCATTTGGCTTGACCAATACACCAACAACTTTTCAACGCTTCATGAGTTAGATATTTGCACCTTACTTGGGGAAGTTTATAAGGGTCTTTCTGGATGATTTTTGCATTTATTCAAGCCGCATGGATCACTTGGAAAAGTTGAGGTTGGCCTTGCAAAGTATTGATGATGCAAAAGGGTGTCTTAATCCTGGAAAATGCTGCTTGGCACGAAGGAAGGTGGTTCTCTTGGGACATGTTATCTCAAAAGAAGGCATAGAGATGGATCCTGAGAAGGTGCAGGTAATTGTGGCCCTCCCACCACCTACCAATGTAAGGGAGGTAAGGAGGATTTTGGGTAAAACAAAGTATTACCAACGCTTTGTTGACATGTTCTCTGAGAAGATGTATCCTATAAATCTGTTAACAAAGAAGAATGTTTCTTTCCAATGGGGGCCCGATCAAATTCAATCTTTTTGTTTGCTCAAGGAATGCATGAGTCAAAGTCCAATTGTTCAGCCTCCTAGGTGGGGGGAGGACTTTTATGTGAACCCAAGTGTCTCATCACATTCAGTGGGTGCTATTCTCTTGCAAAAGGGAGAGCAAGGGCGTATGCAACCAGTGTATTATGCAAGCCGACAACTCACTGATGCTGAGGAGAGGTATGGTGAAATGGAGAAAGGTGGTTTGTCTCTTGTTTTTGCAGTAAAGAAGTTCAGGTCATACTTGTTACCTCGCCCTTTTTTCTTCCTCACATCTCAACCTTATTTACAATTCTTGGTCCGCAAGCCCAATCCTACAGGAGGAAAGTTTGCAAAGTGGATTTGTGAGCTTCAAGAATTCTCTTTCACTTTTATCACAGAAAACACCACTAGGGCCTCTCTTGCAGATTTGCTTACCAGGAAGGAAGAGGAAGAAGGAACAGGTGCAAAGGAAGAAGTATATGAAGATTTGGAGACACCACCAACTGCTTTCACTATGCATTTTGATGTAGCCTTTAGCCCTTCCAGGCAATATGGGGCTGGGGGGATAGTTTTATTTGATCCAGGAGGAAAAGAGGTATGATGGCCGTGTGGAGAAACGCCTAGATAAGAAGCTTCTTCGACGCTGGGAAGGCCCCTTCAGGATAAAGCAAAAGTTCAAAAATAACACCTATCTTCTAGAGGATGCAACTGGCCAGGAGGTTCCCGGACATGCCAATGAGTACCGGCTAAAGATATTCTACCCTCGAGCACCATGGCCAGCAGACCCCCCAGACAAGCCTGGAGGATCTGCTGGGGGGGGAAAGATGTGACATGAAAAATTGATATCTTTCATTTTCAATTTTGTGCATATTTTGATGGTTTCTCAATGGTAATAAGGTGGAAGCTTGTCCTAGAAGATTGCGGCGCCCACAATGGAATAACGGCGTGGTGATGCGGCGGCTTGGCGGCTACCCCGATAACAGCATTCTATCTTCAAATATAATGGTTTTACTTGATTTAGGGTGCACACATTGTAAATGCCACAAGTATGCTTGATAAATACTTTGGTATGGTAGATAGGCTAGTGATGTGGAAAATAAAAGTGGGCCTTCATGCTCACATGGATTTTTATTGTATTATTAATATGGTATTCACCATAAGGCTACAAGTTGGGGAGTGTGGAAGACATGTGGAGGAGTGTGTGTAGGTGCATAATTGGGAAAGATTCTTCTAGAATGCCTACATGGAAGAGGAGAATTCCGCCATGTGTAAGTGGGATCTCCACCTACACGCCACTTAGGCTTGGCTATTATCTTATCACACTCTCAAAGTCAAAAAGTCTTCAATTTAATAATCAATAGAAGACTTAGCCTAAGAGGACAATTGATGGTGACATCTACTCTTATGTCACTGAAGGGTTGAAGATTTTTATGTTGTAATTTGTAACAATGGAAGAGAGGGTGATTCTCCACCTATAAAAGGAGCCCTCCTCTCCCTTTCAAATCAAGGAATGAGCCTCCTCAATTGAGCATTTTGTGTCATTGCCATTCTCTTTCAAACCCCTATTCAAACACTCTCTTTACATGTGAATGTCTCATTTAGCATTAGCTTAACCCAATTTTGGACCTCTTTGATGATTCATGATAAGTGGGATAAGGAGTTATTATCTTGGCGGGCCTGTGACTTCTCAAGGTAGCCCTTGCCTTATTGCCGCCCTCCTTTGGAGGTACCAATGGTTTTAGCGGTAATGAGCATGTGGAAAGACTTTGGGGACCATAGGTAAATCTTTACGATTGTCCGCTGAGCAATGTTAACCCTTACCCTCTAGCTTGAATCATGAAGGAGATGAAAGGCAAGAGGCTATGTAAAAATTGAGGTTTCATGCAAAGAGAGAGAAGTGCAGTTTTTGTGGTCCAATACCCAAATTTCAACCGGTAATTACTCATCACTCGGGTGTTGGTTTCTTAAATTGATCATATGGCTAGGAAGCTCTTTCTATGCTCTTTCCACTTGTGTAACTAATTTCTTAATCCCTTACTTCATTGATGATTAGAATTTCTCCCAAAGTTGCTAATTTTTAGGCGAATTTTGACAGTTTTATAGTCTTGTAGTAAAATGCTCATAACTTTTCACTCGGTTGTCCGTTTTTGAAAGTTTTTATATGGGCACGAAGCTCTCTTCAAGCTCTACACACCTATCTTATCATCTCTTGTACAGCCTATATAGATTTAAAACTGCAATTCTCTGTGTATCTCTGTTTTTATAGAATTTTGGCAGTTTTATAGTCTTGCAGTAAAATGCTCATAACTTTTCGCTCGGTTGCCCGTTTTTGAAAGTTTTTATATAGGCACGAAGCTCTCTTCAAGCTCTACGCATCTATATAATCCTCTCTTGTACAGATTTTATGGATTTAAAACTGTAATTCTCTATGTATCTCTGTTTTTTATAGCTTTTTGGCCATTCTTTCCTCTTAATCATGATTAATTCCTCCTAATCCCTTATCAAAAGGCAAACCCCATGTGTCTTATCCTCTTGTAAGTGATTGCCATATTCATTTTCTTTAATATGTTCCGTCCAAATCGCCCAATTCGAACGGATGAACCTTACCAATATTCTCCGTATGTTTCCGTTCACATAATCCTGAGTCGGAAGATTTTCTTCCAACAAAGAATCGCCCTTGTGTTTGGAGCTACAAGACTGGCAAAAATTCTTGCTTCTCCGGAGCCTTTCATCTCTCCTTCCATGAATTATGATCTCACCTTTGATGTGTATATCTTTATCCTAATCTAGGGAGAGAAAGGGAGGTGAGGAGGCTGTGAGGTTTCATACAAGTGTGTTTTGATTCTGAGAAGTGACCGAAGTCCAAACCCCAACTTCGTGTCACACTACCTATTATGTAAGCATTCAAGAGGAGCAAAAAGCTCCCTAAGAGAATCTTGTGGTTCCCTTGCCAAGCTCAAAAGAGGAGAAGTTGATGTTTGGAACTTGGAGTATTTAAATCCTTGTATAGATGACTTAGTAGTAATTTAGTTAGCCACATAATAGGGTCTTGTCGATAGAGTAAATTTAAAGACAATCCATTTTTATATTTGTTCGAGAGAGTAGACCAACAAGTTCAAGGAACCATAGTTACCAACTCCTCTAAAAGTGTACTTTGACATTTTCAAGAAGTACTTTTTCCTATGCAGTACAGCAAGAAAATGAGCCTATGTCTTGAAACAAAAAGAAATCTTGAGGAAGTGGAAGCCCTATGGAAAACAAAATACACTCGATAAACCACTAATCAATGTAGAATCCAAAGTAAGGATAATGTATGCATAGAGTAGAGACCAAGTGTGAGAGCTACAAATCAACGAAGAATATGACAAGATAGAATAAGGCAAGCACAAGAAAAAGTAGAGGGCTTTGAAAAACTATAATTCTGTTTCCCCCACAACTAGAATTGGCCCTAGGAGCACCAATTGGTCAAATACCTATCCACATTGGGGCAAGAAATATCAATGATTATCCTTTCAATGTTTTCCCATTACCTATTTTCAAAGGAGACTATAATGAATACCTTGATCTTCATGTAGTAGAATTCTTGGTTGCCGGCATATACAACAATGCTCAAACCCTAGAGCACTGACTAGCCATTTTCCTCGCCACACTAACAGGCACAGCATTTCAATGGTATGAAAGGCAAATTGATACTAAGTTTAATGATTGGGACGAGTTGAAAGATGAGTTTCTGAGACATTTTCGACATGAAGGATTTAAGGATAGGATGAGAGATGAGTTCATGAACCTGCAATGCCATGAAGGAGAAGATATGGATTCCTATGTTTCACGTATGGAATCTATATTAAAGAGATGGGGAAATCACCATTCGGATGATGGCCTTCAAAAAGGAGTCTTCACAAGAGGCTTGAGAGATAAATACTCCATGAGGTATGTGGAATTAGCAAGGCCCCCTACCCTACAAGGAGCAATCAACCTAGCCAGACACTTTTTTGAGGTAGAGTCAAGAATAGCTCTCTCAATAGGAAGAGGAGTTCTCCCAAGCCCTTCGCTTGGAAACTCTCCCTTCCTAAGAAAAGTCAACCCCGGATATCTAGGATCCCAAAACCCAAACCCTTAACAAGCTACTTTAGCATGGTCATGTTCTTGGGCACAACCACCCTTTCCCATTATCTCTCAATCTTCACCTATACATCACGCTCAATGGAATCAATTTGGATGGCATCAGCATAAAAATGCAAAATACATAGCCTAGCAGGGCTCCAAGAGACCCTCATCCTACTCAACCACCAGTGTATGCAGTCATAAGTGAAAACCCTTCAAATGTGCACCGAAATCCAGAATCTACATCAAAGGGTACCTTGCAACCTCACTAATCAATATAAAGAAAGAGATAATGGATGCAATCATGGAGCACATCAAGACTATAAGTGTCTCCACCAATGCTTCTTCCATGTCACAAATAACACCAATGATGGAGCAGATCAAGACTATAAGTGTCTCCACCAATGCTTCTTTCCTATCACAAAGAACACCAAGAGACACTTTAAGAGGCAGTACTTGGTGGGCAATTTTCATCAACCAAGATACCTTGTCATTGAGTGTAATAGGAAACTAATAGTTCCATGAGATTTTTGCTCCTACTCCTTAAAATGGAATCATACTGAAGACATTTATTTCTGAATGCATCAACCAAGACACCTTGTCATTGAGTGTAATAGGAAACTAATAGTTCCATGAGATTTTTGCTCCTACTCCTTAAAATGGAATCATACTGAAGACATTTATTTCTGAATGCATCAAAGGAAAAAGAAGGTATAAGATCAACGGCTCAATTTTCTTGAGTCCAAACGGTTCAATTTTCTTGAGTCCAAACTCAAGAATACAGACATTGGCCCAAATCCCCAAAACTTTGGCCCTAACTTTGGCTCAAGGAGATCTCCATCCCAAAGTTATAGAGTATGGAAACAAGGGTCTTATCAAAGGAGTCATGCTGAGTGCTATCGATGCAATGAACTTGGCCATATAGCACCAAATTTCCCTAACTCTCGGAGGGAGGTCAGCTTTGTTCCCTTGTGTTCAATATGTAAAGGTGAAGGCCATACAAGAAAGGATTATCCACTTCCCTCCACCTTCATAAGATAGGAAGTAAAAAGTCAAAAGGAAAGCACTTCAAATTTGGTGGTATTAGAAGAACTTGAAGTGGCTGCATGGTAATGAGAGTAAACAAAGGAGCCCCTGGGCCTCAAAAATCCTCTTTAACAAAGATAGTAAGTTTCAAGGACTCTCAACATGGACAAACAATGAAGCAAATGTGCAACAACCACACATCTTAGAAGCAAAGAGTCCACTGCACATGAAGATCAGGTTTATCCTACCCTACAAGAAGCTATGATGGAGCCTGTTTGGGGTAGACCTTAGGCGGATTATTTATCAAGCTTTATGTATGAATTTTTGAAATTTTAGGAAGTTGGTTAGTTTTGGGATCTTGGAAGGCAAAGAGTCGTGGGAAGCTTACATAGCAGGGGCCGTTTTGTTTAGTAATACATAAATGGGGTTCTTGGCGGATTTTATGTAAGGTTATGGCGGATCCTGTAATGGCAACATAGTAGATAGATTTTGTACTTCACTTATTCTAGTCATGTTCATTCTGTATTCTGTGTTTTTGAGAGTAGTGTAAGTGCAGCTGCATTGTGTGAACCATGTGTGTCTAATTGTAGTAAATGTTAGGAGTAAGATGAACTGTTTTGGTTTGTCAAAGTGAGTGTCATCTGTGAAGTGTTAAATCTAAAAGAATGGAGGAATACTGCTCTGTAAAGGTAACACTGGCGATCACGGTGATTGTGATGGGTGTTCATGGTCGCGAGTTTGCTTTCTTCTATTAGAAGAACGGGTGCCAAGCAGATGCAGAGTAGCAGTAGAAGTGATGGATTTTGAGGTGGTTATGTTTTCTAGGAAGTTAAGTGCTAGGTGGTAGTTCGGGCTGGAGAATTCGCAGCAGTTTCTTCATTCATATTTTACTAGGTGGGCAGCGAGGCAGCGAGGTTTGCAGCAGTATGACCCGAATGTAGAAAGGCATGAAGGTGGTGAAGATAGTGGAATGCAACGTGATAATTTGGAGTATGAGTTAGATCCTGGTGCAGAGGATTTAGCAGAAATAGAGGAGTATAGAGGCATTTTCAATGAGCAAGGAGAAGAAAGGCAATGGGATCCGGTTGTGATAGGAGGAGTTTTGTTACACGCAATCGGATTTTGATCCACTGCGGATTGGGGGGAGGCTTACCAGCACCACCTTCATCACCAGTATCGTCCTCGTCATCTTCTGCAGGGCATTTGACCCCTAATGCGCTAAGAAATATGGCAGCAGCAGTGGCTAGAGCTAATTTTCACATCAAATTCGGGAGCTTTTCAGGGAAGTCTAAACAGGACCCCGATTGCCATGTAGCTCAATTTGAGACAAGATGGCAGGCCAAAGGATTTGATGGAGTGTATGATGCGCAAGCCAAGATGCGAAAATTCCAAGCGACACTGGAGGGAAGAGCCATGCAGTGGTTGAGCGATTTCAATGCAGGTTATTTTGGAGATTATTTGACACTAAAGAATGCATTTTTGAATAGGTTCAGAAAGGAGAAAACTCTGAATGATGTTCTTGCAAAGATTAAAGCAATTAAGTAGAGGAAAATGTTTGTGGAGGATTACACTCAGAAGTTTAATCAGTATCTAAGAAGGCTTGCAAATGCGGAGAGGCCGACAGATGAAATGTTGGCCGGATACTATATGAATGGTTTGAGGAAGGAACTGCGGAATGCAGTAGCAGGTGTGGATGTCGGAGTAGGTTTGGATGGTTTGATCGAAATTGCCACAAGAGCAAAGAAGCACTTTGGAGTAATTAATCCGAGTCCTTCGAAGAGGGGTTCTCGAGAATCGAAGAAGAAAAAGAAGGGGAGGAAGAAGAAGAGATCTTCAGATGACAGTAGTGATGATGATTATGATTCAGACACAGATTCAGATTTTGAGTTAGAGACAAGTAGTGGTTTAGATTCAGATTCAGATCCCGATTCAGGTTCGAGTTCAGACAAGGGGGATAAGAAGAGGAAGCATAAGAAGAAGGATAAAGGCAATTTGGTTGAAAAGATGGTGGAGAAAAAGTTGAAAGAAATGGGGGCTAAGCAAGAATCCGAATCAAGTAGCAAGAAGCCTCATTGTGATATCTGTGACATTGATGGTCATAAGACCACTAATTGTTGGTACAATCCTAATTTTAGGGGACCAATTCCGGAGCGCATTCAACAAAGGATTCAGCCAAGTTTGCCTCATGCAAGTGGTACAATCCTAATTTTAGGGGACCAATTCCAAAGCGCATTCAGCCAAATTTGCCTCATGAAAGTGGAGTATTTCCAGATGCTGTAGGACAGTAGAGGACATTTAATAATTTGGGTTGGCGTGGACAACAATAGGTCATACAGAGGAAATTTTAATCAAGGTTACCGACCCTGATATGGCGGTTATTCAAATTTCAAGCCTTGGGGAGAAAATTGGCAACAACCAACAACAGGGATGGCAGCAACAGCAGGGATGGCAGCAACCCCCAAATTGGAGTCTGCCAAATTGGAATCCATAGGCATGGGATTAGCAGTCACCAAATACTCAGTTACCAAATACTCAGTTACCTGCACCAAATCCGTAGGCATGGGATTAGCAGTCACCAAATACTCAGTTACCATAGTTACCTGCACCACCTGCACAGCACAGGGAGGCAAAGAAAACACCTCAGAGTAATTGTATTGATGTTGAAGTTGTGGAGGATCAAGAGACAAATCAAGTGTCAGCGGAGTGTTCTTCGGAGTGTGATTGTTTGCAATGTAAGTCCAGTGAGCCTGAGGCAATGGCAGTTACACGTTCAAAGGCAAGGCTTAAACCACCATTGGATTGGGAAGCACAGAAGGCAGTTTGAGATGAGGTAGCGGATGTCGTGGGGCAGTCCAGAAAGGAAGAAATGACATTTGGACAGAAGCAAAAGCAGCTTAATATAGTGGGGAATTCAGAATTAGCATCAGGGGCATTGTTTGAGGAATTACTGAATACTCCTATGCAGTTTACATTGGATTAGTTGCTTTCATTGGTTCCAATTTTTAGGGACAAACTTTATTCAGTAACAAGAAAGTCAACTAGTCCTGACATTCCAAGTGCATTTAAGGAGAATGTTGGGACTTATCAGATTAGTCCAGATGATGTGGATTTTACTATCCCAAATGTGAAGCTGGAATTTGATGGTCGTATGTTTTCTGATGTCCTGTTAGATGGGGGATCCGGTGTGAATATTTTGTCTGAGGAGGCTGAATTTTCAAGGATGCCGGATGTTAAGCTTGAGCCTGCACCATTCCAAGTGCGGATGGCGGATCAGCGGAGAGTACAGCCAATTGGGATGTTGCGAGGTCAAATCCTCTCAAGGTGCATGGATTGCCATTTCAAGCAAATTTTGTTGTTTTGAAGATGCAGGATGCAGGGAATGCTTATTCAATGTCATTAGGGAGACCATGGTTTAAGTCCGCAAAGCTTAAACAGGGTTGGGAAAGAAATGAAGTGATTTTGAAAAAAGGCAAACATTTTGTAAGGATTCCAATGACTGCAAAGAAGAAATTATCAACGTCAGTAAAGCCAATGATGGCTCAGACAATTAATTTGGTGGATGAAGTTGAAGATGATGAAGAAGCATGTTTTATAGAGGCAAATCCTACTGTCGTTCCAGTATTTGAAGTTGATGTGGAACAGATTGTGGAAAAGTCTGTTTTTCAGGAGGATTCTGCAAAGTCCGATAGGAAGTCACCTGTTAAGTCAAGTGAAGTGGATACAGGTCAGGGATCAATTCAGGAATTAGAAGTCAGATCTGTGTCCAAGATGAAAGAGGATTTGGAGTATTTTGATGATGAAGTGTCACCCAAAGAGGCAATAACCAGAGCTGAGTTTCTATATGAAAAGTTGATGGAAAAGGTGTCAAGAGTGAAAGAAGATGATTTGCAGGAGTTGAATTTGGGATCTGAAGTTAACCCAAAAGTGGTCAAAGTCAGTGTAAATTTGGATGAGAGGTTTAAGGAGAATCTTAAGAGGTTGCTGCAAGAGTTCATTGATGTGTTTGCCTGGGATTATTCGGATTTGACCGGCATGGATCCGGAGGTGTATAAACACCAGATAAATCTGAAGGAAGATGCGGTGCCAAGATGCTGTAAGATTCCTCCCCCAACCCCTTTTTGATGTCTAGTATCTTCCCCTGTAATCAACTCTCTTCAGAAATATAAAGACCCTGTTGCTAACTATTTTAGCCTAGAGAGAGAAAAATTATTCTAGAGAGAGAATATTCAGATTTTGAATATTTTTGGATAGAAAAATATCTCTTATAATTCAGATGAGTTCCCCTGAAACAGAAATTCAAAAAGAATTTTCCAATGTGCAATTGGAATTAATTGGAAATAGGTATAAAGAACCTTAGTCTAAGGGTCTAGATTTTCAGAAATCTTTAGACTATGGTCCAATTAAGGTTCCTATGGGCCAATAGCATCAATCCATGTGTAGGGAAGAGATAAATCCAAATTTGTAAAAAGAAGATACCCAAAAATGAGTAAATGCTCACATAAGGTGAAGAGTTGAAAATGTACAAGGTTTATTAGTAAAAAACTATGAGCAATATTAAAAATATGAGAAATTTTGGGTATCCAAAAATGAGTAAATGCTCACATAAGATGAAGAGTTGAAAATGTACAAGGTTTATTAGTAAAAAACTATGAGCAATATTAAAATGATGCCATTATGACACATATGTAAGGAAGGGGAATTCTTTAAAGGAGGTGCATATTTCACATAAGATGAAGAGTTGAAAATGTACAAGGTTTATTAGTAAAAAAAAACTATGAGCAATATTAAAATGATTCCATTATGACACATATGTAAGGAAGGGGAGTTCTTTAAAGGAGGTGCATATTTCACATGCTTGAATGAGTTTTAAACTCATAAAAATTGAGATATTTCATCTCTCCTCTCTCCTCATTCAAGTCTAGTTCCAAAAAGTTAGCTTAACTGACCTAAAAATGGTCAAATATTGACCAAACTGATTTAGAAAATTCTAGAATCAGTTTGTTTGGTTAGGAGCTCAATTTTTCCTATAAATAGAAGCCTCCCCCTTGTTGAAAAATAGATAGTGTTTATGCATCGTTACTCTACTCCACCTAAGCCAAGAACTGTGAATTCATTTAATAATTCACTAGTTTTTGGAGCTTCCCTCTTTCTTCAATCCCCATTAGTGGCTCCATCAACATACTTAACTAATTGATTGGTTGGGGGCCTCTACCGTGAACAAAGAATCAAGCAAGTTGTAAGGTAATTAGTGAATATTGATCTTACTATAATTTCTCAATGTTTCTCTCTTCTCAACCCCTCTCAAGCTTGAGAAGTTTAATTGGTATGGTTTTTTTTAAATGCTATTGAAGTTTGAATAGTAGTGAAGAGTTACATAATTTAATAAATGCTATTGAAGTTAATTTTCATTTATGTTTAAATTCTAATGATTTTTATGTAAATTCTCTCTCTCACTCAAGAAATGGTCATACTCATGACCCGTTCTCAATCCAAATCAAGCTTTTCATAAAGCTTTTCCTTAACCCAAGATTAAGCTATGCTTGAGGCCAAATTAATGGCTTTTTTCTATGCTTTTAGTTTATGTATATTGATGATTCAATCCATTATGGATTAATAATCCAATTAGAGATCATTTTAATTATTTCCTTAATGATAAGCATTATCCCTTAGAAAAATTGAGATTTATCAGTCATAGCAGCGGAGCTATGGCAAAATTTTTATAAAAATTATGCATAAAATAATCTCATTCAAAGCATAAAAAGAGGACTTCCTACCATATTCTAGGAATTATCACCCTAGATTAATTGAAAGAATTTCATTACAATCATGGAGAAATTGAATTTTAATATCATGCATAAAGGATAAGTTTTTATATCAAAAGTGTTATTTTTACCATTTTTATTTCATGCATAGAAGTATGCATAATGGATAAATTTTTATATCAAAAGTGTTATTTTTATCATTTTTATTTCATGCATAGAAGTATGCATAATGGATAAATTTTTATATCAAAAGTGTTATTTTTACCATTTTCATTTCATGCATAGAAGTATGCATAATGGATAAATTTTTATATCAAAAGTGTTATTTTTATCATTTTTAATTTTCATGCATAGAAGTATGCATAAAAGAAAATTTTTTATATCAAAAGTGTTACTTTTATCATTTTTAATTTTCATGCATAGAAGTATGCATAAAAGAAAATTTTTTATATCAAAAGTGTTACTTTTATCATTTTTAATTTTCATGCATAGAAGTATGCATAAAAGAAAATTTTTTATATCAAAAGTGTTACTTTTATCATTTTTAATTTTCATGCATAGAAGTATGCATAAAAGAATTTTTTTTTATATCAAAAGTTTTACTTTTATCATTTTTAATTTTCATGCATAAAAGTATGCATAAAAGAAAATTTTTATATCAAAAGTGTTACTTTTATCATTTTTAATTTTCATGCATAAAAGTATGCATAAAAGAAAATTTTTATATCAAAAGTGTTACTTTTATCATTTTTAATTTTCATGCATAGAAGTATGCATAAAGGAAAATTTTTTATATCAAAATTGTTACTTTTATCATTTTTAATTTTCATGCATAGAAGTATGCATAAAGGAAAATTTTTATATCAAAAGTGTTACTTTTATCATTTTTAATTTTCATGCATAGAAGTATGCATAAAGGAAATTTTTTTATATCAAAAGTGTTAACTTTTATCATTTTTAATTTTCATGCATAGAAGTATGCATAAAGGAAAAAATTTTATATCAAAAGTGTTACTTTTATCATATTGGATTTCATGCATATAGGTATGCATAAAAGATATTCTTTTTATACTAAAAGTGTGATTTTCCTCATAAATGGATTTTATGCTTAACTTAGATGCATAAGAGAAATTCTTTTATTCTAAAAGTGTAATTCCCTACCAAATTGAAATTATGCATAAGAAGATGCATAAAAGATTGATTTTAATTTCGAAAGTGTTAGTCTCCTTAAATGGAATTTATGTATAAATAAATGTGTAGAGAAATCTTATATCAAATATAAGAATTCTCTTTTTTTTTTTTAAAGATATGAAATGTGATAAGATGTGATAAGAGGTGTATGAGATGTGATAAGAATTGATAAGATGCATATGGAAAGAGATAGGATGTGATAAGAGGTGTATGAGATGTGATAAGAATTGATAAGATGCGTATGGAAAGTGATAGGATGTGATAAGAGGTGTATGAGATGTAAAAAGATGTGTATGAGATGTGATAAGATGTGATAAGATGCGTATGGAAAGTGATAGGATGTGATAAGAGGTGTATGAGATGTAAAAAGATGTGATAAGATGTGTATGAGATGTGATAGAATGTGTTAAGATGAGTTAGGATGTGTTAAGATGTATATGGGATGTGTTAGGACGAGAATGGATGTAATATGGTTGTATGAATGTGATGTGGATGAATACATGTAGATGTATATGTATGAATGTGAATGTTGATGTGGATGTGGATGTATGGATGTAGATACGGATGTGTATGTGTATGTATGAATGAGGATGTAAAAATGGACGTATGTATATAGATGTGGATGTATGGATGTATGTATGTAGATGTGGATGTATGGATGTGATTGTGAATGAAGAGGTGGATGTGAATGTATGGATGTAGATACAGATGTGGATGTATGTATGTAGATGTGGATGTATGGATGTGATTGTGAATGAAGAGGTGGATGTGAATGTATGGATGTAGATACGGATGTGGATGTATGTATGTGAATGTGGATGTATATTGAATGAGGATGTGAAAATGGATGTATGCATGTGAATGTGGATGTATGAATATGCATGTGGATGTGTGGATGTGGAAATGGAGGTATGGATGTATGAATGTAGATGTGGATGTATGCATGTAGATGCGTATGTATGAATGTGAAATTGGATGTATGATGTGGACGTACGAACATGGATATGTATGTAGAATAATGAATATGAAGATGTATGTGAGATAATGTAGTCTATATGAGTGAATGGATGAGAACGAGTACACACTGAATGGAATGTGGAATAAGTAATGTGGTCCGAGAGTGGATAATATGGAAAGACAAGAGTTCGTTATAGAAACTGTATTTGTGACTGTTTGTAAATGACTGTTTTATGTCAAGAATGCTGGAGAAGCATTTTGACCGTCTTAAGGATTAAGGTCATGAAGACTGAACTGATAAAGTTGCAACTGCTGACGGAGAGTCAATGGAGGACGTCTCGCGTAGCAAGGTCGATCGAGGTCTTGACCAGCCTCGGCTCGATTTAAATGGTGAGCTTCCGGTACGGTGGATGAGGGACCAAGGAAGCGGCCTATGAGTGAAGCGCTAGGTCACCTGCGAAGGATCCTAGAGGGTGCTGACCATACGGTGCTCGGGCTCTGGGTCGCCGAAGATACCCACACGTGCGTCGTGGAAGATATTTGAACAAGGAGTAAGAGTTGTTTTCTGAAACCGGGCATGGATCTGGTTGATTGACCTTGCTGGTCCTCAACAGATGAGTCCATGGCTCTTTTATATGGATCTGTGGGTTGATCTTGCTGATCTTCCACGGAGATTCCATTTTATTATATGAATATATTGCCGATTACTATGAGCTAGGAACTATGGAAAAGGCCCCTGAGAGAACAGGTGGTGAGCGTTCTGGTTGCCAATGATGCCATAAGTACACTGATGAAAGAATGATTGGAAATAAGGATTCAACCAGAGACTTTGAGGATTGTCATCAGTGACATAATGGTTTTATTAAAGGATTGTTTTAAAGCTAGTTGATGCTAAGAAAAAGGCAATTTCATATTGGGTGTGTAAGTGGTATGACTAGTTTTATGTTTGCATGAACTTCCGGCTAGGGGGCCTTGGAACTCTTTTCCTTGGTACCCGGGACAAAACCTAACCAAATTTCAAATTGGATCCCATCACTACAGTGGTTGGGCGGTTGGCTAACCCATGGGATCGGATGGGGTTAGGCTGGACTGATGGATCCGTAAATCGAGATTTTAATTTCTGTTATTACGATAGATAAAGTAAATCCCGGATAGTAATTGTTCTATGGATAGGAATCAACGGCTGTGCCTCTTGATGGGGAAAAAAGCGTTGATCACAATGATCCAAGTGCAAGTTTCTTCCTTGATCCAACCGAGTATCTTTATAGGTGCAGTCGGATCAGCGTGATCGGTAAGGATCTTGACTACGTTAGAGTACAAAGTTATCTGGTGGAATCGCCCGTGCTTTCCGGGGAAAGGGAGTTTTTTCGATTTCAATTTTGGACAAACCGACGGATTCGTCTCTTATCCGGATATCCGTGGGCGAGGCCCGAGTGTGAGACCCCTACCCGCGCACGATGTGCTACTTCCGCTGCTAGTACCCCGAATCTGTTGCGTGGTGGAGATTGGGATCTCACAGTTGGTATCAGAGCCGCTTTTGAAAGCTAATAAAGATAATTAAATTCTTATCTGAAATTGGTAATAAGAATTCAGAAACAGCATTTTCATAATGTATTTCCATCCCGTAAGCTTCTTTAATGAAGAAATTTTAATCAAAGAAATTGTTTTTATAGATGGAAGTTCCACATTTATCTGGTATTCCGGACCTCACCCAGTCTCAAGATATGATTGCATTTGCCTTCGAGCATCTCATCTCTTCCGCTTCAACTCAAACAAGCCGAGCAAGACTCGCACGCCATTTCGCGGATTTATATTTTCCTACCCCAGCGGAGAGAATACAACATAAGTGGTTTGCAGGGCAATATGTCCACGCCCATTGCAACCGCCGTACAATGCTTTGGCAGAATCTCTCATTGACTATGATCCTGTTAAAGCTGAAAATGGTGCGTGGTGTCATTCTATATCATTCGACACCTCGAAATTTCAAACTTTCATGTCGAATTTATAGACTCCTTAGTCGATTTATCCCTAATGAGAAAATAATAACTCCCTTCGCAGTTAGAGAACTTATGTAACAGGGCATGACTATGGCCCAGTACCGTCGTCTTATGCGTCTCTCGATTGAATTTTGGAGCCGAGCCACTCTATGTAATTATTGCAATTTGTATATAAATATACAAATGTTTTTTTTTTTAACGGACGATCGGATAAAGAAAAATCTATTTATCAGACTTAAGTCATATATCTCCAATAAGATCAACTGAGGAGCAAATTATGTCAAAAGTTTATCAAGACGCACAAAAAGATTGTAATTGTTTGATATAATTCATACAAATTGTTAATTCAAATTGAAATTCGTAAATTAGTAATTGGGTCTTCAATTGGAAGTACCGCAATTGTATGGAACCCTGACTTGCTTGAGACCTAGACATGATGGTATTTATCTTATAGTTGCGAGTATCATGACTATCCGTATATACCGAGGGTATAACTGCAGCTCTTTACCGACAGTATATACGAGTAAATCTAAGACTTGAAATTATAAGCGTTAATGCTATCCAGATGATGATTTTGAATGTGGTTGATATGATTTTTAATTCTGTTTGGGAACTGATGAATTGATTTGGATTCTGATTGAAAAATGATGATCCTTGAAAATGGGTTGAAATGTATTAAGCTGAGCGAAACCACAATGTGGATGATTGGGACGAGTCCCTCTAATGATAAATGATGAAAATGATTCAGCAAATCACTATGAGATTAGTGGATTATGTTGTCAAATTGCTACTGTTAATACTTGAGACGGTAGATCAAGTTAAGGAATGACAAATTGAGAACTTGCTTAACTTAAATTCCGTGGAAGAATGTTCAGAAGGAAATTTTCGGTCTAATGGACCATTATCGTGTTAAAGATATGAATGATATGATTTGAATGAATTGTTATTTAATGATGAATTCTATATAAGGGATATTTATCCCCATATTCTGTTGGGTTGACCGGAATATAAGGAACCCCAGAATAAATTGGATCTTAAGCAAAAAAGTTGTCCTCTACTTGCGAGATGAGGACATCTTGCACCTTTTAAGTGGGGTAGAATGTAAGATTCCTCCCCCAGCCTTAGAGGTATACAGGAGTAAGAATCTCCCTTTCTGATCTTATAATTATTCTCTCTCTAAAATAAAAGAAAGATTCTGTTTAAAAAAGGAAGAACCTTTTTCCTGAATACTTCTCAAGAGTCCCACCTGTTTTAAGGATTCAGAACAACGAGTTCAGAAGTGAGAATCGATGTTTTGGATATCAAGGTTTTGGTCTCGAGTACGGCCCAAAAGAAGTTCTTTATCTCTTGGGAAGTATAAGAAGTTATCTCCTTGATATTGTGGACCAAAGAAAGTAGGTGATTTAGCTTACGGACTTCTTTTATCTCCTCATCTCAAAGTTCTGAATGCCTTCTATAGAAAAATGTGCCAAACCCAAATCATGGAAAGACGGTAAAACTTCAATGGCAAGTTACCGTTGGCTTCTAAGTTACGCTAGCTCCTTCCTTTATATAAGTCGTAACTTTTACTTGTCGTTCACAGTAATCTTACTTCCATCGATCTTCTTTCTTTCTTAATCTCCTTCATGGCTTGGCAACAAGAATTAGTTTTATCCATGATGATTTCTCACCTTCAAGACGCAAGGGAGTCTGTGAAGAAAGATTTTATAGAGCAGTATGAGCGCTCACTTTTCCCTCACTTGGGAACTTCTGTAGCGCAGACAAAATGGCGGACCTATCAAGACATAACTAGGGTAACACCCTGGGGTCAGCAGCACTTTCGTAACAATGTCCGCTTGGCCATGGTTATTGAAGCTTTGGGTTTGGGTCCTCGATACTACTGCGTCATGAGATCAAGGCATCCTGGGTTTTCTGAGCGGGTCTTCTTACTGGCGTGTTTTCTTCCTCATGAGAAGATATGCCTTTACCCCGTTTTTGGCTTACCTCTCAGAGGTCCTTTTGTTAGAACACCTCATACCACTGAGATAGGCGCAGCAATAACCCACAGAATCATTCCCATAGATGAGTTACCTTATACTTGTGCAGCTTGTGAGGACTGCTTTTGTGACCATATGATGGACGGGCTTATGGAAGTGTAAAGAGTTCCTCTATCTTTACTATATAAGTTCCGAGAATGAATAAAGTTTAAATCTTGTTCGTATTTTGAATCTTGCTCTCTTTAAGACTTATCTTGGTGGTTAATCTTGATTAAAATTTTTCTCTAAGTCTCATATTCGTGAATCTTGCGAAATTATCACAAGTTGCGAGATGAGGACATCTCGCGTTTTTTAAGTGGGGTAGAATGTAAGATTCCTCCCCCAACCCCTTTTTGATGTCTAGTATCTTCCCCTGTAATCAACTCTCTTCAGAAATATAAAGACCCTGTTGCTAACTATTTTAGCCTAGAGAGAGAAAAATTATTCTAGAGAGAGAATATTCAGATTTTGAATATTTTTGGATAGAAAAATATCTCTTATAATTCAGATGAGTTCCCCTGAAACAGAAATTCAAAAAGAATTTTCCAATGTGCAATTGGAATTAATTGGAAATAGGTATAAAGAACCTTAGTCTAAGGGTCTAGATTTTCAGAAATCTTTAGACTATGGTCCAATTAAGGTTCCTATGGGCCAATAGCATCAATCCATGTGTAGGGAAGAGATAAATCCAAATTTATAAAAAGAAGATACCCAAAAATGAGTAAATGCTCACATAAGGTGAAGAGTTGAAAATGTACAAGGTTTATTAGTAAAAAACTATGAGCAATATTAAAAATATGAGAAATTTTGGGTATCCAAAAATGAGTAAATGCTCACATAAGATGAAGAGTTGAAAATGTACAAGGTTTATTAGTAAACAACTATGAGCAATATTAAAATGATGCCATTATGACACATATGTAAGGAAGGGGAATTCTTTAAAGGAGGTGCATATTTCACATAAGATGAAGAGTTGAAAATGTACAAGGTTTATTAGTAAAAAAAAACTATGAGCAATATTAAAATGATTCCATTATGACACATATGTAAGGAAGGGGAGTTCTTTAAAGGAGGTGCATATTTCACATGCTTGAATGAGTTTTAAACTCATAAAAATTGAGATATTTCATCTCTCCTCTCTCCTCATTCAAGTCTAGTTCCAAAAAGTTAGCTTAACTGACCTAAAAATGGTCAAATATTGACCAAACTGATTTAGAAAATTCTAGAATCAGTTTGTTTGGTTAGGAGCTCAATTTTTCCTATAAATAGAAGCCTCCCCCTTGTTGAAAAATAGATAGTGTTTATGCATCGTTACTCTACTCCACCTAAGCCAAGAACTGTGAATTCATTTAATAATTCACTAGTTTTTGGAGCTTCCCTCTTTCTTCAATCCCCATTAGTGGCTCCATCAACATACTTAACCAATTGATTGGTTGGGGGCCTCTACCGTGAACAAAGAATCAAGCAAGTTGTAAGGTAATTAGTGAATATTGATCTTTCTATAATTTCTCAATGTTTCTCTCTTCTCAACCCCTCTCAAGCTTGAGAAGTTTAATTGGTATGGTTTTTTTTAAATGCTATTGAAGTTTGAATAGTAGTGAAGAGTTATATAATTTAATAAATGCTATTGAAGTTAATTTTCATTTATGTTTAAATTCTAATGATTTTTATGTAAATTCTCTCTCTCACTCAAGAAATGGTCATACTCATGACCCGTTCTCAATCCAAATCAAGCTTTTCATAAAGCTTTTCCTTAACCCAAGATTAAGCTATGCTTGAGGCCAAATTAATGGCTTTTTTCTATGCTTTTAGTTTATGTATATTGATGATTCAATCCATTATGGATTAATAATCCAATTAGAGATCATTTTAATTATTTCCTTAATGATAAGCATTATCCCTTAGAAAAATTGAGATTTATCAGTCATAGCAGCGGAGCTATGGCAAAATTTTTATAAAAATTATGCATAAAATAATCTCATTCAAAGCATAAAAAGAGGACTTCCTACCATATTCTAGGAATTATCATCCTAGATTAATTGAAAGAATTTCATTACAATCATGGAGAAATTGAATTTTAATATCATGCATAAAGGATAAGTTTTTATATCAAAAGTGTTATTTTTACCATTTTTATTTCATGCATAGAAGTATGCATAATGGATAAATTTTTATATCAAAAGTGTTTTTTTTATCATTTTTTTTTCATGCATAGAAGTATGCATAATGGATAAATTTTTATATCAAAAGTGTTATTTTTACCATTTTCATTTCATGCATAGAAGTATGCATAATGGATAAATTTTTATATCAAAAGTGTTATTTTTATCATTTTTAATTTTCATGCATAGAAGTATGCATAAAAGAAAATTTTTTATATCAAAAGTGTTACTTTTATCATTTCTAATTTTCATGCATAGAAGTATGCATAAAAGAAAATTTTCTATATCAAAAGTGTTACTTTTATCATTTTTAATTTTCATGCATAGAAGTATGCATAAAAGAAAATTTTTTATATCAAAAGTATTACTTTTATCATTTTTAATTTTCATGCATAGAAGTATGCATAAAAGAAATTTTTTTTATATCAAAAGTGTTACTTTTATCATTTTTAATTTTCATGCATAAAAGTATGCATAAAAGAAAATTTTTATATCAAAAGTGTTACTTTTATCATTTTTAATTTTCATGCATAAAAGTATGCATAAAAGAAAATTTTTATATCAAAAGTGTTACTTTTATCATTTTTAATTTTCATGCATAGAAGTATGCCTAAAGGAAAATTTTTTATATCAAAAGTGTTACTTTTATCATTTTTAATTTTCATGCATAGAAGTATGCATAAAGGAAAAATTTTTATATCAAAAGTGTTACTTTTATCATTTTTAATTTTCATGCATAGAAGTATGCATAAAGGAAAATTTTTTATATCAAAAGTGTTACTTTTATCATTTTTAATTTTCATGCATAGAAGTATGCATAAAGGAAAAAATTTTATATCAAAAGTGTTACTTTTATCATATTGGATTTCATGCATATAGGTATGCATAAAAGATATTCTTTTTATACTAAAAGTGTGATTTTCCTCATAAATGGATTTTATGCTTAACTTAGATGCATAAGAGAAATTCTTTTATTCTAAAAGTGTAATTCCCTACCAAATCGAAGTTATGCATAAGAAGATGCATAAAAGATTGATTTTAATTTCGAAAGTGTTAGTCTCCTTAAATGGAATTTATGTATAAATAAATGTGTAGAGAAATCTTATATCAAATATAAGAATTCTCTTTTTAAAAAAAAAGATATGAAATGTGATAAGATGTGATAAGAGGTGTATGAGATGTGATAAGAATTGATAAGATGCGTATGGAAATAGATAGGATGTGATAAGAGGTGTATGAGATGTGATAAGAATTGATAAGATGCGTATGGAAAGTGATAGGATGTGATAAGAGGTGTATGAGATGTAAAAAGATGTGTATGAGATGTGATAAGATTTGATAAGATGCGTATGGAAAGTGATAGGATGTGATAAGAGGTGTATGAGATGTAAAAAGATGTGATAAGATGTGTATGAGATGTGATAGAATGTGTTAAGATGAGTTAGGATGTGTTAAGATGTATATGGGATGTGTTAGGACGAGAATGGATGTAATATGGTTGTATGAATGTGATGTGGATGAATACATGTAGATGTATATGTATGAATGTGAATGTTGATGTGGATGTGGATGTATGGATGTAGATACGGATGTGTATGTGTATGTATGAATGAGGATGTAAAAATGGACGTATGTATATAGATATGGATGTATGGATGTATGTATGTAGATGTGGATGTATGGATGTGATTGTGAATGAAGAGGTGGATGTGAATGTATGGATGTAGATACAGATGTGGATGTATGTATGTAGATGTGGATGTATGGATGTGATTGTGAATGAAGAGGTGGATGTGAATGTATGGATGTAGATACGGATGTGGATGTATGTATGTGAATGTGGATGTATATTGAATGAGGATGTGAAAATGGATGTATGCATGTGAATGTGGATGTATGAATATGCATGTGGATGTGTGGATGTGGAAATGGAGGTATGGATGTATGAATGTAGATGTGGATGTATGCATGTAGATGCGTATGTATGAATGTGAAATTGGATGTATGATGTGGACGTACGAACATGGATATGTATGTAGAATAATGAATATGAAGATGTATGTGAGATAATGTAGTCTATATGAGTGAATGGATGAGAACGAGTACACACTGAATGGAATGTGGAATAAGTAATGTGGTCCGAGAGTGGATAATATGGAAAGACAAGAGTTCGTTATAGAAACTGTATTTGTGACTGTTTGTAAATGACTGTTTTATGTCAAGAATGCTGGAGAAGCATTTTGACCGTCTTAAGGATTAAGGTCATGAAGACTGAACTGATAAAGTTGCAACTGCTGACGGAGAGTCAATGGAGGACGTCTCGCGTAGCAAGGTCGATCGAGGTCTTGACCAGCCTCGGCTCGATTTAAATGGTGAGCTTCCGGTACGGTGGATGAGGGACCAAGGAAGCGGCCTATGAGTGAAGCGCTAGGTCACCTGCGAAGGATCCTAGAGGGTGCTGACCATACGGTGCTCGGGCTCTGGGTCGCCGAAGATACCCACACGTGCGTCGTGGAAGATATTGGAACAAGGAGTAAGAGTTGTTTTCTGAAACCGGGCATAGATCTGGTTGATTGACCTTGCTGGTCCTCAACAGATGAGTCCATGGCTCTTTTATATGGATCTGTGGGTTGATCTTGCTGATCTTCCACGGAGATTCCATTCTATTATATGAATATATTGCCGGTTACTATGAGCTAGGAACTATGGAAAAGGCCCCTGAGAGAACAGGTGGTGAGCGTTCTGGTTGCCAATGATGCCATAAGTACACCGATGAAAGAATGACTGGAAATAAGGATTCAACCAGAGACTTTGAGGATTGTCATCAGTGACATAATGGTTTTATTAAAGGATTGTTTTAAAGCTAGTTGATGCTAAGAAAAAGGCAATTTCATATTGGGTGTGTAAGTGGTATGACTAGTTTTATGTTTGCATGAACTTCCGGCTAGGGGGCCTTGGAACTCTTTTCCTTGGTACCCGGGACAAAACCTAACCAAATTTCAAATTGGATCCCATCACTATAGTGGTTGGGCGGTTGGCTAACCCATGGGATCGGATGGGGTTAGGCTGGACTGATGGATCCGTAAATCGAGATTTTAATTTCTGTTATTACGATAGATAAAGTAAATCCCGGATAGTAATTGTTCTATGGATAGGAATCAACGGCTGTGCCTCTTGATGGGGAAAAAAGCGTTGATCACAATGATCCAAGTGCAAGTTTCTTCCTTGATCCAACCGAGTATCTTTATAGGTGCAGTCGGATCAGCGTGATCGGTAAGGATCTTGACTACGTTAGAGTACAAAGTTATCTGGTGGAATCGCCCGTGCTTTCCGAGGAAAGGGAGTTTTTCCGATTTCGATTTTGGACAAACCGACGGATTAGTCTCTTATCCGGATATCCGTGGGCGAGGCCCTGAGTGTGAGACCCCTACCCGCGCACGATGTGCTACTTCCGCTGCTAGTACCCCGAATCTATTGCGTGGTGGAGATTGGGATCTCACAGATGCGGTGCCGGTGATTCAGCAACGATATAAAATGAATCCAAATTATGCAAAGCAGGTGAAGGAAGAGTTGGATAAGCCTTTGCAAGTAGGTTTCATTATACCAATAAATCAGGCAAAATGGTTGTCACCAATAGTTGTCGTACCAAAGAAGTCTGGAAAAATTAGGGTGTGCGTGGATTACAAAAAATTGAATGCAGCAACTGTTGCTGATCCATTTCCATTGCCGTTTATGGATTCAATCTTGGATGATGTCGCAGGTCATGAAATGTATAGTTTTCTTGTTGGTTTTTGAGGATATAACTAGATCCGGATGGCGGAGGAAGATGTTACTAAAACCGCATTCATAATAGAATGGGGTGCAGTCATGAGTTTTGGATTGAAGAATGGGCCACCATCATTTTCCAAAGCAGCTTTCAAAACTTTTGAGCCGTATTTGACGGAATTCATGCGGATTTTCATGGATGATTTTTCTGTATTTGGCAAGAAGGCAAAACACTTGGAGTATCTTAGGAAATGTTTGGAAAGGTGTCAGCTATTTTGGATGTCTCTGAATCCATACAAATGTGCAATTGCAGTCCAAAGAGGGAAGCTGTTAGGTCACATCATCTCGGAAGAAGGTATGTCAATTGACTCTGACAAAATTAGTGCAATTCAAAAAGCAGTAGCACCTGATAATTTGAAGGCAATATCAAGATTTATGGGGCAGATAAAGTGGCACAATAGGTACTTGAGGTATCTTGCTGATGTCAGTGCACCTTTGACTCATTTGACAAAGAAGGATGTTGAGTTTGTATGGGGAGACGCTCAGGAGAAGGCATTTCTGATTATGAAGAAGATGCTTGTTGTTTCTCCTATCATTCAACCACCAAATTGGCAGTTGCCATTTCATGTGTTTGTGGATGCGTCGGATATGGCGGTCGGAGCTGTTTTGATGCAGGAAAAGATCCACGAGTGGTTTCGACCAGTGTATTATGCTAGTTGAATGTTGAAACTGGCTGAAAAGAATTATACAGTTACTGAGCAGGAAGCTTTAGGAATGATTTTTGCATTGGAGAAATTTCGGCATTACTTGCTTGGGAACAAATTAATATTTCATGTTGATCACCAAGCGCTGATTTTCTTAGTGAAGAAGCCAAAGCTAGAGGGCAGATTGGCAAGGTGGATGCCTTTGCTACAGGAGTTTGACTATACGGTGTTGCATACACCAGGGAACACGTATGCAGTAGGCAGATTACCTTAGCAGATTGGAAAATATGCAGGAGATGCCTGGGGTGTCGAATCAGCTTCCGGATGCGGAATTGTTTCATGTACAGGGACAAGAGTTTGACAACTGGTATGATCAAAGACAGATGGAGTTTTGCCTTCTAGTATGTCAACAGATCAGAAGAAGAAATTTGCATTGAGAAAGCAGACCATTTTTTATTATTGTTGGTGCACTATACCGGAAGAGACCAGATCAGATCATCAGGAGATGTGTACGGATGAGAAGCAGAGAGCTGTTTTGCAGGAGGCACATTTTGGAGCAGTTGGAGGACATTTTTCCGGAGAGATTACAGGATGGAAGATAATGCAAGCTAGTTTGTGGTGGCCATTGTTGCTCAAGGATGCACATCGGTTTGCCAGGGAGTGTCTGCAGTGTCAGAAGATTGGGCAACCAACCTCAATGGATAGGGTGCAGGACCACCCTGTGTTGCCACTTGAACCATTTCAAAAATGGGGGCTGGATTTTGTTGGACCCATAAAGCCCAAAACAAGGAGAACTTGTGCACGATATATCCTGGTAGCAATGGATTATGCCACAAAATGGGTGGAAGCATTACCTTTAAGAGATGGCCAGGTTTTTGTACAAGCACATTATGTGACAAGGTTTGGATGTCCCATAGAGCTGGTGTCAGATCAGGGTGTGCATTTCTTGAATTCAGTTATTGAAGAATTGACAAACTAAGCATATGATTTTGCATAAGAAATCCACTCCGTATGATCCGCAAGCAAATGGGCTGGCAGAGAGTACAAACAAGGTTCTTGTGAGAATTTTGAAGAAGATTGTGGCCAAAAATTGACCGGATTGGGATGACAAGCTGGATTCTGCATCATGGGACCATTTCGGACAGCATATAAAGTCGTCACTGGGATGACACCTTTCAAGCTGGTTCATGGTATAGAAGCTGTTGTTCCAATCATTAGAATATGTGGTTCCCAGTTTACGGCTAGCAGTTCAGCATAGGTTGAGCCCTGAGGATTCAGTTTTGCATCGGCAAAGGGAGGTGCTGAGACTAGAGGAGGATCGGATCTGGAGTGCTTATGCAGTGGAGATAGCTCAGAATAGAAGACAGGCATGGTTGTCAAGGCAGGTGAAGTTTAAAATTTTCAAGAAAGATGATTGGGTGATGTTATATAATTCCAAGTTGGGGCCACATCCGGGTAAGTTAAAAATTGAGATATTTTGGGCCTTATCAGATTGTTGAAGAATTGGGGCAAGGTACCTTTAGGTTGAGAGATGTGTTTGGAACTCCGGTAGTAAAACCAGTTAATGGCTTCAGGCTGAAAAAGTTTTATGGGAAGGTTCCAGAGATTCCTCATTGGATGGTAAATAAGGCTGAGGAGATATCAGTTAAATGGATTGAGGTTGTTCCCTATGTGTCAAGGGAAGCCCAGGCGGATTTTTTGGTTTGTGAAGAAAGCCATGGGGCTGGCTGGTCAGATTGTTGCAGCGGATTCTGGAACGTGTGTGGCAGGCGGATTGCAGAGCAGAATGATGTTTTACAGTTGGGCCGTCCAGAGCCATTTTGTCATTTGAAAAGTCATCGAATTGTAGCATCACGTGCGCAAGGGGGAATTCTTAAACTGCGGAATCTTATCCATGTAAGTGTGAGTGGACTTGAGTTGGGTGCATTTTTGAGGAAGGTCATTATGAGAGCGACTCACCTAACCAGCCACTTCACCATGATAAAATTGCATGCGGTCAGATTGCCATGTTCGCTCAAGCATGCAAAACATCCTCGCAAGCAGTCTCACTAGTACTTAGCACCCTCGCCAACATGTTCTTTGACAGCTTAAGGCTTAAGCAGGCCGAGAGTGCCTTAGAGCTCACTAGTGAGTCCATGACGCAGACGCGTTCCATGCGGATTGCTATGGATGAGCTGTTGTGTCCTAGAAGGGAAGGTTTACAAAGTGTCGAAGAGGGTGAGGAAGCTGAGTCTGGCGGGGATGATGTAGTAGAGGAAGTAGAGGTGGAAGGCAAGTTGGATGTGCATGATAAGGACACAGAATCCTGGCTTCGTCGGGTTGGCCTTTATGAATATGCTTGTTTGCCATGGGAGCAGTGGGAAAAGAATGAGTTTGCAGAGCGGCACCTTGGGCATCTGCGGGGGAAAACACAGGCTATATTGTGGATGATAAAGAGGTCACACCGAAGCTGGTCGCAAAGGTTTTCAAGGTGCTGCATAATCCGAGTCACCGGGTGAAGAAGATTACAGATACCAGTATGTGCTCGGAGTTCGGTGCACCGGAGGGATCTAGGTCGTATTACATGGTTAGAAATTGTGGTAAGCTCTGCAGTACTCACCTCTTTTGGTACCTTGATAGAGTTTGTCTATTGGCCAAATCCGCTTACATGTCAAAGGAGGCCTTCGCACCCATCTTTCATGCAGAGCGTGGGTCTAAGATAAACTGGGTATCTTTTATTTTCGACCGGTTGCAATTGGCAGAGCTCAGGGATAAGCGTAGATCTCCTTCGGTGACAAAACTCTCACCCTATTTGTCAGCTCTTTTTTCTTATGTTTTGAATGTGCCTTTGGCATCATCAGTAATCATCAGTGCCAAAAGTGAGTTTGTGTAAAGGGGTGGAGCAAGGGCAGGTGAGTGCTATTAAGAAGCGAAAATTGGTCTGGGGGACACAGTGTCTTTGGATAAAGGGAAGAGTGCTGTGTGTTTGGGATCATAGGAACATGAAGGAAGTCGTGGTTTGCCACAAGGTGTAGGCAAGTTGTCCTTGTTTCCTCAACCGCCGATGGCAGCTAAGGCGGAGGCACGCAAGAGGTCCATTACATTCTTTCCAAAGAAAGTGGGGGAGAGTTCCGTGGAGATGACCCCAGGTATGCCGGCTGTTAATATCACTCCATTAGCACAGCGGCCTAGTCAAAAGTTATCTAGGATCTTTTCTGTCCAAGATGCATTGCAGAGTCTGTCAAACTTGAATAGTTTCATCAAAAATCAGGAGGCTACGATTGTGGCTGGGGAATCCAAAAAGGTGGATGGTCAAAGGTTGGACATGTTGGAAAGAGAGGTTAAAATATTGAGGAGCAAGGTAGAAGAGGGGCTGAAGGAAAGGAGGGTGTTACAGGAGGAAAAGGTGCATGTAGAGATAGAAATGCAGGATCGATATTTGGAGTTGCTTGGGGCTGCACATGATTTTGGAAGTTGGGCAGATGGTTTGAAAGCAGCGCGACATAGTGTCAATTTCATGAGACAGAGGATAGGATCACTCAGCTTCTTGAAGAGAATAATTTTTTGCAGAATCGGTTAACACCATTGGTGGAGTTGGAGAAGGCTACTCTGGGTGACCAGGGAGTCACTGGGGTTTTGGTGTCGGATGCTGATGCGGATTCACTTCGCTCAGAGGTTTTTGAGTATGTGAAGGAGCTTTGGTGTTTTAGGACCATCTAACATTACCTATTGATACGTTTAAAGTTTGGTTTAAAGCTGCGGGGGAGCATGCTGTTCGGATGGAGAATATGGCGTTGAAGACCAAAATTGCAGAATTGGAATTGCAGGTGGAGACAGTAAAGAAGGAAGCAATGCTAAAGAGGGCCAGTTCGCCTTTGGAAATTGTGGATGAGTAGGGAGATGGTAACAAGGAGTCCAAAATGGTTGGTGCTGAGAAGGCCGCAGAGTTCAGTAGTGATAAGGTGGTGGAAGTGATTACAGTGGAAGCACAGGAGGAAAGCAAAAAGGCAAGTGCAGGAGCGAAAATGGTGGATTTGGTGGATTCAGCAAGTGGCTGACTAGATCAAGGGACTGTGGGTCCGAGGTTAGCCGTTGGCTCAAGCCACCGAGCTGGTGTTTGGGGTAGACCTTAGGCGGATTATTTATCAAGCTTTATGTATGAATTTTTGGTATTTTAGGAAGTCGATTAGTTTTGGGATCTTGGAAGGCAAAGAAACGTGGTGGGAAGCTTACACAGCTGGAGCCTTTTTGTTTAGTAATACATAAATGGGGTTCTTGGCGGATTTTATGGCGGATCCTATAGTAATGGCAACATAGTAGACAGATTTTGTACTTCACTTATTCTAGTCATGTTCATTCTGTATTCTGTGTTTTTGAGAGTAGTGTAAGTGCAGCTGCATTGTGTGAACCATGTGTGTCTAATTGTAGTAAATGTTAGGAGTAAGATGAACTGTTTGAAAAGATGCAGGGGGGAAGAGAGCTTGAGCTCTTACAAGCACACACACACTCACAAAACCCTAATAGAGAACACACAAGGTGAGAGGCTGAAATCTTCTTCTTCTCTACTCAACACTCAACACACCATATACAAGAATAAGAGTACACACAATACTCAACCAATACATACACGGGTTCTCTATAGTGTGAACCTGACTAAATGAGCTGGCGCTATAACTATGACAGTCTCTAAAATGGCTGTCACACAGCCTGTCATCCCACTGGCTGCATATCTCCCATGATCTCACCAACCATGCCAGTGGTGTAAGTGTGGGGCCTATCCCCCAGGCGGGTCATCAGTGGGCCACCGCCTCACTAGATGAGCTCGATATCTCAACACTCCCCCTCGAGCTCAACTCCATCTCATGTACACCAAGCAAAGCCCTGAATCTGCGGAGCTTCTCTGTACCCAATGCTTTGGTGAAGATGTCAGCTACTTGATCCTCTGTGCTGACATAAACAAGGTCAAGATCTCCTACCAAGACCTTCTCTCTGATGAAGTGGTAGTGGACCTCTATGTGCTTTGTACGAGCATGAAAAACTGGGTTCCTGGCGGCCAACTGTATACTGCTAATGTTGTCACAGAAAATGACAACTTGTCTATCCACTGATAGACCCAAATCTGCAAGTAGCTTTCTCAACCAAGCTACCTCACATGCTGCCATAGCAGCTCCTCTGTACTCGGCCTCTGTACTCGATAGAGCAACCGTAGGCTGCTTCTTGCTGCTCCAAGTCACAGCAGCACTCCCCAAAGAAAACATGAATCCACTGGTAGATCTTCTATCTGAGATACTACCAGCCCAATCAGCATCTGTGTACCCATGTACACATATCTCTGTCCCAGTCTCATAGAATAGTCCACAATACAAAGTAGACTTCACATACCTCAGTATGCATCTCACTGCATCCAAATGCGGTTTCCGTGGAACCTGCATAAACTGACTCACCAACCCAACAGCATAGCTCAAATCTGGTCTGGTGATCGTCATGTGGATCAAACTTCCTACTATGCTCCCCAGATCCTTCATCTCAAACTTCTGTCTAAGCAAGATCTTTACATCAAAGATCTCTACATCATGGTCCCCCGTAATGATCAAGTCATCTACATAGATGACAACAAGCACAACTCCTCTATCACCATGTCTCACATACAATGAGAAATCTGCATTGGCTACATGAAAGCCAATAGTGACAAGATATTCAAAAATCTTGTCAGACCATGCTCTTGGTGCTTGCTTTAAGCCATACAAGGCTTTCTTCAACCTGCAAACATGCTCGGGGTGACCCTCATCCTCATAACCAGGTGGCTGCAACATATACACCTCTTCTTGCAAATCCCCATGCAAGAATGCATTCTTTACATCCATCTGATGTAAAGACCATTGCTTTGACGCAGCCATTACTATCACAACTCTCACCATTGCCATCTTGGCAACTGGGCTAAAAGTTTCCTCATAATCAATCCCATATGTCTGCGCATATCCTTTGGCTACCAATCTAGCCTTGTACCTGTTTATGTTTAACTTTGTACACCCACTTGCATCCAATGGCTTTCTTGCCTTCAGGCAATTGCACTAAATCCCAAGTTTCATTTCCATATAGTGCATCCATCTCCTCATCCATAGCTTTCTCCCAACACACATTTCCAACAGCCTCATCAATGCATGTGGGCTCAACAACCTGCACAACCTTTGCCATATATGCATAGTGATGTGCCACATAACCATCATAGGTAAATCTCTGCACAGGATTTCTCACTCTCCCAGATCTTCGTAGCTTTTCATTCATGGCTTCCATAGCCTTCTTTACACCAGGTGTTCTCATAGCTGGGATCCCAAGCTCCTCTCATCAAGGCTCATATCTGAGCCACTAGACTCTCCATTAACATGAGAATGCCCTGCAGAAATGTCAGGCATACCAAGGGGCTCAACCACTTTCTCTTTTCCTTTACGTGATGTAGTAATCACATTTGCAGGGCTAGTATTATGACGCATCCTGCGAGGACCCTCGTGGTCCACTCAAAGACTGTGATTGCTGACCTGCATTTTGTGCAACCACATTTGCAGGGCTAGTATTATGACGCATCCTGCGAGGACCCTCGTGGTCCACTCAAAGACTGTGATTGCTGACCTGCATTTTGTGCAACCACACTTCCACTCAAATCAGCCCCAACAGCTTCTTTTTCAGCAGCATACCAGCTGCTCCTCTCATCAAAGACAACATCCCTGCTGACCCTCAACTCACGTGTAGCAGGGTTATAACACTTGTATCCCTTTTGCTCAAGGGAATATCCAATAAACACACATTTTTCAGCTTTCGGATCCAGCTTAGTTCTCAGCTCATCTGGCACATGCACATATGCAATGCATCCAAAGACTTTTAGATGAGACAAATTTGGTTTTCTGCCAGTAAACCTCTCCTCTGGAGTTACATCATGTATGGCTGCAGTTGGAGTCCTGTTCATAATGTATACTGCTGTAGAAACAGCCTCAGCCCAATAGCAATGCGGCATATTCTTCTCTTCCATCAATGTGCCTATTTTTCCGCTCCATTTTGCTACGGAGTGTATCTGCATGTGAACTGTCTCCGAATACCATTCATTCTTCTTCAAAAATTCCGAGAACTCATTGGAGAAGTATTCTCCCCCTCCATCTGACCTTAGGCACTTGACATATTTCCCTGTTTGCTTTTCAACCAAAACTCTGAAATTCTGAAAGTGAGTGAACACCTCACTCTTCTCTTTCATGAAATATACCCACACTTTCCTTGTGTGGTCATCAATGAAAGTCACATAGTACCTGCAACCTCCCATAGATATGGTCTTCGTAGGACCCCATACATCTGAATGCACAACATCTAGTGCATTTCTGCTCACATATCTATTATGTGGAAACACATGCTTTGTTTGCTTCCCAAATTGGCATGCTTCACAGATTTTATGCATACCTTCCACTTTAAATTTTGGCAGCCCTGTCACAATTCCTTTTGTCTTCATAGACTTCAATCTCTGCACATTCACATGTCCAATTCTTTTATGCCATATATCTATGTCTGCAACAATTCCTGAACCATTTGCAAACATCGCAGCACTCATTTCAGGCATGTCTACATTCAACGTAAACATTCTGCCCACTCTGTTGCCTTTTGCAACTAACCTGCACTTGTCTTTGAAATCTTCAACATAACACCCATCAGGGTTAAACCGAACCTGCAAACCCTCCTCAATCATTTGGCCAATTGAAACCAGATTCTTTGTTATGTTCGGTACATGAAGTACGTCTGCAAGGTATTCACTTTGCCATCCTGCATAGACAATGGCACATCTCCAACGTGGGCAATTGGATGAGCAGTGTCATCCCCTGTTTCCACAAAACCTGGTCTTTCCGGTTTTTTCATCTCCTTGAACCACTCCCCATGACTCGTCATGTGGTTCGAAGCGCCTGAATCCACATACCATACATTATCTTTTTGTGCTGCATCAACATTTTCAGACATGGCATTCACAACATGCTGCATAACAAATAACCTTTCATTATCCTCATTATTTCTGCTTGAGGATGCATACTTGTTTTGCTGCACTTTCCCATTTTGCATGTCAGCCTGCTTCTTATAACATTCTGCCTGCACATGTCCAGGCTTACCACAATAATAGCATTCACGTGCATCATTATATTGCCTTTGCTAATTTCCACGGCCTCTTTGACTCCCCCTGCCTCTGAATTTGCCTCTTCCACCTGCGTGTTGTTGTTGTTGTGGATTCTGGGACTGTTGTTGCTGCTGCTGCTGCTGCTGGCCATAATTCTGATTACCTGTTCGGCCACCTCCTTGACCGCATCCACGGCCTCCTCTACCTCGTCCTCTTCCTGAACTCATGTAGAAGGCCTGTTGCTCTGAACTGTTTTTGGTTTGTGAAGACTGTTGGTCTTCACCCAAGTTCTTCTCTTCGATAATCAGCATAAACACCAAATCTATAAAGTTGGGAATGTTTTCCCGAGTCTGAATAGACATCTTAAACGCCTTGTCTTGTGGCCCGAGACCACGTAGATAGACTTCCACCCTGTCATCATCATCTACTGACACACCAATAGATGCAAGGGATTCCACAATACCCTTTATCTTCAGCGCATAGTCATTCACAGACATGCTCTTTTTCTCCACAGTATGAAGTTCATTCAACTGTATCTTACGTGCCTTGGTATTTGTTTCATAGAGCTTTACCAAGGTGTCCCATGCCTCCTTGGGGGACTTGGCATCCTGAATGTGCCCAATCATGGTGTCCTGTATACTAATGGAAATCCAATACATAACTTTCCTGGCTCCTTGGTTCCAGTCTTTAAACTCTTTCACATCTGCAGTAGTCGGATTTATATCCGGTATCTCCGGTGCCTCTTCATGCTCACCTTCTATGTAGTCCCAATAGCCTTTTCCCATCAGGAAATTCGTCAACCTGAACCTCCAAGCATGGAAGTTATTCTTATCCAGCTTCTCAGCCACAATCTGTGTTATGCCATCATTAGACATCTTGCCAAACACACAATTTTACCAGAAACTGCACTCTGGTTTTTCTGCACAAACTGTTGTATTTTCTGCACAGCGGTACTGTAGTACTCTCAAATGTCACAACCAGTGACTTCAATGTGCATACATACACCCAATGGCAACTGTAGACCTCTTTGCAGCACCCACAGTGTCTGTACAGTCAATCTGTCTTCCTGCAGTTCTTAAAAGAGAGTTCTGCAGGGAATCGATGACTTACTCGCAGTGCTCAAAATCGCCTGCTTTCTGAAAAATGGAGGTCCAGACGCGCGCGAAACGCGTTTTCGGCCCAAAAATTGTAGTCCATAGGACTGTATAGTTGCCCAATAGCTTTACTCCCGCGAAGAAAGCTCCTCAATCAGAGATCGTTTGCCGGTGCCTCCCATAGAGCTCCCGACAAGGGTGTAGTCACCAACACAATAGGGAAGAGTAGTTGAAGCTCTTACCCTTCGTACTGCTTCCTATGGTTCTCTTGCTTGCAGCTCAGCCCTTAGCACGAACCAGGCTCTGATACCATGAAAAGATGCAGGGGGGAAGAGAGCTTGAGCTCTTGCAAGCACACACACACTCACAAAACCCTAATAGAGAACACACAAGGTAAGAGGCTGAAATCTTTTTCTGCTCTACTCAACACTCAACACACCATATACAAGAATAAGAGTACACACAATATGAAAGGTACTCAACCAATACATACACGGGTTCTCTAGTGTGAACCCGACTAAATGAGCTGGCGCTATAACTATGCCAGTCTCTAAAATGGCTGTCACACAGCCTGTCATCCCACTGGCCGCATATCTCCCATGATCTCACCAACCATGCCAGTGGTGTAAGTGTGGGGCCTATCCCCCAGTGTTAAGATATCGAGCTCTAGTGAGGCGGTGGACACTGATGACCCGCCTGGGGGATAGGCCCCGCACTTACACCACTGGCATGGTTGGTGAGATCTTGGGTGATATGCGGCCAGTGGGATGACAGGCTGTGTGACAGCCACTCTAGAGACTAGCATAGTTATAGCGCCAGCTCATTTAGTCGGGTTCACACTATAGAGAACCCGTGTATGTATTTGGTTGAGTACCTTTCATATTGTGAGTACTCTTATTCTTGTATATGGTGTGTTGAGTGTTGAGTAGAGAAGAAGAAGATTTTCAGCCTCTCACCTTGTGTGTTCTCTATTAGGGTATGTGAGTGTGTGTGTGTGCTTGCAAGAGCTCAAGCTCTCTTCCCCCCTGCATCTTTTCATGGTATCAGAGCCTGGTTCGTGCTAAGGGCTGAGCTGCAAGCAAGAGAACCACAGGAAGCGGTACGAGGGTAAGAGCTGCAACTACTCTTCCCTATTGTGTTGGTGACTACACCCTTGTCGGGAGCTCTACGGGAGGCACCGGCAAACGATCTCTGATTGAGGAGCTTTCTTCGCGGGAGTGAAGCTACAGGGCAACTATTATAAAAATTTTCGGGCCGAAAACGCGTTTCGGACACGTCTGGACCTCCGTTTTTCAGAAAGCAGGCGATTTCGAGCACTGCGGGTAAGTCATCGATTCTCTGCAGAACTCTGTTTTAAGAACTGCAGGAAGACAGATTGACTGTGCAGACACTGTGGG
Source organism: Cibotium barometz (assembly GCF_041138505.1). Classification (NCBI taxonomy): domain Eukaryota; kingdom Viridiplantae; phylum Streptophyta; class Polypodiopsida; order Cyatheales; family Cibotiaceae; genus Cibotium; species Cibotium barometz. The sequence continues at coordinate 12,799,914 of NC_141059.1, forward strand.
TGCTGCAAAGAGGTCTACAGTTGCCATTGGGTGTATGTATGTGCATTGAAGTCACTGGTTGTGACATTTGAGAGTACTACAGTACCGCTGTGCAAAAAATACAGCATTTGTGCAGGAAAAACCAGAGTGCAGGTTCTGGTGAAATTGTGTGTTTGGCAAGATGTCAAATGATGGGATAACTCAGATTGTGGCTGAGAAGCTTGACAAGAATAACTTCCATGCTTGGAGGTTCAGGTTAACGAATTTCCTGATGGGAAAAGGTTATTGGGACTACATAGAAGGTGAGCATGAAGAGGCACCGGAGATACCGGATATAAATCCGACTGCTGCAGATGTGAAAGAGTTCAAAGACTGGAACCAAGGAGCCAGGAAAGTAATGTATTGGCTATCCATTAGTATACAGGACACCATGATTGGGCATATTCAGGATGCCAAGTCTCCCAAGGAGGCGTGGGACACCTTGGTAAAGCTGTATGAAACAAATACCAAGGCACGTAAGATACAGTTGAAGAATGAACTTCATACTGTGGAAAAAAAGAGCATGTCTGTGAATGACTATGCGTTGAAGATAAAGGGTATTGTGGAATCCCTTGCATCTATTGGTGTGTCAGTAGATGATGATGACAAGGTGGAAGTCTGTCTACGTGGTCTCGGGCCACAATACAAGGCGTTCAAGACGTCTATCCAGACTCGGGAAAACATTCCCAACTTTACAGATTTGGTGTCTATGCTGATTATCGAAGAGAAGAGCTTGGGTGAAGACCAACAGTCTTCACAAAGTAAAAACAGTTCAGAGCAACAGGCCTTCTACACGAGTTCAGGAAGAGGAAGAGGTAGAGGAGGCCGTGGACGCGGTCAAGGAGGTGGCCGAACAGGTAATCAGAATTATGGTCAGCAACAGCAGAGCAGCAGCAACAACAGTCCCAAAATCAACAACAACAACACGCAGGTGGAAGAGGCAAATTCAGAGGCAGGGGGAGCCAAAGAGGCCGTGGAAATTGGCAAAGGCAATACAATGATGCACGTGAATGCTACTATTGTGGTAAGCCAGGACATGTGCAGTCAGAATGTTATAAGAAGCAGGCTGACATGCAAAATGGGAAAGTGCAGCAAAACAACTATGCATCCTCAAGCAGAAATAATGAGGATAATGAAAGGTTGTTTGTTATGCAGCATGTTGTGAATGCCATGTCTGAAAATGTTGATGCAGCACAAAAAGATAATGTATGGTATGTGGATTCAGGCGCTTCGAACCACATGACGAGTCATGGAGAGTGGTTCAAGGAGATGAAAAACCCGGAAAGACCAGGTTTTGTGGAAACAGGGGATGACACTGCTCATCCAATTGCCCACGTTGGAGATGTGCCATTGTCTATGCAGGATGGCAAAGTGAAGTACCTTGCAGATGTACTTCATGTACCGAACATAACAAAGAATCTGGTTTCAGTTGGCCAGATGATTGAGCAGGGTTTGCAGGTTCGGTTTAACCCTGATGGGTGTTATGTTGAAGATTTCAAAGACAAGTGCAGGTTGGTTGCAAAAGGCAACAGAGTGGGCAGAATGTTTACGTTGGATGTAGACATGCCTGAAATGAGTGCTGCGATGTTTGCAAATGGTTCAGGAGTTGTTGCAGACACAGACATATGGCATAAAAGAATTGGACATGTAAATGTGCAGAGATTGAAGTCTATGCAGACAAAAGGAATTGTGACAGGGCTGCCAAAATTTAAAGTGGAAGGTATGCAGAAAATATGTGAAGCATGCCAATTTGGGAAGCAAACAAAGCATGTGTTTCCACGTAACAGATATGTGAGCAGAAATGCACTAGATGTTATGCATTCAGATGTATGGGGTCCTACGAAGACCATATCTATGGGAGGCTGTAGGTACTATGTCACTTTCATTGATGACCACACGAGGAAAGTGTGGGTATATTTCATGAAGGAGAAGAGTGAGGTGTTCACTCACTTTCAGAATTTCAAAGTTTTGGTTGAAAAGCAAACAGGAAAATATGTCAAGTGCTTAAGGTCGGATGGAGGGGGAGAATACTTCTCCAATGAGTTCTCTGAATATTTGAAGAAGAATGGTATTCGGAGACAGTATACATGCAGATACACTCCGCAGCAAAATGGAGTTGCTGAGCGGAAAAACAGGCACATTGCTGAGATTGCGCGGGCATTGATGGAAGAGAAGAATATGCCGCATTGCTATTGGGCTGAGGCTGTTTCTACAGCAGTATACATCATGAACAGGACTCCAACTGCAGCCATACATGATGTAACTCCAGAGGAGAGGTTTACTGGCAGAAAACCAGATTTGTCTCATCTGAAAGTCTTTGGATGCATTGCATATGTGCATGTGCCAGCTGAGCTGAGAACTAAGCTGGATCCGAAAGCTGAAAAATGTGTGTTTATTGGATACTCCCTTGAGCAAAAGGGATACAGGTGTTATAACCCTGCTACACGTGAGTTGAGAGTAAGCAAGGATGTTGTCTTTGATGAGATGAGCAGCTGGTATGCTGCTGGAAAAGAAGCTATTGGGGCTGATGTGAGTGGAAGTGTGGTTGCACAGAATGCAGGTCAGCAATCACAGTCTTTGAGTGGACCAGGAGAGTCCTCATCTAGTGGGTCTGTTGATAGACCATGGAGTGGCAGGTTGCGTCATAATACCAGTCCTGCAAATGTGATTAGTACATCACGTAAAGGAAAAGAGAAAGTGGTTGAGCCCCTTGGTATGCCTGACATTTCTGCAGGGCATTCTCATGTTGATGGAGAGTCTAGTGGTTCAGATATGAGCCTTGATGAGGAGCTTGGGATCCCAGCTATGAGAACACCTGGTGTAAAGAAGGCTATGGAAGCCATGAATGAAAAGCTGCGAAGATCAGGGAGAGTGAAGAACCCTGTGCAGAGATTTACATATGATGGTTATGTGGCACATCACTATGCATATATGGCAAAGGTTGTGCAGGTTGTTGAGCCCACATGCATTGATGAGGCTGTTGGAAATGTGTGTTGGGAGAAAGCCATGGATGAGGAGATGGATGCACTATATGGAAATGAAACTTGGGATTTAGTGCAATTGCCTGAAGGCAAGAAAGCCATTGGATGCAAGTGGGTGTACAAAGTTAAACATAACAGTGATGGGAGCATAAACAGGTACAAGGCTAGATTGGTAGCCAAAGGATATGCGCAGACATATGGGATTGATTATGAGGAAACTTTCAGCACAGTTGCCAAGATGGCAACGGTGAGAGTTGTGATAGCAGTGGCTGCGTCAAAGCAATGGTCTTTACATCAGATGGATGTAAAGAATGCATTCTTGCATGGGGATTTGCAAGAAGAGGTGTATATGTTGCAGCCACCTGGTTATGAGGATGTGGGTCACCCCGAGCATGTTTGCAGGTTGAAGAAAGCCTTGTATGGCTTAAAGCAAGCACCAAGAGCATGGTCTGACAAGATTTCTGAATATCTTGTCACTATTGGCTTTCATGTAGCCAATGCAGATTTCTCATTGTATGTGAGACATGGTGATAGAGGAGTTGTGCTTGTTGTCATCTATGTAGATGACTTGATCATTACGGGGGACCATGATGCAGAGATCTTTGATGTAAAGATCTTGCTTAGACAGAAGTTCGAGATGAAGGATCTGGGGGAGCTCAGATATTTCTTGGGCATTGAGGTGATTAGGTCACCGCATGGTATTGGATTACTGCAGAGACAGTATGGCTTGGACATGTTGTCCAAGTATGGTATGACAGGCTGTAAGCCTATTTCTGTGCCATTGGATCAGAATGGCAAGTTGAGTGCAGATTCAGGAGAGGTTTTGGAGGATTCTACTATGTATAGACGCATAGTAGGAAGTTTGATCTACATGACGATCACCAGACCAGATTTGAGCTATGCTGTTGGGTTGGTGAGTCAGTTTATGCAGGTTCCACGGAAACCGCATTTGGATGCAGTGAGACGCATACTGAGGTATGTGAGGTCTACTTTGCATTGTGGACTATTCTATGAGACTGGGACAGAGATATGTGTACATGGGTACACAGATGCTGATTGGGCTGGTAGTATCTCAGATAGAAGATCTACCAGTGGATTCATGTTTTCTTTGGGGAGTGCTGCTGTGACTTGGAGCAGCAAGAAGCAGCCTACGGTTGCTCTATCGAGTACAGAGGCCGAGTACAGAGGAGCTGCTATGGCAGCATGTGAGGTAGCTTGGTTTAGAAAGCTACTTGGAGATTTGGGTCTATCAGTGGATAGACAAGTTGTCATTTTCTGTGACAACATTAGCAGTATACAGTTGGCCAGGAACCCAGTCTTTCATGCTCGTACGAAGCACATAGAGGTCCACTACCACTTCGTCAGAGAGAAGGTCTTGGCAGGAGACCTTGACCTTGTTTATGTCAGCACAGAGGATCAGGTAGCTGACATCTTCACCAAAGCATTGGGTACAGAGAAGCTCCGCAGATTCAGGGCTTCGCTTGGTGTACATGAGATGGAGTTGAGCTCGAGGGGGAGTGTTAAGATATCGAGCTCTAGTGAGGCGGTGGACACTGATGACCCGCCTGGGGGATAGGCCCCGCACTTACACCACTGGCATGGTTGGTGAGATCTTGGGTGATATGCGGCCAGTGGGATGACAGGCTGTGTGACAGCCACTCTAGAGACTGGCATAGTTATAGCGCCAGCTCATTTAGTCGGGTTCACACTATAGAGAACCCGTGTATGTATTTGGTTGAGTACCTTTCATATTGTGAGTACTCTTATTCTTGTATATGGTGTGTTGAGTGTTGAGTAGAGAAGAAGAAGATTTTCAGCCTCTCACCTTGTGTGTTCTCTATTAGGGTATGTGAGTGTGTGTGTGTGCTTGCAAGAGCTCAAGCTCTCTTCCCCCCTGCATCTTTTCACCCAGGCGGGTCATCAGTGGTGGCCACCGCCTCACTAGACGAGCTCGATATCTCAACACTATTTTGGTTTGTCAGAGTGAGCGTCATCTGTGAAGTGTCAAATCTAAAAGAATGGAGGAATACTGCTCTGTAAAGGCAACAATAAACAGAGCCCTCCTTGGAAGACCAAGACAATTCATTGGAAACACCTTTGGGAAATTAAAAGAAAATAAAAGTAGGGGTAGCCCCATTTCCAAGAAGGTTAGGACCACCTATGGACTTGATGGAAGATTACAACTCCATCAAGGACTTGGAATCCTTTCATCCAAACATAAACTTCAGGAAATTCATGAGGATATACCCTCCCTATAGGAAGAGATGCAAAAACCTTTTCTCTAGAAGAAGAAAGATTCAAAGTAACTCAGAGAAGGAGGTTCATTCAATTGATTCATTTGTAGACCCCAACACTCCTAAAGTAGGAGTATGGATTGATGGTTGATTTATTGATGATGCCTTGATTGATGGAGGGTCAGTAGTAAATTTAATGACAGAGGAGACTATGAATAACTAGAGAATACTCAATGGGTCATACACCTTGCAGATCAAAGTAGAGTTCAGCCCCTTGAATTTCTTTCTAATATCAAGACCACCATGGTAGGAAAGGACTATTGGCTGTCATACTTGATAGTGTGACCAAACTCTTATGTCTCCTCCTGGAACGACCATGGTTGAATCAAGCAAGAGCTAAGATAGATTGGTACAAAGGCATCCTCACAATTCGCAAAGGGATGGTTGTTTTTTTTATAAACTTTGCTTTATAAACTTTGCTGAAGTTTATAAGTATGAAAAAAAAACCTTTTAATGGGTTATTTCCACACACATATACATGTATATACACACAACACACACACACACATATTCTCCCTCTTTCTCCCATTATCTTGATCTCTCATCTGCCACACTACACATACCCATGCACACTTTCTCTCATCTGCCACACTACACATACCCATGCACACTCTCTTCCCCACACAAGTCTGCTTACCTCTCTTGCAATATACAAAAAATGACATTACCCCCCCCCCCCCCGGTTTAAGATTAAAATTCCAAAAAAAGAGATTTTTTTTCACTTTCTTTAAAAAGAAAAACAAAATAATGTTGTGGGTTGTTCCACTTTACACATGAGACACCACACGCACATAACATACAAACACACCCTCTCTCTCCTATACTCGATCCACGCCACACAACACACAAACACATGAACACACATGCACGCACACACTTTCTTTGAAACTCTTTAAATACAAAAAGCCAAAAACAAAACAAAAATGACAAGAAAACGAGTACACACACACACACACACACACACACACATATGGGGTGCCTATATAATGTCACTCAAGCACCCTCATTTTTATGATGTTGTAGGCTTGTGTCCTTCATCGAAGAGGTCATTCACCCTCATGTTCATGACATTTTACGTTATTAAGTATTGTTGATTTCTCTCTCTCTCTCTCTCTATCTATCTATCTATCTATCTCTCTCTCTCTCTGTGCTTGCATGGGTATGTAGGGAGGACCAGCTATGTAGGCTATGTCATAGCAGAGAGGTAGAGTTCAAGGAGCACTATATCTGCAGATGCCCAGTTTACTATGAGATTCATTACCAGTATCATTGTCGATTCAAAGAGCGTTTTGATCCACTTTGTTAGGTGATGGATTATCCTTATCAAAGATGCTTGGGCTTGTTATTGACGGAGCTATTTAGACACAAAGAGAGATCACTACAAACCCAAACTCGATGCTCAAGATTGGCTCACACCTGGATCACCAGCTTCTATTCAGACCATCATCAGAGGGAGCCTCCCCCCTGACCTAGACAAGACATCAGCAAAACCAGAAGTCGTTCTCTTGATAGAGAGCCACAAAGATCCAATGAGCCTTGAGATCGTGCCTTATAGGCTCAGACCTGGATCACCAGCTTCTTTAGACCATCATTAGAGGGAGCCTCCCCCCCAACCTAGACAACCCTAGATTTGACATCAACAACGAGGAGAGCTCTCTCTTGATAGAGAGCCACAGAGATCCAATGAGCCACAGAGATCATGCCTTATAGGCCACCACCCATCACACCACATCATGCCTTGATTGAGGAGATCCAAGCCTAGCACTAGCAAAATACGAAGGGGCGATTCATGGGTCTTTCCTTTGAAAGAAAGCTGAGGAGTTTTCTTATGCTTGTATCAGGATGTAAAGTGGTCACCCCTCCATTCTGACGATTGAGGGGAGGAGTATATGTCTAAGGAGTTCAATGCATTCCTATGACTGAACATGGGATAAAACACCAATGCACAATGCCCTTATACCTCAGCAAAACGGTGTAGCTGACAAAGCATGTAAAGTGGTCACCCCTCCATTCTAATTGAGGGGGGAGGAGTATATGTCTAAGGAGTTCAATGCATTCCTAACTGAACGTGGGATAAAACACCAATTCACAATGCCCTTACACCTCAGCAAAATGGTGTAGCTGACAAAGGAAAAACACATCTCTCATGGAGGTGGCACACTATATGGTTAAGACACTCAAGCATTTCCACATACATTATTTTGGCTTGAAGTTGTTATGTATGCCACTTATGTACTTAATAGGTGTCCCACCAAGGTGTTAAAAATAGCCACACCTTATGAGGCTTGGCTTGGTAGAAAGCCCTCTATGGCTCATTTATGTGTATTTGGTTTCTTGGCATATGCCCTTATGCCTGAGAGGCAGCACACTAAGCTTGATGATAAATTTGTGAAATACATTTTGTGGGGTACAATATTGAGAGCAAAGGATATATGCTCTATCATTCAACTACACAAAGAATCTTGAAGAGTCAAGATGTTGTATTTGTTGTGAAGGATGCTATGCAATTATTACTTGCATGTATCAAATGGATAGATGTATGCTCACATGACATCTATGATACCCTATTACCTTTGTTCCTAGGGGGATAGCCATATGTGGAGGCATTTTGAGGCTCATTCTAATGTGGGTGACCAACTCGTATAGGTTCAAATTAGAATGTAGAGTAGGATATAGATCATTTTCCCATAGATGAGGATATTCTTGATGAGATGATACGGCATCCATTTAGGAGTCTAGAAGAAGTGGGATGTTAAAAAATTATCTAATAGTAAATTGGTTGTTGCTTTGCCTTACCACATAGCTATGTAGGCTCTCATCATGCATCTTAGCTTAATGATTATCATGCTTGTTTGGGTCATCATGCAGTGCGAGGTTTTTGCATTGGACTTTGTTGGTGAGGATGGAGTCGACGAAGGAGTAGATGCTTTATCATAGTCTGTCATTGATGTAGATGGTAGGTCTTCATGTAGAAGAGCTTCTGAGAAAGAGTCTTGTAGCTTTTTGCATTCAGCATCATAGAAGAACATGAGGGTTGGTTCCTCTTTTGTGTAGTATGGTATTGTCATATTTGTGTCATCAACCATCATGATGATGCTATTGCTAGCAAAGCTATTGCTAGCAAAGAACAGTGGCGCTTGGGCAACAATAGTCCATTTATGCCCCAATATCACATATGCTTCCAACACATATTCAACCACAAAAGACTTGCAAGTAAGGGGGTTAGTTTCAATATATAGTGTATGTTCAAAGTACCCCAAACATGGCATGTTCAAGTCTTTTGTGAATGGAATTCTATTAGGATGAGCCGTGCGTGTTGTCTGACCTAACAAATCCCATAATTCGAGGGTCATGAGATTGTTTTTGCATTGAGCATCATAGAAATACATGAGGGTTGGTTCCTCTTTTGTGTAGTATGGTATTGTCATATTTGTGTCGTCAACCATCATGATGACCCTATTGCTAGCAAAGAACAGTGGTTCTTGGGCAACAATAGTCCATTTATGCCCCAATATCACATATGCTTCCAACACATATTCAACCACAAAAGACTTGCAAGTAAGGGGGTTAGTTTCAATATATAGTGAATGTGTTCAAGTACCCCAAACATGGCATGTTCAAGTCTTGTGTGAACGGAATTCTATTAGGATGAGCCGTGCGTGTTGGCTGACCTAACAAATCCCATAATTCGAGGGTCATGATTGTGCTCTCATTGTGAATAAATATGTGCTTGGATTGTGGTGGTTTTATTGAAAAGTTCCAATCCAACCATAATTCTTGGGATATTCTGTGTAAGATATGTTGGAAGTTACAACTCCTCCAAGGTTTCTTCCTCCCGTAATAGCGATTTCACAATGCCTGTGCAAGAGTGTTCAAGGCAACTATTTACATAAATTCATCAATTGAATACAATGAGTCATGGACCCAAGTTCCACCAGGGATGACATCATACTCCAGGGAATCTAGGGTAACATGGAATCTAAATTCTACATTTCCACTGATTGTTTGAGTAGCATAGCTAAAGAAACCTGGAACTTCAATGTTTTGTCCATTGGCACCTCTTGCAAGACCATTGTCTTTAGGGATGATTTTAGGTTGTCAGAATGACACCCAAGTGTCTATTGTCTCATGATGTTATAACTTGCTCAAGGGCTAATCAATCTGCATTTGCGCTTAACATCATTGCCCACCCGCACGGAAATCTAACCATACCATGATAGAATCTTCTAGTGAAACCATGGATGTTTCAGTGTTTGTTTCAGCTTTAGATCCCATTTTTTCAATTTCATGTTCCCATTCACTTTCATCCTCTTCTTGGCTCTCAGATTTTTCAAGAGTGCCCAATGTTTACAACGGCACACTCTGACAACTCTAACTGAGGTAGTCTGCTTCTTGGAAACTTGCGAATCTTGACAGTCCTATTCTATGTAGCTCTTAATGTCTTAGCATAGCTCATGTTTAGCCTTTAAAGGTGCAAGTGCTAATGTTATGCTGGCTTCTCCATGAGAGAAGAGCACTTCTCCAAAGGAGGATTTAAGAGATTGCTTAATTTTTGTAAGGGGTGCATCGAATCTCTCACGTGTGTGAGATCCCTGTTCCCACCGAGCAACGGATTCAGGATACTGGCAGCGGAAGTAACACATCATGCGCGGGTAGTGGTCTCACACTCAGGGCCTCGCCACGGATATCCGGACAAGAGACTAATCCGTCGGTTTGTCCAAAACCGAAACCGGAAAAACTTCCTTTACCCGGAAAGCATGGGCGATTCCACCAGGATAACTCTTTACTCTAACGTAGTCAAGATCATTACGGATCAACTGATCTGACTGCACCTTTAACGGTACTTGGTCAAATCAAGGAGGAAACTTGCACTTGGATCATTGGGATCAACGCTTTTTTCCCCATCAAGAGGCACAGCCGTTGATTCCTATCCATAGAACAATTTCTATCCGGAATTTACTTCATCTATCGTAATAATAGAAATTAAATCTCGATTTACGGATCCATCAGTCCAGCCTAACCCCATCCGATCCCATGGGTTAGCCAACCGCCCAACCACTGTAGTGATGGGATCCAATTTGGAATTTGGTTAGGTTTGTCCCGGGTACCAAGGAAAAGAGTTCCAAGGCCCCCTAGCCGGAAGTTCATGCAAACATAAAACTAGCCACACCACTTACACACCCAATATGAAATTGCCTTTTTCTTAGCATCAGCTAACTTTAAAACAATCCTTTAATGAAACCATAGTACCACTGATCACAATCTTCCAATTTATCCGGTTGATTCATAATTTCCCATCATTCCTTCATCAGAGTATCTATGGCATCATTGGCAACTAGAACGCTCACCACCTGTCCACACAGGGGCCTTTTCAATAGTTCCTAGCCCATAATACTCGACAATATAATCACTTATAAAAATCAAGATGGACTCTCATTGAAGATCAGCAAGATCAACCAACAGATCCATATAAAGAGCCATGGACTCATCCATTGAAGACCAGCAAGGTCAATCAACCAGATCCATGCCCGGTTTCACAAAACAACTCTTACTCCTTGTTCCAATATCTTCCTCGACGCACGCGTGGGTATCCTAGGCGACCCAGAGCCCGAGCACCGTATGGTCAGCACCCTCTAGGATCCTTCGCAGGTGACCTAGCGCTTCACTCATAGGCCGCTTCCTTGGTCCCTCATCCACCGTACCGGAAGCTCACCATTTTAATCGAACCGAGGCTGGTCAAGACCTCGGCCGACTTTGCTACGCGAGACGTCCTCCATTGACTCTCCGTCAGCAGTTGCAACTTTAACAGTTAGGTCTTCATGACCTTAATCCACAAGATGGTCAAAATGCTTCCCCAGCATTCTTGACATAAAACAGTCATTTACAAACAGTCACAAAATATAGTTTCTAAATCGAACTCTCATTTTTCCACATTATCCCTCATTAATCCACATTACTTATTCCACATTCCATTTATATGTGTACTCATCCAATCATATCATTTTCCATCTCTTCACTTCAGATTCCTTCACATCACATATCATATATTCACATCCATATCCACATCCATACATCCACATCCACATCCACATTCACATCCATACATCCACATCTACATGCTTATCTCCATTTTCACATCCTCATTTATACATCCACATCCCATATCCACATTCATACATACACATCCATATCCACATCCATATCCGCATTCATACATACACATCCATATCCACATCCACATGCATACATTCATTATCACGTCCTCATTCATACATCCACATCCACATACATACATACATACATCCACATTCTCATTCACATCTATACATCCATATCTACATGCACATTCACATCCATACATCCACATCTATATCCTCATTCACATCCATACATCCACATTCATGCATCCACATCTACATGCCTACATCCATACATACACATCCACATTTACATCCATGCATCCACATCCACATCCTCATTCACATCCATACATCCACATTCATACATCCACATCCACATCCACATTCACATCCATACATCCACATCTACATGCTTATCTCCATTTTCACATCCTCATTTATACATCCACATCCCATATCCACATTCATACATACACATCCATATCCACATCCACATGCATACATACATCCACATCCACATTCCCATTCACATATATACATCCATATCTACATGCACATTCACATCCATACATCCACATCTATATCCTCATTCACATCCATACATCCACATTCATGCATCCACATCTACATGCTTATCTCCATTTTCACATCCTCATTTATACATCCACATCCCATATCCACATTCATACATACACATCCATATCCACATCCACATGCATACATACATCCACATCCACATTCCCATTCACATATATACATCCATATCTACATGCACATTCACATCCATACATCCACATCTATATCCTCATTCACATCCATACATCCACATTCATGCATCCACATCTACATGCTTATCTCCATTTTCACATCCTCATTTATACATTCATATCCCATATCCACATTCATACATACACATCCATATCCACATCCACATGCATACATACATCCACATCCACATCCACATTCACATCCATACATCCACATTCATACATCCACATCCACATCCACATGCATCTTATCATATCTTATCACTTCCCATATCTTTTATGCATACCTCTATGCATGAAATTCAATTATGCTAAAAGTAACACTTTTATAATAAAATTTTCAACTTTTATGCATACCTCTATGCATGAAATCCAATATGATAAAAGTAACACTTTTGATATAAAAAAATTATCCTTTATGCATACTTCTATGCATGAAAATTAAAAATGATAAAAGTAACACTTTTGATATAAAATTTTTCCTTTATGCATACTTCTATGCATGAAAATTAAAAATGATAAAAGTAACACTTTTAATATAAAAAAATATCCTTTATGCATACTTCTATGCATGAAAATTAAAAATGATAAAAGTAACACTTTTGATATAAAAAATTTATCCTTTATGCATGATATTAAAATTAAATTTCTCCATGATTATAATGAAATTCTTTCAATTAATCTAGGATGATAATTCCTAGAATATGGTAGGAAGTCCTCTTTTTATGCTTTGAATGAAATTATTTTATGCATAATTTTTATAAAAATTTTGCCATAGCTCCGCTGCTATGACTGATAAATCTCAATTTTTTCTAAGGGATAAAGCTTATTATTAAGGAAATAATTAAAATGATCTCTAATTGGATCATTAATCTATAGTGGATTGAATCATCAATATGCATAAACTAAAAGCATAGAAAAAAGCCATTAAATTGGTCTCAAGCATAGCTTAATCTTGGGTTAAGGAAAAGCTTTATGAAAAGCTTGATTTGGATTGAGAACGGGTCATGAGTATGACCATTTCTTGAGTGAGAGAGAGAGTTTACATAAAAATCATTAGAATTTAAACATAAATGAAAATTAACTTCAATAGCATTTATTAACTTATGTAACTCTTCACTACTATTCAAACTTCAATAGTATTTAAAAAAAAAACCATACCAATTAAACTTCTCAAGCTTGAGAGGGGTTGAGAAGAGAGAAACATTGAGAAATTATAGAAAGATCAATATTCACTAATTACCTTACAACTTGCTTGATTCTTTGTTCACGGTAGAGGCCCCCAACCAATCAATTGGTTAAGTATGTTGATGGAGCCACTAATGGGGATTGAAGAAAGAGGGAAGCTCCAAAAACTAGTGAATTATTAAATGAATTCACAGTTCTTGGCTTAGGTGGAGTAGAGTAACGATGCATAAACACTAACTATTTTTCAACAAGGGGGAGGCTTCTATTTATAGGAAAATTTGAGCTCATAACCAAACAAACTGATTCTAGAATTTTCTAAATCAGTTTGGTCAATATTTGACCATTTTTAGGTCAGTTAAGCTAACTTTTTGGAACTAGACTTGAATGAGGAGAGATGAGAGATGAAATATCTCAATTTTTATGAGTTTAAAACTCATTCAAGCATGTGAAATATGCACCTCCTTTAAAGAACTCCCCTTCCTTACATATGTGTCATAATGAAATCATTTTAATATTGCTCATAGTTTTTTACTAATAAACCTTGTACATTTTCAACTCTTCATCTTATGTGAAATATGCACCTCCTTTAAAGAACTCCCCTTCCTTACATATGTGTCATAATGGATTCATTTTAATATTGCTCATAGTTTTTTATTAATAAACCTTGTACATTTTCAACTCTTCATCTTATGTGAGCATTTAAGGGACTCCCCTTCCTTACATATGTGTCATAATAAAATCATTATACCCAAAATATCTCATATTTTTAATATTGCACATAGTTTTTTACTAATAAACCTTGTACATTTTCAACTCTTCACCTCATGTGAGCATTTACTCATTTTTGGGTATTTTCTTTTTACAAGTTGGATTTATCTCCTCCCTACACATGGATTGATGCTATTGGTCCATAGGAACCTTAATTGGACCATAGTCTAAAGATTTCTGAAAATTTAGACCCTTAGGCTAAGGTTCTTTATACCTATTTTCAATTAATTCCAATTGCACATTGGAAAATTCTTTTTTGAATTTCTGTTTCAGGGGAACTCATCTGAATTAGAAGAGATATTTTTCTATCCAAAAATATTCAAAATCTGAATATTCTCTCTCTAGAATATTTTTCTCTCTCTAGGCTAAAACAGATAGAAACAAGGTCTTTATATTTCTGAAGAGGGATTGATTACAGGGAAAGATACTAGACATCAAAAAGGGGGTGGGAGAGGAATCTTACATTCTACCCCACTTAAAAAACGCGAGATGTCCTCATCTCGCAACTTGGAATAATTTCGCAAGATGCACGAATATGAGACTTAGAGAAAAATTTTAATCACGATTACCCACCAAGAAAAGTCTTAAAGAGAGCAAGATTCAAAATAAGAACAAGATTTAAACTTTATTCATTCTCGGAACTTATACAGTAAAGATAGAGAAACTCTTTATACTTCCATAAGCCCGTCCATCATATGGTCACAAAAGCAGTCCTCACAAGCTGCACAAGTATAGGGTAACTCATCTATGGGAATGATTCTGCTGGTTATTGCCGCACCTATCTCAGTGGTATGAGGTGATCTAACAAAAGGACCTCTGAGAGGCAAGCCAAAAACGGGGTAAAGGCATATCTTCTCATGAGGAAGAAAACATGCCAGTAAGAAGACCCGCTCAGAAAACCCAAGATGCCTTGATCTCATGACGCAGTAGTATCGGGGACCCAAACCCAAAGCTTCAATAACCATGGCCAAGCGGACATTGTTACGAAAGTGCTGCTGACCCCAGGGTGTTACCCTAGTTATGTTTTGATAGGTCCGCCATTTGGTCTGCGCTACAGAAGTTCCTAGGTGAGGAAAAAGTGAGCGCTCATACTGTTCTATAAAGTCTTTCTTCACAGACTCTCTTGCGTCTTGAAGGTGAGAAATCATCAGGGATAAAACTAATTCCTGTTGCCAAGCCATGAAGGAGATTAAGAAAGAAAGGAGATTGATGGGAGTAAGATTACTGTGAGCGACAAGTAAAAGTTACGACTTATATAAAGGAAGCCATGAAGGAGATTAAGAAAGAAAGGAGATTGATGGGAGTAAGATTACTGTGAGCGACAAGTAAAAGTTACGACTTATATAAAGGAAGGAGCTAGCGTAACTTAGAAGCCAACGGTATCTTGCCACTGAAGTTTTACCGTCTTTCCATGATTTGGGTTTGGCACATATTTCTATGAAATACATTAAGAACTTTGAGATGAGGAGATAAAAGAAGCTCGTAAGCTAAGTCGCTTACTTTCTTTGAATTCAGATAAGGCTCACAATATCTGGGGGATAACTTCTTAAACTCCCCAATAGATAAAGAACTTCTTTTGGGCCGTACTCGAATGAAGACCAAAACCTTGGTATCCAAAACACCGATTTTTACTTCTGAACTCATTGTTCTGAATCCTTAAAACAGGTGGAACTCCTGAGAAGTATTCTAGGGAAAGGGTCTTCCTTTGTTAAACAGAACTTTCTTTTATTTTAGAGAGGGAATAATTATAAGATCAGAAAGGGAGATTCTTACTCCTGTATACCTCGAAGGCTGGGGAGGAATCTTACATTCTACCCCACTTAAAAAGTGCGAGATGTCCTCATCTCGCAAGGTAGAGGACAACTCTTTTTCTTAACATCCAATTTTATTTTGGGGTTCCTTATATTCTGGTCAACCCAACAGAACACTGGGATAAATATCCCTTATATAGAACTCATCATTAAATAACAATTCATTCAGATCATATCATTCATATCTTTAACACGATAATGGTCCATTAGACTGAAAATTTTCCTTCTGAACATTCCTCCACAGGAATTTTAGTCAAGCAAGTTCTCAATTTGTCATCCCTTAACTTGATCCACCAAGTCAAGTATTAATAGTAGCAATTTGACAGCACAATCCACTAATCTCATAGTGATTTGCTGAAATCATTATCATCATTCCAGTTATGAATATCATCACAGGGACTCATCCCATTCATCCTCATTGATGTTTCGCTCAGCTTATTACATTTCAACCAAATTTCAAGGATCATCATTTTTCAATCAGAATCCAAATCAATTCATCAATTCTCAAACAGAATTAAAAATCATATCAACCACATTCGAAATCATCCTCTGGATAGCATTAACGCTTATAATTTCAAGTCTTAGATTTACTCGTATATACTGTCAGTAAAGAGCTGCAGTATACTCTCGGTATATACGGGTAGTCACGGCCCTTAGAATTATAAGGTAAATACCATCATGTCTAGGCCTCAAGCAAGTCAGGGATTCTATATAATTGCGGTACTTCCATCTGAAGTCCCAATTACCAAATTACGAATTTCAGTTTGAATATCAAATTGTATGAATTATATCACACAATTACAACCTTTTTGTGCTTCTTGATAAATTTTTGACATATTTGGCTTCTCAGTTGATCTTTATTAACCAATTGGCTCTGATACCAACTGTGAGATCCCTGTTCCCACCGAGTAACGGATTCAGGATACTGGCAGCGGAAGTAACACATCATGCGCGGGTAGTGGTCTCACACTCAGGGCCTCGCCACGGATATCCGGACAAGAGACTAATCCGTCGGTTTGTCCAAAACCGAAACCGGAAAAACTTCCTTTACCCGGAAAGCATGGGCGATTCCACCAGGATAACTCTTTACTCTAACGTAGTCAAGATCATTACGGATCAACTGATCTGACTGCACCTTTAACGGTACTTGGTCAAATCAAGGAGGAAACTTGCACTTGGATCATTGGGATCAACGCTTTTTTCCCCATCAAGAGGCACAGCCGTTGATTCCTATCCATAGAACAATTTCTATCCGGAATTTACTTCATCTATCGTAATAATAGAAATTAAATCTCGATTTACGGATCCATCAGTCCAGCCTAACCCCATCCGATCCCATGGGTTAGCCAACCGCCCAACCACTGTAGTGATGGGATCCAATTTGGAATTTGGTTAGGTTTGTCCCGGGTACCAAGGAAAAGAGTTCCAAGGCCCCCTAGCCGGAAGTTCATGCAAACATAAAACTAGCCACACCACTTACACACCCAATATGAAATTGCCTTTTTCTTAGCATCAGCTAACTTTAAAACAATCCTTTAATGAAACCATAGTACCACTGATCACAATCTTCCAATTTATCCGGTTGATTCATAATTTCCCATCATTCCTTCATCAGAGTATCTATGGCATCATTGGCAACTAGAACGCTCACCACCTGTCCACACAGGGGCCTTTTCAATAGTTCCTAGCCCATAATACTCGACAATATAATCACTTATAAAAATCAAGATGGACTCTCATTGAAGATCAGCAAGATCAACCAACAGATCCATATAAAGAGCCATGGGCTCATCCATTGAAGACCAGCAAGGTCAATCAACCAGATCCATGCCCGGTTTCACAAAACAACTCTTACTCCTTGTTCCAATATCTTCCTCGACGCACGCGTGGGTATCCTAGGCGACCCAGAGCCCGAGCACCGTATGGTCAGCACCCTCTAGGATCCTTCGCAGGTGACCTAGCGCTTCACTCATAGGCCGCTTCCTTGGTCCCTCATCCACCGTACCGGAAGCTCACCATTTTAATCGAACCGAGGCTGGTCAAGACCTCGGCCGACTTTGCTACGCGAGACGTCCTCCATTGACTCTCCGTCAGCAGTTGCAACTTTAACAGTTAGGTCTTCATGACCTTAATCCACAAGATGGTCAAAATGCTTCCCCAGCATTCTTGACATAAAACAGTCATTTACAAACAGTCACAAAATATAGTTTCTAAATCGAACTCTCATTTTTCCACATTATCCCTCATTAATCCACATTACTTATTCCACATTCCATTTATATGTGTACTCATCCAATCATATCATTTTCCATCTCTTCACTTCAGATTCCTTCACATCACATATCATATATTCACATCCATATCCACATCCATACATCCACATCCACATCCACATTCACATCCATACATCCACATCTACATGCTTATCTCCATTTTCACATCCTCATTTATACATCCACATCCCATATCCACATTCATACATACACATCCATATCCACATCCATATCCGCATTCATACATACACATCCATATCCACATCCACATGCATACATTCATTATCACGTCCTCATTCATACATCCACATCCACATACATACATACATACATCCACATTCTCATTCACATCTATACATCCATATCTACATGCACATTCACATCCATACATCCACATCTATATCCTCATTCACATCCATACATCCACATTCATGCATCCACATCTACATGCCTACATCCATACATACACATCCACATTTACATCCATGCATCCACATCCACATCCTCATTCACATCCATACATCCACATTCATACATCCACATCCACATCCACATTCACATCCATACATCCACATCTACATGCTTATCTCCATTTTCACATCCTCATTTATACATCCACATCCCATATCCACATTCATACATACACATCCATATCCACATCCACATGCATACATACATCCACATCCACATTCCCATTCACATATATACATCCATATCTACATGCACATTCACATCCATACATCCACATCTATATCCTCATTCACATCCATACATCCACATTCATGCATCCACATCTACATGCTTATCTCCATTTTCACATCCTCATTTATACATCCACATCCCATATCCACATTCATACATACACATCCATATCCACATCCACATGCATACATACATCCACATCCACATTCCCATTCACATATATACATCCATATCTACATGCACATTCACATCCATACATCCACATCTATATCCTCATTCACATCCATACATCCACATTCATGCATCCACATCTACATGCTTATCTCCATTTTCACATCCTCATTTATACATTCATATCCCATATCCACATTCATACATACACATCCATATCCACATCCACATGCATACATACATCCACATCCACATCCACATTCACATCCATACATCCACATTCATACATCCACATCCACATCCACATGCATCTTATCATATCTTATCACTTCCCATATCTTTTATGCATACCTCTATGCATGAAATTCAATTATGCTAAAAGTAACACTTTTATAATAAAATTTTTAACTTTTATGCATACCTCTATGCATGAAATCCAATATGATAAAAGTAACACTTTTGATATAAAAAAATTATCCTTTATGCATACTTCTATGCATGAAAATTAAAAATGATAAAAGTAACACTTTTGATATAAAATTTTTCCTTTATGCATACTTCTATGCATGAAAATTAAAAATGATAAAAGTAACACTTTTAATATAAAAAAATATCCTTTATGCATACTTCTATGCATGAAAATTAAAAATGATAAAAGTAACACTTTTGATATAAAAAATTTATCCTTTATGCATGATATTAAAATTAAATTTCTCCATGATTATAATGAAATTCTTTCAATTAATCTAGGATGATAATTCCTAGAATATGGTAGGAAGTCCTCTTTTTATGCTTTGAATGAAATTATTTTATGCATAATTTTTATAAAAATTTTGCCATAGCTCCGCTGCTATGACTGATAAATCTCAATTTTTTCTAAGGGATAAAGCTTATTATTAAGGAAATAATTAAAATGATCTCTAATTGGATCATTAATCTATAGTGGATTGAATCATCAATATGCATAAACTAAAAGCATAGAAAAAAGCCATTAAATTGGTCTCAAGCATAGCTTAATCTTGGGTTAAGGAAAAGCTTTATGAAAAGCTTGATTTGGATTGAGAACGGGTCATGAGTATGACCATTTCTTGAGTGAGAGAGAGAGTTTACATAAAAATCATTAGAATTTAAACATAAATGAAAATTAACTTCAATAGCATTTATTAACTTATGTAACTCTTCACTACTATTCAAACTTCAATAGTATTTAAAAAAAAAACCATACCAATTAAACTTCTCAAGCTTGAGAGGGGTTGAGAAGAGAGAAACATTGAGAAATTATAGAAAGATCAATATTCACTAATTACCTTACAACTTGCTTGATTCTTTGTTCACGGTAGAGGCCCCCAACCAATCAATTGGTTAAGTATGTTGATGGAGCCACTAATGGGGATTGAAGAAAGAGGGAAGCTCCAAAAACTAGTGAATTATTAAATGAATTCACAGTTCTTGGCTTAGGTGGAGTAGAGTAACGATGCATAAACACTAACTATTTTTCAACAAGGGGGAGGCTTCTATTTATAGGAAAATTTGAGCTCATAACCAAACAAACTGATTCTAGAATTTTCTAAATCAGTTTGGTCAATATTTGACCATTTTTAGGTCAGTTAAGCTAACTTTTTGGAACTAGACTTGAATGAGGAGAGATGAGAGATGAAATATCTCAATTTTTATGAGTTTAAAACTCATTCAAGCATGTGAAATATGCACCTCCTTTAAAGAACTCCCCTTCCTTACATATGTGTCATAATGGAATCATTTTAATATTGCTCATAGTTTTTTACTAATAAACCTTGTACATTTTCAACTCTTCATCTTATGTGAAATATGCACCTCCTTTAAAGAACTCCCCTTCCTTACATATGTGTCATAATGGATTCATTTTAATATTGCTCATAGTTTTTTATTAATAAACCTTGTACATTTTCAACTCTTCATCTTATGTGAGCATTTAAGGGACTCCCCTTCCTTACATATGTGTCATAATAAAATCATTATACCCAAAATATCTCATATTTTTAATATTGCACATAGTTTTTTACTAATAAACCTTGTACATTTTCAACTCTTCACCTCATGTGAGCATTTACTCATTTTTGGGTATTTTCTTTTTACAAGTTGGATTTATCTCCTCCCTACACATGGATTGATGCTATTGGTCCATAGGAACCTTAATTGGACCATAGTCTAAAGATTTCTGAAAATTTAGACCCTTAGGCTAAGGTTCTTTATACCTATTTTCAATTAATTCCAATTGCACATTGGAAAATTCTTTTTTGAATTTCTGTTTCAGGGGAACTCATCTGAATTAGAAGAGATATTTTTCTATCCAAAAATATTCAAAATCTGAATATTCTCTCTCTAGAATATTTTTCTCTCTCTAGGCTAAAACAGATAGAAACAAGGTCTTTATATTTCTGAAGAGGGATTGATTACAGGGAAAGATACTAGACATCAAAAAGGGGGTGGGAGAGGAATCTTACATTCTACCCCACTTAAAAAACGCGAGATGTCCTCATCTCGCAACTTGGAATAATTTCGCAAGATGCACGAATATGAGACTTAGAGAAAAATTTTAATCACGATTACCCACCAAGAAAAGTCTTAAAGAGAGCAAGATTCAAAATAAGAACAAGATTTAAACTTTATTCATTCTCGGAACTTATACAGTAAAGATAGAGAAACTCTTTATACTTCCATAAGCCCGTCCATCATATGGTCACAAAAGCAGTCCTCACAAGCTGCACAAGTATAGGGTAACTCATCTATGGGAATGATTCTGCTGGTTATTGCCGCACCTATCTCAGTGGTATGAGGTGATCTAACAAAAGGACCTCTGAGAGGCAAGCCAAAAACGGGGTAAAGGCATATCTTCTCATGAGGAAGAAAACATGCCAGTAAGAAGACCCGCTCAGAAAACCCAAGATGCCTTGATCTCATGACGCAGTAGTATCGGGGACCCAAACCCAAAGCTTCAATAACCATGGCCAAGCGGACATTGTTACGAAAGTGCTGCTGACCCCAGGGTGTTACCCTAGTTATGTTTTGATAGGTCCGCCATTTGGTCTGCGCTACAGAAGTTCCTAGGTGAGGAAAAAGTGAGCGCTCATACTGTTCTATAAAGTCTTTCTTCACAGACTCTCTTGCGTCTTGAAGGTGAGAAATCATCAGGGATAAAACTAATTCCTGTTGCCAAGCCATGAAGGAGATTAAGAAAGAAAGGAGATTGATGGGAGTAAGATTACTGTGAGCGACAAGTAAAAGTTACGACTTATATAAAGGAAGCCATGAAGGAGATTAAGAAAGAAAGGAGATTGATGGGAGTAAGATTACTGTGAGCGACAAGTAAAAGTTACGACTTATATAAAGGAAGGAGCTAGCGTAACTTAGAAGCCAACGGTATCTTGCCACTGAAGTTTTACCGTCTTTCCATGATTTGGGTTTGGCACATATTTCTATGAAATACATTAAGAACTTTGAGATGAGGAGATAAAAGAAGCTCGTAAGCTAAGTCGCTTACTTTCTTTGAATTCAGATAAGGCTCACAATATCTGGGGGATAACTTCTTAAACTCCCCAATAGATAAAGAACTTCTTTTGGGCCGTACTCGAATGAAGACCAAAACCTTGGTATCCAAAACACCGATTTTTACTTCTGAACTCATTGTTCTGAATCCTTAAAACAGGTGGAACTCCTGAGAAGTATTCTAGGGAAAGGTTCTTCCTTTGTTAAACAGAACTTTCTTTTATTTTAGAGAGGGAATAATTATAAGATCAGAAAGGGAGATTCTTACTCCTGTATACCTCGAAGGCTGGGGAGGAATCTTACAACGTGCTTTTGCAACTGCATCATTCATGCAATTTGCCTTTAATGACTCTTCTTGGCCTGATGGGCTCATTTCTATAGAGAGTACGTCTTCCTCGTGAAAGGGAAAGTGATACCCCTCTTGTTTTTGTATTCTTGTTGCTTTTTTATTTGACATTATGTGGTTCAATCACAACCAATGATCCTGCATGACACTCAACAATGCTAAGCATGCTCTCCTGAGCTTGCTGTTTGCGTTCCACGTGTCATATGATCATGATTTTCAGTTTGGGGTGAAGTTTGATTTATAAACTTTGCTGAAGTTTATAAATATGAAAAAAAACCCTTTTAATGGGTTATTCCCACACACATACACATGTATATACACACAACACACACACACATATTCGCCCTCTTTCTCCCGGTCATCTTGATCTCTCATCTGCCACACTACACATACCCACGCACACTTTCTCTCTTCCCCACACAAGTCTACTTACCTCTCTTGCATTATACAAAAAACGACATTACCCCCCCCATGTTTAAGTTTAAAATTCCAAAAAGAGAGATTTTTTTTCACTTTCTTTAAAAAGAAAAACAAAACAATGTTGTGGGTTGTTCCCACTTTACCCATGAGACACACGCACATAACATACAAACACACCCTCTCTCTCCTATACTCGATCCACGCCACGCAACACACAAACACATGAACACACATGCACGCACACACTTTCTTTGAAACTCTTTAAATACAAAAAGCCAAAAATAAAACAAAAATGACAAGAAAACGAGTACACACACACACACACACATATGGGGTGCCTATATAATGTCACTCAAGCACCCTCATTTTTATGATCTTGTTGTAGGCTTGTGTCCTTCATCGAAGAGGTCATTCACCCTCATGTTCATGACATTTTACGTTATTAAGTATTGTTGATTTCTCTCTCTTTCTCTCTCTCTCTCTCTCTCTCTCTCTCTCTCTCTCTCTCTCTCTCTCTCTGGTTTTGCAGGGAGGACCAGCTATGTAGACTATGTCGCAGGGAGGTAGAGTTCAAGGAGCACTATATCTACAGATGCCCAGTTTACTATTCATTACCAGTATCAAAGAGCATTTTGATCCACTTTGTTAGGTGGTGGTGGATTATCCTTATCAAAGATGCTTGGGCTTGTTATTGATGGAGCTATTTAGACACAAAGAGAGATTACTACAGACCCAAACTCAATGCTCAGGATTGGCTCAAACTTGGATCACCAGCTTCTTCAGACCATCGTCAGAGGGAGCCTATTCAAAGAGCATTTTGATCCACTTTGTTAGGTGGTGGTGGATTATCCTTATCAAAGATGCTTGGGCTTGTTATTGATGGAGCTATTTAGACACAAAGAGAGATTACTACAGACCCAAACTCAATGCTCAGGATTGGCTCAAACTTGGATCACTAGCTTCTTCAGACCATCGTCAGAGGGAGCCTCCCCCTGACCTAGACAACCCTAGATCTGACACCAGCAACTAAGAGATCGTTCTCTTGATAGAGAGCCACAAAGATCCAATGAGCCTTGAGATCGCGCCTTATAGTCTCAGACCTCGACCACTAGCTTCTTCAGACCATCATTAGAGGGAGCCTCCCCCCCAACCTAGACAACCCTAGATCTGACATCAGCAACCAGGAGAGCTCTCTCTTGATAGAGAGCCACAGAGAGCCAATGAGCCACAGAGATCGCGCCTTATAGGCCACCACCCATCACAACCACATCACACCTTGATTGAGGAGATCCAAGCCTAGCACTAGCAAAATACGAAGGGGCGATTCATGGGTCTATCCTTTGAAAGAAAGCTGAAAAGTTTTCTTATGCTTGTATCAAGATGATGTAAAGTGGTCACCCCTCCATTATGATTGAGGGGAGGAGTATATGTCTAAGGAGTTCAATGCATTCCTGTGAGACTGAACGTGGGATAAAACACCAATGCACTATGCCCTTATACCTCAGCAAAATGGTGTAGCTGACAAAGTATGTAAAGTGGTCACCCCTCCATTCTAATGGAGGGGAGGAGTATATATCTAAGAGTTCAATGCATTCCTGCTTGAATGTGGGATAAAACACCAATGCACAATGCCCTTACACCTCAGCAAAATGGTGTAGCTGACAAAGGAAAAACACATCTCTCATGGAGGTGGCACACTATATGGTTAAGACTCAAGCATTTCCACATACATTTTGGCTTGAAGTTGTTATGTATGCCACTTGTGTTATGTATGGCTTGAAGTTGTTATGTATGCCACTTGTGTACTTAATAGGTGTCCCACACCAAGGTGTTGAAAATAGCCACACCTTATGAGGCTTGGCATGGTAGAATGCCCTCTCTCGCTCATTTGTGTGTATTTGGTTTCTTGGCATGGTAGAATGCCCTCTCTGGCTCATTTATGTGTATTTGGTTTCTTGGCATATGCCCTTATGCTGCCTGAGAAGCAGCACACTAAGCTTGATGATAAAGTTGTGAAATGCATTTTGTGGGGTACAATATTGAGAGCAAAGGATATATGCTCTATCATTCAACTACACAAAGAATCTTGATGAGTCAAGATGTTGTATTTGTGAAGGATGCTATGCAATTATTACTTGCATGTATCAAATGGATAGATGCATGCTCACATGACATCTATGATACCCTGCTACCTTTGTTCCTAGGGGGATAGCCATATGTGGAGGCATTTTGAGGCTCATTCTAATGTGGGAGACCAACTCGTATAGGTTCAAATTCGAATATAGAGTAGGATATAGATCATTTTCCCATAGATGAGGATATTCTTGATGAGATGAAGTTGAATGTTCAAAAATTATCTAATAGTAAATTGGCTGTTACTTTGCCTTACCACATAGCTGTGTAGACTCTCATCATGCATCTTAGGTTAATGATTATCATGCTTGTTTGGGTCATCATGCAGTGCGAGGTTTTTGCATTGGACTTTGTTGGTGAGGATGGAGTCGGAGGAGTATTATCATAGTCTGTCATTGATGTAGATGGTAGGTCTTCATGTAGAAGAGCTTTTGAGAAAGAGTCTTGTAGCTTTTTGCATTCAGCATCATAGAAATACATGAGGGTTGGTTCCTCTTTTGTGTAGTATGGTATTGTCATATTTGTGTCATTAACCATCATGATGACCCTAGTGTTGAGATTCAAGCTCGATGTCAGTGTGAGCTAGCTATGCTATGTGGTGGCATGTTAGGTAGGAACATGTGTGAGACATAAATGACTGCATCCAGCTGGTCATAGTGTGTGGACATTAGCTAGGGTTAGAAGTGTGTGGACATTAGCTAGGGTTAGAAGTGTGTGGACACAACTAATAGTGTGTTGTGTGTATTATGGATTATGGCTTTATGCATTGTGTGAGATGGGAGATGGCTTCCCTCTATGGTTAGGGTTTGCAATATACATTAGGGTTTGCTCCTGTGTGTGTGTGTCTCCTCTCCCTCTACCACTTTTTCAACATGGTATCAGAGCCTTGTGCTGTCTATTAGGGTTTATGAGTGAGTGAGAGAAGAGGGAGAAGAAGCTGTGAAGAAAAGCTGTGAAGCTTGCCATTGATGCTGTGAAGCTTTGGAGCACACCAATTACTATCAGATCTGAGAGCTTGGCCTACCGGGTAAGGTATTCTAAACATCCTTGAGCGGATTGCAGGTGATTCAGGCAAAAACAAAGCAAATTAGAGCAACCCAAAGCAAAGAGAAATTATGGTTTTTGAAAGCTTTCCATTAAAGCTTGGAAGCACTGATATATGGTGGAAATACATGTAAATCTGGCAAAGACACATGTATCTGACAAGGAGGAATGTATTGGCAACTCCTATGCAAGCCCTACTGTGATTTTGGAGCAATTTACATGCATTTTAATCAGTAAAAAATTCTGGTTTTTGAGCTCTCACAAAACAGAGAAAAGCAACTCAAAATTTGATGCATTTGGAGCATGTTTTTGGCAAAAATCAAGGCATTGACTGGTTACACACATACCTAAGTGTGTTGGGCACTTGATTTGATCATCAATTAATATTACAAACACTCCCAAAGCCCTCTACAGCAGGCGGTGCAGAATCTACAGAGAAACAGAGTATTCTTTTCACTTTTTTGGTACGAGGAGGTCAATTACTACTTGTGTACTTGATATATTTCACAATTGACTTAGCAATTGGTTGCTACACACACTAGAGAAGAGGGCTACATGATTGGATTGATCAATTATGCCTAATTGAGCTAGGAATGAGCTGATTAAAAAGCCTGTCTATTGGTTGCAGAGAAACAGAGTGAGTTTAATTGAACAATTACTCATTGGTTTTATACAATTGGACTAATTCCTCTTACATGGAGTTAGTGGACACTATTGCTAAGCTAATGAATGCCTGGTTGCTCAATTTGGACAAATATTGAAGAAATTAGAGCAAAATTACTACTGGTTATTTTGGTTTTTCTGGTTTTTCCCAAAACAGAGAAAGGGGTTTTCAAAAATTGATATGTACACGTCAGATGGTGTTGATACTCTACATTGAGGTTGTTTAGGTGTCAATGCAAGTTGCCCATACTTGATTGCACCACTACATTGTAAGGTGCATCAAATTAGGGTATCTTGGACTGCGTGAGCCAGTTCATTTTGGATGCGTACAGGTTGATTTCTACATCAAATTTGAAGATTGTTGGCTACTTTGGAGTACCTGGAACACTCATTGGAGTGTGGTTGAGCTGAGGAAGGCTCATTTACGGATTTGAATTTGTGCGAAAGCTATATTTGCATTGAGCAAACATGTCGGATAATCCAGTACAGATTGTTGGTGAAAAGCTGGATAGGAAGAACTTCCAAGCATGGAAGTACAGGATCAAAAGTTTCTTGAAAGGAAAAGGTTTTTGGAATCTCATTACAAGTGCTAAGCCAGAGCCTGAACTACCCTGACAACCTACACAGCAGGTTATCGTTCATAAGCAATGGTCAAAAAGAGCATTCAAAGTATTGCATTATCTGTCTATATGTATTTTGGATGCTATGCTCATACACATACATGATGCTGAGAATCCCAAGGATGCATGGGATACATTGGTGAAGTTGTTTGATACAGACACGAGTGCTCGCAAGTCTCAGTTGCAACAGCAGATACATAATGTGAAGCGGAATAAAAGGAGCATACATGATTATGTGCAAGAAATAAAGAAGTTTGCAGATGCATTGGCAACAATAAATGCCCCCATGCCTGATGATGATTTGGTGGATATTACCTTGCGTGGTCTTGGCAAGGAATATAAATCTTTTGATACATCTATCTCAGTGAGAGGAGTACAGGTTTACCGGACTTTGATGAGTTGGTTTCACTCTTGCTTGATGAGGTAATCAAACTCAGTGATTCATTTTTGGATGCATCTACTAGCCATGATGATAATGGCAGAAATCAGGCTTTCTACTCACAGAGAGGCTTTAGAGGCAGGGGGAGATTCACATCACATGGCCGTGGTGGTAATGGTCGTGGATGGCAGGACAGGTCATCACAACAGAATTTTCAGCCTTCGTATACACCTCAGAGAGGCAGAGGTAATCCTCGTGGTAGAGGACGTTGGCAAAGCCAACAACAAACATCTATGCAAGATGTGGAATGCCATTACTGTGGGAAGTTTGGTCATATGGCAAGAGATTATTTCCGCAAACAAAATGATTTGAGAGGGGGTAGAGCACAACGTGGTGGTCATTATGGTGGATATTATGCACAACATGGTGGTGGAAATTATGCATCAAGCAGTAATGATGGCACTGCAAATCACTTGTTTGCCATGAAACATGTTGTTGGATCTATGATGACAAATGCTGAAAATGATGATACTTGGTATATGGACTCTGGAGCATCAAACCATATGACTTGTCATGGTGAATGGTTTGAGAATATGAAGCCTATGGATGTGAAAGGCTATGTGGAGACAAGAGATGATACTCAGCATGCCATTACACATGTTGGAAGTGTACCATTGGTTATGCACAATGGTCAAACAAAGTCTATGTCTGATGTATTGTACGTGCCTTTTATCTCACAAAAAGCTTGGCCTCAGTTGGTCAAATGGTGGAACAGGGATTACAGGTTCGTTTCAACGAGCATGGTTGCTTCGTTGAGGATTTCAAACATGGTTGTAGAGTCCTTGCTAAAGGCAAGAAAGAAGGCAGGTTGTTTAAGCTGGATGCTGGAATTCCTGAGTTAAAATCAGCCATGTTCTCTAAAATCAGGAATGTGGTACAAGACATTGATATGTGGCATAAGAGGATTGGACATGTCAATATACAAAGGTTAAAGAACATGCAGGCAAGAGGCAGTGTTAGTGGGCTGCCTAGATTCAAGTATGATGGACATATGCATGTTTGTGAAGCCTGTCAGTTTGGAAAGCAGGCAAGGTTATGGTTTCCTAGAGAAGGAAATATGAATAGCAAGCCACTTGAGATAGTACATAGCGATGTATGGGGTCCTACACAAAACCCATCTATCAAAGGCAGTTTATATTATGTGACATTCATAGATGATTTCAGCAGGATGACATGGATATACTTTCTCATAGAGAAGAGTGAAGTATTGGAAAAGTTTATGGATTTCAAAGCTTTTGCAGAAAAGCAATATGGCTGTTGGATTAAATTTTTGAGGACAGATGGAGGTGGTGAATACACCTCAAAAGCTTTTGAGCATTTCTTGAGAAAGCATGGAATAAGAAGACAATTGACTTGCAGGTATACACCTTAGCAAAATGGTGTGGCTGAGATAAAGAATAGAGTCATATGTGAAGTGGCTAGGGCGATACTCAATGAAAAGAGCATGCCAAATTATTATTGGGTAGAAGCATGTGCTACTGCAGTGTATATACTTATTAACAAAACACCTACAGCAGCCATTCATGGAAGTACGCCAGAGATGCGGCTTACAGGTTATAGGCCAGACATTGGACACCTCAAAGTTTTTGGATGCATAGCTTATGTACATGTCCCTGATGAAAGAAGAAGGAAATTGGATCCTAAGGCAGAAAAATGTGTATTTGTTGGATATGCACAGGATCGAAAGGCATACAAATGTTACAATCCACAAACTAGACAAGTGGTCATCTCAGGGATGTGTATTTGTTGGATATGCACAGGATTGTAAGGCATACAAATGTTACAATCCACAAACTAGACAAGTGGTCATCTCAGGAGATGTGGTGTTTGATGAGCTTGCTAGTTGGTATAAAGCAAAGGATGAGGGTGTCATTGAGTCACTTGAGGCAGATGTGCCTATGAACTTGCCACAAGCAAGTTCTAGTTCTACTACTATGTCTGTACCAGCAGCAGAGGCTGAGAGTAGTACTGCACGTCCATGGTCAGGACGTTTGAGGCATGAGAGTGTGAGCACTGGGAGTAGTGCTATGGCTAAAGGAAAGAAGAAAGTTGAAGGAATTGGAATTACAGGTTATGAGTCATCGAGTTCAGAGAGTTTGGATGAGGATCTTGGCATACCTGTTTTACGCACACCTGGTGCTAGGCAGGATAGATATGTGCCACCACATGCTAGGGTGACAGGTGTTCAGAGTGATCCGAATACATTGTAGAGATCCCAAAGGGTAAGATATCCCGTTGACAGGTTGAAATACCGTGATTTTGCTATGCATTATGCATATATGACATCTATGGTGAAGCATGTAGAACCTAAATGCTATACAGAAGCTATTGGAAAGCATGTAAGGGAGAAAGCAATGGATGTTGAGATGGACGCATTGGTTCATAATGATACATGGGACTTGATTGCACTACCACAGGACAAAAATGTCATTGGTTGTAAATGGGTTTACAAAGTGAAGTGCAAGTCTGATGGTTCCATTGAGCTACATAAAGCAAGATTGGTAGTAGCTAAGGGTTATGCATAAACCCAAGGTTTGGACTATGATGAAACATTCAGTCCAGTGGCAAAGATGAGAACAGTGAGAGCAGTCATTGCTATGGCTGCAGCTAATGGTTGGGAAATGCATCAAATGGATGTCAAAAATGCATTTCTAAATGGTGATCTACAAGAAGAGGTTTGTATGGCACAGCCAGAAGGGTATGTACACCCAAAATATCCCACTCATGTATGCAGATTGAAAAAGGCATTATATGGTTTGAAGCAAGCACCTCGTGCTTGGAGTGATAAGATGAGCAGATATCTTATCTCTCTTGGATTTCAAATTTCTACAGTAGATTCTTCACTCTATGTGAAGAAGACAGATCATGGGATTGTTTTACTTGTCATCTATGTAGATGACTTGATTATCACAGGTGATCATGGTGCAGATGTGATGCATGTCAAGAAAGCATTGAGTGGACAATTTGACATGAAAGACCTTGGTGAGTTGAGATACTTTCTTGGAATCGAAGTGGTCAAAGACCATGCAGGTACATGGTTAGTGCAACGCCAATATGCATTGGATATGTTGGCAAAGTATGGCATGACAGGGTGTAAGCCTATGAGTACACCTTTGGAGCAAAATGTGAAGTTGCGGGCTGATTTTGGTGAGGAGCTAGATGATCCATCTATGTACAGGAAGATGGTTGGTAGTATCATTTACATGACTATCACACGCTCGGATTCGAGTTATGCTGTGGGGCTAGTAAGCCAATTCATGCAGAGTCCCAGAAAACCACATTTGGATGCAGTGAGACGCATTATGAGATATGTGAAGACCACTGCATATTATGGTCTACTTTATGAGAGTGGTAAAAGCTTGGATATACATGGCTACACAGAGGCTGATTGGGCAGGTAGCTCATATGACAGGAGGTCTACTAGTGGTTATGCTTTTACACTTGGAAGTGCCGTGGTGAGTTGGAGTAGCAAGAAGCAACCTACAGTTGCTTTATCCAGTACTACAGAGGCTGAATACAGGGGTGCAGCCATTGCTACTTGTGAGGCAGTATGGTTAAAGAGTCTCTTGGCAGATTTGGGTGAGCCTATTGATGGCAAAGTTGTCATTCATTGTGAGAGTAGTATACAGTTGGCCAAGAATCCAGTATTTCATGCGAGGACCAAACACATAGAGGTCCATTATCACTTTGTCAGAGAGAAGATGCTGGATGGTACAGTTGATCTACAGTATGTGAAGACTGATGAGCAGGTGGCAGATATCTTTACAAAGCCACTTAGCAAGGGGAAGTTTGAGTACTTCCGTACTATGTTGGGAGTACGTGGGATGAGCTTGAGGGGGAGTGTTGAGAGCTTTGATATCCCAAGCTCATCTACATCTTCATCGGCAGTACATCATGAGCTTGAGAGGGGCTGTTGAGATTCAAGCTCGATGTCAGTGTGAGCCAGCTATGCTATGTGCTGGCATGTTAGGTAGGAACATGTGTGAGACATAAATGACCGCGTCCAGCTGGTCATAGTGTGTGGACATTAGCTAGGGTTAGAAGTGTGTGGACACAGCTAATAGTGTGTTGTGTGTATTATGGATTATGGCTTTATGCATTGTGTGAGATGGGAGATGGCTTCCCTCTATGGTTAGGGTTTGCAATATACATTAGGGTTTGCTCCTGTGTGTGTGTCTCCTCTCCCTCTACCGCTTTTTCAACACCTATTGCTAGCAAAGAACAGTGGTGCTTGGGCAACAATAGTCCATTTATGCCCCAATATCACATATGCTTCCAACACATATTCAACCACAAATGACTTGCAACAAGTAAGGGGGTTAGTTTTAATATATAGTGTATGTTCAAAGTACCCCAAACATGGCATGTTCAAGACTTTTGTGAATGGAATTCTATTAGGATGAGCCGTGCATGTTGGCTGACCTAACAAATCCCATAATTCGAGGGTCATGAGATTGTGCTCTCATTGTGGATAAAGATGTGCTTCGATTGTGGTGGTTTTATATTGAAAAGTTCCAATCCAACCATAATTCTTGGGATATTTTGAGTAAGATATGTTGGAAGTTACAACTCCTCCAAGGTTTCTTCCTCCCGTAATAGCAATTTCACAATGCCTGTGCAAGAGTGTTCAAGGCGACTGTTTACATAAATTCATCAATTGAATACAATGAGTCATGGACCCAAGTTCCACCAGGGATGACATCATACTCCAGGGAATCTAGGGTAACATGGAATCTAAATTCTACATTTCCACTGATTGTTTGAGTAGCATAGCTAAAGAAACCTGGAACTTCAATGTTTTGTCCATTGGCACCTCTTGCAAGACCATTGTCTTTAGGGATGATTTTAGGTTGTCAGAATGACACCCGTGTCTATTGTCTCATGATGTTATAACTTGCTCAAGGGCTAATCAATCTGCATTTGTGCTTAACATCATTGCCCACCCACAGGGAAATCTAACCATACCATGATAGAATCTTCTAGTGAAACCATGGATATTTCAGTGTTTGTTTCAACTTTAGATCCCATTTTTCAATTTCATGTTCCCATTCACTTTCATCCTCTTCTTGGCTCCCAGATTTTTCAAGAGTGCCCAATGTTTACAATGGCACACTTGGTCCTTTAACAACTCTAAGTGAGGTAGTCTGCTTCTTGGAAACTTGCAAATCCTAACAGTCATGTTCTATGTAGCTCTTAATGTCTTAGCATAGCTCATGTTTAGCCTTTAAAGGTGCAAGTGCTAATGTTATGCTGGCTTCACCAGAGAAAGAGCACTTCTCCAAAGGAGGATTTAAGAGATTGCTTAATTTTTGTAAGGGGTGCATCGAATCGCTCACGTGCTTTTGCAACTGCATCATTCATGCAATCTGCCTTTAATGACTCTTCTTGGCCTGATGTGCTCATTTTTGTAGAGAGTACGTCTTCCTCGTGAAAGGGAAAGTGATACTCCTCTTGTTTTTGTATTCTGGTTGCTTTTGTGGGTTTGACATTATGTGGTTCAATCACAACCAATGATCTTGTATGACACTCAACAATGCTAAGCATGCTCTCTTGAGCTTGCTGTTTGCGTTCCGCATGTCATATGATCATGATTTTTAGTTTGGGGTGGTTGGGTGGGTTCTAGTTTCTTAATTTGTCTTTAGGCACAATGAGTGACAAATCATAACTTTTTTCATCCTCACTAAGCGACGTACTAGAACTTGTTTCATCATCTGACTTTCCTTGGATCGTCGGGTTTTCATTATGTTTGCCCATGCGGACGAGAACGAACTTTATTTGGTGCTTTTTTGTCATGTGTTGCAAATGTGGGTTTTGTAGTTTTAGTGGTAGCCTTTGAGGTGGATTCTTCTACATCATATGTAGCTTTTGGCTCTTTTGGGGTCATATCTGTTGAGATTCAAGCTCGATGTCAGTGTGAGCCAGCTATGGTATGTGCTGGCATGTTAGGTACCAGCATGTGTGAGACATAAATGACCGCGTCCAGCTGGTCATAGAGTGTGGACATTAGCTAGGGCTAGATGTGTGTGGACACAACTCATAGTGTGTTGTGTGTAATATGGATTATGGCTTTATGCATTGTGTGTGAAGGGAGATGGCTTCTCTCTATGGTTAGGGTTTATAATATACATTAGGGTTTGCTCCTGTGTGTGTGTCTCCTCTTTCTCTACCGCTTTTTCAACATGGTATCAGAGCCTTGTGCTGTCTATTAGGGTTTATGAGTGAGTGAGAGAAGAGGGAGAAGAAGCTGTGAAGAAAAGCTGTGAAGCTTGCCATTGAAGCTGTGAATCTTGGAGCACACCGATTACTATCAGATCTGAGAGTTTGGCCTACCGAGTAAGGTCTTCTAAACATCCTTGAGTGGATTGCAGGTGATTCAGGCAAAAACAAAGCAAATTAGAGCAACTCAAAGCAAAGAGAAATTCTGGTTTTTGGAAGCTTTCTATTGAAGCTTGGAAGCACTGATGTATGGTGGAAATTGATGTAAATCTGGCAAAAGACACATGTATCTGACAAGGAGGAATGTATTGGCAACCCATGTACAAGCTCTACTGTGATTTTGGAGCAATTTGGAAGCATTTGAATGAGTGAAAATTTTTGGTTTTTGAGCTCTCACAAAACAGAGAAAAGCAACTCAAAATTTGGTGTATTTGGAGCATGTTTTTGGCAAAAATCAAAGCATTGACTGGTTGCACACTTGCCTAGGTGTATTGGGCACTTGATAAGCTCATCAATTAATATTATAATCACTCCCAAATCCCTGTAGAGCAGGCGGCGCAGATTGCACAGAGAAACAGGGCAGAATTTTGACATTTTTGAAGCGAGGAGATCAAATTTCACTTGGGTGCTTGGTTCCTTCCACAATTGATTTAGCAATTGGTTGCTACACACACTAGAGAAGAGGGCTATATGGTTGGTTTGATCAATTATGCCTAATTGAGCTGGGAATGAGCTGATTAAAAAGCTTGTTTACTGGTTGCAGAGAAACGGAGTGAGTTTAACAATTACTCATTGGTCTTATACAATTGGACTAATTCCTCTTACATGGAGTTAGTGGACACTATTGCTAAGCTAATGAATGCCTGGTTGCTCAATTTGGACAAATATTGAAGAATTTAGAGCAAAATTACTACTGGTTTTTTTTATTTTTTTGGTTTTTTCCAAAACAGAGAAAGGGGTTTTCAAAAATTGATATGTACACATGTCAGATGGTGTTGATACTCTACATTGAGGTTGTTCAGGTGTCAGTGCAAGTTACCCATACTTGATTGAACCACTAAATTGTAATTTGGAGCCTCGAAAAGCGCATCAAATCAGGGTATCTTGGACTATTTGAGCCAGTTCATTTTGGATGCATACAGGTTGATTTTCTACATCAAATTTGAAGATTGTTGGCTACTTTGGAGTATCTGGAACACTCATTGGAGTGTGATTGAGCTGAGGAAGGCTCGTTTACAGATTTGGAAGTGTACACAAGGTGTTTTTGCATTGAGCAACGTCGGATAATCCAGTACAGATTGTTGGTGAAAAGCTGGATAGGAAGAACTTCCAAGCATGGAAGTACAGGGGATAAAAAGTTTCTTGAAGGGAAAAGGTTTTTGGAATCTTATTACAGGTGCTGAGCCAGAGCCAGAGCTACCCCGACAACCTACACAGCAGTAGGTTATCGCTCATAAACAATGGTCAGAAAGAGCATTCAAGGTGTTGCATTATCTGTCTATATGTATTTCGGATGCTATGCTCATACACATATAGGATACTGAGAATCCCAGAGATGCATGGGATACTTTGGTAAAGATGTTTGATACAGACACGAGTGCTCGCAAGTCTCAGTTGTTGCGAGCGACAACAGATACATAATGTGAAGCGGAATAGAAGGAGCATCCATGATTATGTGCAAGAAATAAAGAAGTTTGCAGATGCATTGGCAACAATAAATGCCCCCATGCCTGATGATGATTTGGTGGACATTACCTTGCGTGGTCTTGGCAAGGAATATAAATCTTTTGATACATCTATCTCGGTTCGGAGTACAGGTTTACCAGACTTTGATGAGTTGGTTTCACTCTTGCTTGTTGAGTAAATCAAACTCAGTGATTCATTTGTGGATGCATCTACTAGCCATGATGATAATGGCAGAAATCAGGCTTTCTACTCGCACAGAGGTTTTAGAGGCAGGGGGAGATTCACATCACGTGGCTGTGGTGGTAATGGTCGTGGATGGTAGGACAGGTCACCACAACAGACTTTTCAGCCTTCATATGGTGCTAGAGGTGGTCGTGGATATACACCTCATAGAGGCAGAGGTAATCCTCGTGGTAGAGGACGTTGGCAAGGCCAATAAACATCTATGCAAGATGTGGAATGCCATTATTGTGGGAAATTTGGTCATATGGCAAGAGATTGTTTCCGCAAAACAGAATGATTTGAGAGGGGGTAGAGCACAACGTGGTGGTCATTATGGTGGAAATTATGCACAACATGGTGGTGGAAATTATGCATCAAGCAGTAATGATGGCACTGCAAATCATTTGTTCGCCATGAAACATGTTGTTGGATCTATGATGACAAATGCTGAAAATGATGATACTTGGTATATGGATTCTGGAGCCTCAAACCATATGACTTGTCATGGTGAATGGTTTGAGCATATGAAGCCTATGGATGTGAAAGGCTATGTGGAAACAGGAGATGATACTCAGCATGCCATTACACATGTTGGGAAGTGTACCATTGGTTATGTGCACAATGGTCAAACAAAATCTATGTCAGATGTATTGTATGTTCCTTCTATCACAAAAAGCTTGGCCTCAGTTGGTCAAATGGTGGAACAGGGATTACAGGTTCATTTCAACGAGCATGGTTGCTTCGTTGAGGATTGCAAACATGGATGTAGAGTCATTGCTAAAGGCAAGAAAGAAGGCAGGTTGTTTAAGCTGGATGCCGAAATTCCTGAGTTAAAATCAGCCATGTTCTCTAAAAACAAAAATGTGGTACAGGACATTGATATGTGGCATAAGAGGATTGGACATGTCAATATACAAAGGTTAAAGAACATGCAGACAAGAGGCATTGTCAGTGGGCTGCCTAGATTCAAGTATGATGGGAATATGCATGTTTGTGAAGCCTGTCAGTTTGGAAAGCAGGCAAGGTTGCGGTTTCCTAGAGAAGGAAATATGAGTAGCAGGCCACTTGAGATAGTACATAGTGATGTATGGGGTCCTGCACAAAACCCATCTATCAAAGGCAGTTTATACTATGTGACATTCATTGATGACTTTAGCAGGATGACATGGATATACTTTCTCAGAGAGAAAAGTGAAGTATTGGAAAAGTTTATGGATTTCAAAGCTTTTGC
Source organism: Cibotium barometz (assembly GCF_041138505.1). NCBI lineage: Eukaryota > Viridiplantae > Streptophyta > Polypodiopsida > Cyatheales > Cibotiaceae > Cibotium > Cibotium barometz. The sequence goes on from NC_141059.1 coordinate 12,837,572, forward strand.
AAAAAAGCAATATGACTGTTGGATTAAATGTTTGAGGACAAATGGAGGTGGTGAATACACCTCAAAAGCTTTTGAGCATTTCTTGAGGAAGCATGGTATAAGAAGACAATTGACTTGCAGGTATACACCTCAGCAAAATGGTGTGGCTGAGAGAAAGAATAGAGTCATATGTGTAGTGGCTAGGGCAATGCTCAATGAAAAGAGCATGCCAGATTATTATTGGGCAGAAGCTTGTGCTACTGCAGTGTATATACTTAACAAAACACCTACAACAGCCATTCATGGAAGTACGCCAGAGATGCGGCTTACAGGTTATAGGCCAGACATTGGACACCTCAAAGTTTTTGGATGCATAGCTGGCTCACACTGACATCGAGCTTGAATCTCAACAGCCCCTCTCAAGCTCATGATGTACTGCCATAGATGAAGATGTAGATGAGCTTGGAATATCAAAGCTCTCAACAATATCCTCCACGGGCTCCTTTTCCTTGTCCTTTTTTTTCAACCTTGGTGTCGACAATTTGTTGTCCCTTGTTTTTCTTGGATGTAGAAGGTTTTGTTTTACTTTTTGGTTTCTGTTTTAAATCATGCTCTCCTACCCATTTCGAAGTGTTTCCTTTTGCATTCTTTTTTTACTGTTTCTCGTGCCTTGGCTTGTAAGCGTGTAGGCACATTCAAGGGTACCGTAGATAATTTCGTGTTTTGCACACTCAAGATGTTAAGAGTTTTATTGAAGCAACTCACCTTGGGCAATCTTGGAATATGTGATCGATGCCACATTATTCACACATGAGTTAAAAAGTGTTAGTAGACTGTGGGTATGGAAGTATTCCAAACTGTGCATTCTGCCATTGTGCGGTCCACGACAATAGAAACATTGAAGTGTTTGCTTAACCGTTTCCTAAGCAGTTTCTACCCTTTGGACTATTTCTGCTTGGGGCATAGGGGATGGAGGCTTTGAGTTAATTGTAGGTGAATTACGATATTGAGATGTATCGTGACCCAAAACCTTACAATGTTGGCAGAATTGAAAGGCTGACTTAGGGTACACACATTGGGGATTGGGGTGCTAGTGGTGGCAAAGAACACAAGGCATTAGGTCCACCATTGTGAGAGGCATTAAGGATGTATTGTCTTGAGGGAGCTCATCCTCTTTTGGAGGTTTTGGTTCAAGGATTTTAAACAAGGTTGCGTAGAATTCAGGAAATGACAATTCCAAGATCAATTTTTCTTTACCCTTTGCTTCAGTTGGTTTAGATGAGGAACATCTCGTATCATGATCATCCTCCATCATGTTATCATCTAAACATATTGCTTCTTTACAACATTGATCAAATGTTTCCGGATTGGATACAATGATCAAGTTGCGTAAGTTGTTATTCTTTAAGTCCACCATGAAACATCTCTTCAATTGAGCATCGTTTAGTTTCTCCCATAACTCACATCTTGAGTCCAAGATTTTTATCCAAAGGATAAAATGTCTAATGGTTTTTTTTTTGTTTGCACTCAATCAAATAGAGTTCTCTTGTTGCACTCCACTAATCACCATGGATACAGGTTGTTTTCAAGGTCCTGAAGTTTGTCTTTATCAGCATCAATGTGATGAACCATCTACTAGCCTTTCCCACTAAAAATAGGTTCAACACATGTACCTTGGTGGGGAAGTTTGGATTTCCAAAGGCTTCACATCTCTGTTCAAATATTTGAATAAATTGAACAGGATCAGTTGTTCCATCACATTTGCCCATGATAATTTGTACGGCCGTGTTCTTGTATGAGTCATCGAGGCCATGTGTCAGTGCTCTTGTGGGTAGGGACTCACTTAGTCCCCTCCTTCCTAGACTAGTCAGTATGTCCAAGGTGTGGGCATCTAGGGGTTGAAAAGGGTTGGTATTTATAGGATTTTTGGTAGTGTTAGGCACAAGACCAAAGCCCAATGGGATTGAAGTGATAAGGGGTGTAAAACCCTTGTTGGCATGGCAAATGGTATTGGGAGTTGCATTTGGGGCATGGATCTCAATGGCTTGAAGATATAAGCCATTAGGTTCAGTGTGGGTGTGAGCCCAAGTAATCCCTTTATTGTTGCCATACCGTGACGTTGTCGATTGCTCCTTAATGAGCAAGCACACATGTTCTTTTTTTTTTTGCCTTTTAGGTTTTCTTTGGTGGTCCTACAACCTCAGGAGCCCTGGGTCAAACGAATGTCTGTTTGCCTTGATTTTCTTAGGCGATCAGACTTACTATGTAAGAGATTGCAATTGTCATCAAACTTCTGAGCATTAGAGCAACACTCATCAAAGTCTATGTGGTTCTTTGTAAATAATTGCATGTATAGTTGTCTATTTTGTAGCCCTTCATGGAAGCTTGATATAAGTCTCTCTTGCCTTGGCATCTCTTTGATAGAACATCTTGCAATGCACTCTGTCACTGACTCTTTATCCTTTTGCTTAAAGTTCAAGATCTAAGTAACCATGTTGTGCTTAATGCCTATCTTGGAATAAGCCTCTATGAAGTGCTTCACAAGCATCTCAAAGTCATATAGCATGGCGGGCTTAAAAGTTTGAAACCAGGCTAGCACTCTACCCTCCATGGTTAGACCTAAGCCTTGTACCATGGTATGCATGTCCATGATTCCGTCAGCAAATAGTCATTGCCTATATTTTTCCACATGATCATACGGATCGCCCGTTCCATCAAACTGTTTAACAAAATTTTTAGAGACCAAAGGGCCTAGTTCTCGTTCCCAAAATCTGTCATCTCTCTATTTTTCTTGGTCGTGTTTCATGAGGTATGTGTGGCCCTGTACTAGCCATATAGCCTCCCATTTCACCCATTCTAGGTCTTGTTATTTCAGGAATGTGTGTGCCTACTCCTCCTCAAGGGTAAGTAGGTAGTCCCATTGTGGTGCCCTCATTTGGATTTCTCATCCTGAGATTGAGCCTCACAATGTAAGAATTAAATGCATAATGATCTATTTCTCCTAGCCTAGCCGTAGATGTTGATGCCGCTTGAGCATTTTGCAAGACTAGTTTCCCTTTCCACGTATGATGCTTTATGTCATCAATACTGGCAAAGATAGAGTATGTGTTACTCCAATCATCATAGAAATCCATCATTTTTTCCCCAGGTCTTTTGTATACATGCAAAATAGTTTGTCAAATATTGATAAAGTATGACATTCCTAGCATCAACATCAATGTGACTCACAAGCGTGTCATAAATTTAAACTTTAGCAGGCTTAGAGCTTACCTCAGCAAAAACCTTCTGATTTGGCAATGGTTGAGTTGGTTGTTGACCCATAGTCTCTCGTTGTATCCATTTGCTCATAGAGGTCTCATTCATAGTCTCTCGTTGTATCCCATAGTCTCTCGTTGTATCCATTCGAAAGCATCCATTTGCTCATAGAGGTCTCATTCATCCCCATGTATTGTTGACCCATAGTCTCTCGTTGTATCCATTTGCTCATAGAGGTCTCATTCATAGTCTCTCGTTGTATCCCATAGTCTCTCGTTGTATCCATTCGAAAGCATCCATTTTCTCATAGAGGTCTCATTCATCCCCATGTATTAGTCACCCTAGAAGTTAACCCATACCATGATTTCTATTGGAGATGAAATGTCCTCCATCTTCATTGCTATCCTATTGAGGGGGTCAGAATACAACTTTACACCATGCTTGTTAGTACCATGTAGATAAGCCTCGTGTCAAAATCCATTTCCCTAATTTTGTCTAAAGGTGGAACTTGTTGAGATATCGAGCTCATCTAGTGAGGCGGTGGACACTGATGACCCGCCTGGGGGATAGGCCCCACACTTACACCACTGGCATGGTTGGTGAGATCATGGGTGATATGCGGCCAGTGGGATGACAGGCTAGGTGACAGCCATTCTGGCATAGTTATAGCGCTAGCTCATTTAGTTGGGTTCACACTATAGGGAACCCTAGTATGTATTTGGTTGAGTACCTTTTCATATGGTGTGTACTCTTATCTTTGTATATGGTGTGTTGAGTGTTGTGTAAAGAAGAAGAAGATTTTCAGCCTCTCACCTTGTGTGTTCTCTTTTAGGGTTTTGTGTGTGTGTGTGTGCTTGCAAGCGCTCAAGCTCTCTTCTCCCCTGCATCTTTCAGAACTTGGTTCCCAATTTTAGGTCTTTCAGAATTCATGCAATCACCCATGAGATTGGATGTTTCACTTCTAGTGGAGTCAGTGTTTCTGTTTTGCTTGAGCATGAAGAGTAATCCGCTATGATTTGTTCAAGTAGCATGTGGGTCTTGTTATCGCTACCGTGGGTAGAGACGCGAGAAGCAATAGTTGATATCCACCTTTATCTCAAATTCATATGAGATGTCGTTCCTTTTAGCCCCGATCTAATGATCTGAATGAATTATATGCAAGACAATGCAGCAACTTTGAGTAAAAAATGTACCAAAATAGACTTCTAGAACACCCTATCTTCAGAGCATCAAACGGAGGTCTTCTGGTCCAATTTGGAAAAGCAAACTCCAATGTTGGCATAGCCACATTGAATATTGTGGTCCATGAAGTGCTTTGTAGAGTGACTCACTCTTGATTTCTATCAAAAAACATCTATACAATCAAAGTTACGATGCAAAAGTTATGCCCATTTCCATGAAATGTATTCTTTAGAAAAGTGTAGTGGAAGTCCCAAATGTTACCCAAATGGCAAGATGTCTAAGAATACATATGATCTTTCTTTTTATGTTTTTCTTTGTGAGTGCAAAGTATGTCTTTGTGATGTTATTTGCAGGGAAAAAACCGATTTCAAAGTTGTGTTGTTTTGGCTATTTTTCTCTGGAATGAGTGGTGGTTGGGGGGTCAAATGAGGTCCATTTGAGATGTCCTTTTTACTCTATGGGTAGTCGATACACACTGCAAATGAAATAGCTCTTAAGAATTCCCACGAGATTACAGAATCGCCATCTTGGTAAATGGTCCCAATTCAAATCTGACTTGATGGGCAGGTGCAAGACACTTAGTAGACTATGTCTATCATGTCAAATTACTTATGCAAACTTGTTAAGGCCTCTAGAATCCCCTTTTAGTGATGTGCTATTTTTACTGCTTATTTTTTCTAAAATGGATGGTTGAAGGCCAAATGAGGTCTATTTTTGAAACCCTTTGGTATATGAGCTATGGGGATGGTCTATATGTAGTAGATGAAACAGGTCCAAAAAATTCCTCGCGGATTGCAACATCGCCATTTGTGGAGAATCACCATCTTGAAAAATGCTCCCAATTAAAATCTAAGTAGATGGCCTTGTGCAAGGCATTTAGTAGACCATGTTTATCATGCTAGATCACTTCTTCACCTCTATTTCAATACCTGAATTCACCAAAATAAGATGGCGATTCTGTAATTAAAGAGTGCTGCTAGGAGCTCAAAATTGATCAAAATCACAAACCCTCACTCTGACTTAATTATTGGGGTGCTTATAAGCAACCCTTTATAATTACAGAAGAGAAAATCTGATGCTATGAGGAGCCTCCACGATGCGAGAGAGAACCTTCTATGGGTTAGCCTCCACGATGGGAGAAAGGAATTCCACTATAATAAACCCGCCAGCATGCCAGGCAGATAGGCGGACAAGTGTTGATATTGCCTAAATAAAAAGGAATGCCATTTCTATTTTGAAATTTGGACCTTACAAAAATACACACCAAGTAATTAATTAATTACAGGGGGCGTTTAAGACTCTATTTGAATTTGAATGTAGCTAATAGCCAGAACAAAGGAACAAGGGCATCGTCGATGGAAGATCATCGTCTCCAGCATAGGCGGCTGTTTCATGCGGCGCCCATTCATGCTGTGTGAGTTAAACCGCCCTTTGTCCGCCGTTATTGTGGGTTAAACCGCCCTTTGTCCGCCGTTTTGAAGCCATGGCGACCCTTCGCCCAGGAAAGAACGAAGCTGATAAAATCAACCCTAGAATCATAGATTTTTACTTAAATTCTGAGCCCGAGGGAGCAGAAATCACCAGAGATCAGGTGAGCTTTGCGGGGTTCTTGCAATCATTGGGTATAAGACTTGACTTGGAGTCTGTGGACTGCAGCGATCCAAGATCTTGTCTGGAACGCTTAGCGAACTGCCAAACCTATGGCGATGTTCTGAGCCTTTTCCCTGCTGTCAAGCGAAAGGATAAGGATGCTTTGCTTCAGCAGAAGATCTGGGATCAGGACATGGAGGCTGCAAAGCGTGCCTGGGATACTCAGTACGTCGCTCCAGAGAAGGCACTTACCCATGTGGCTCAGCAGTTGCAGGATTATGCCAGTTCATGGAACCGCAATGAGAGGTATGCGCCGCTGGTTGCTTTGGTTCAAAGCAGCGGATGGGGCAAGTCAAGATTGATTTGCGAGCTGTGGCGGAAGGAGTTCTATGTTTTTTACATATCATGCATGGGAAAGGAGCAGACTGGGTTCCCGAGACGCACTGAGCAGCTAGCAGACATCATGCAGAACCCACAATCCAGTGAGAAAACCTTTGTGGCACTTGTTGCTAGCATCATGGCAGTCTTCAATCAGCATACTGACATGACATGTGAAGCATGGATACACGCACAGGAGAAAGGACAGTCCCTCCAAACTGAAATATTCAATCAGTTCCAGCAAATTCTCAGATCTTTAGAATTTCCAGAATGGGATGAAGAAAAGTATGAGCAGTTTTTCAAGGAAGACATAAAGAAGCTGGAGAATAAGAGGCTTCTTTTGTGTGTAGACGAAGCAGGAGAGCTAGGTGACAATTTTATGAAGTTCAGGAGGTCATTAAGAAGTATCCCGAGAGGCAGCAGCTTTTTCAGTCTAGTGCTGGGCACTGATAGAAAAGTGGCAGACCTAGCAGCAGCAGCAGAGGAAGATGCAAGTGCACGTGTGAGATTGGCTCACCCTTTCACTGTCTACCATCCCATTTATTTGATTGGAAAGAGTGATATTCTTGCCCAGGCTAGCAGCAGTGAGGATGATGTAAGCACAGATCCTACACATGTGATACGATATGGGAGGCCACTCTGGGCAGCATACTATGATTCAGTCGACACAACTGACAAGCTGGGCGCAACCATTCTGTTGGCAAAGATGAAGTTGCTTGGGAAGAACATTGATATCACAAAGCCAGGCTGGGTGACTTGGGACATAGCAATAGCTGTTTTTGCCTGTATTGTGGGATTAGATGTGGTTGCGTGGGGGACTCTTCCACAGCAACTTGTGGCAAAGCACATGAGAACTATCGTGAAGATGACAGAGGACAGGCGAAGAGTCTACACGGCAGCGGCTGTGGAGCCGGCTCTTGCTGCTGGTGCTGCTAAGTTGCTGCATGCCGAGAATGATAAATTTCTGGGTGATTTTCTAGACAAGCTGACGGAGGTTTGCCTAGATGGCTTGGTGCATGAAGGTATTAGGGGGGAGATGGTGGCCAGGATTATTATCGTGCTAGCTATGCATGAGTGCACAAAGAGTAAAGACTACATCCAACCTGTGACGATGGCCACCTTCTTGAATGCCATGTTTGGGAGCAGTGTTGTGGAGGAGTTGAAGGCTAATCTTGTGAACACGGAAACAACTCTTTTCTTCAACTCTTTCACCTCAACGTCTGTGGAATTTTCTCAGCAACTATTGGAGAGGGCCTTTGTTAGGTGTACTGCACTAGTTGTGAGGAGGAATGAGCGCATTCTTGACTTTGCCCTTCCTGGTCGTTTTGGCCCCTTGCCAGTCGGCCCTCGTGACCGTCCTGTGCTGCCAAGAGCTGCGAAGGTCATTCAGTGTCAAAACCAGGCAGTTTTTCATGGGACTACTTCCATTATAGGACAGATCAAAAACCAGAGGAATGAGCAGTCCTTCAACCGAGAAATAGAAGATCTTCAGGATGATACAAGGGCAGATTCCTGTGCAGATTTTTTTTTCCAAATTGGCCACAGAGGGAAGCCTGATGTTAAAGTCAATCATAACACTGTAGTGGCCTATGGCCTTTCTTCCTTCAAGCACCTTCAGTCAAAGAATATGAAAGATGCAAATGTTCTTCCTAAGTTGCTGCAGCTCTCTAGGACTTGTGAGGACATATTTAAGGATGCTGGTTGCGATGAACAGGATTTGTTACTTGACATGATCCCTATGGGATACAATGTCAAGCCATTCATAGAGGACGAGATGGGAGAGCATGAAGAGGAGGGCGAGATGGGAAAGGTTGATGACAAGGGAGAGGATCAAGAGGGTGATGACAAGGCAAAGGATGAAGACAAGGGAGGTGTGATATGGATGACATGGAAGGAAACAGGAAGGAGGACACAAAAGAGGAGGCATGTGTGAAATTAACTAGCATTATTGTATGACTTTGCTCCCTTTGGGTATGAGTTTATAGAGGCAAGAAAGCATAGGTACTTACCCTCCTTTAGGCTGAGGGCATTATGTTGATGGTTGGCTATCAGTAGTCTTCTATTTGACGGTGTCGTAGCACACATATATCTAAAGTCTGTTTTTGCGTGTGGTACTCCAATCATGAAAAGATGCAGGGGGAAAGAGAGATTGAGCTCTTGCAAGCACACACACACACTCACAAAACCCTAATAGAGAACACACAAGGTGAGAGCTGAATGTCTTCTTCTTCTTCACTCAACACTCAACACACCATATACAAGATAAGAGTACACACAATATGAAAGGTACTCAACTAATACATACACGGGTTCTCTATAGTGTGAACCCAACTAAATGAGCTGGCGCTATAACTATGCCAGTCTCTAGAATGGCTGTCACACAGCCTGTCATCCCACTGGCCGTATATCACCCAAGATCTCACCAACCATGCCAGTGGTGTAAGTGCGGGGCCTATCCCCCAGGCGGGTCATCAGTGTCCACCGCCTCACTAGAGCTCGATATCTTAACACTCCCCCTCGAGCTCAACTCCATCTCATGTACACCAAGCGAAGCCCTGAATCTGCGGAGCTTCTATGTACCCAATGCTTTGGTGAAGATGTCAGCTACCTGATCCTCTGTGCTGACATAAACAAGGTCAAGGTCTCCTGCCAAGACGACCTCTCTGACGAAATGGTAGTGGATCTCTATATGCTTCGTACGAGCATGAAAAACTGGGTTCTTGGCCAACTGTATACTGCTAATGTTGTCACAGAAAATGACAACTTGTCTATCCACTGATAGACCTGAATCTGCAAGTAGCTTTCTCAACCAAGCTATCTCACATGCTGCCATAGCAGCTCCTCTGTACTTGGCCTCTGTACTGGATAGAGCAACTGAGGCTGCTTCTTGTTGCGCTAAGTCCAGCAGCACTCCCCAAAGAAAACATGAATCCACTGGTAGATCTTCTATCTGAGATGCTACTAGCCCAATCAGCATCTGTGTATCCATGTACACATCTCTGTCCCAGTCTCATAGAATAGTCCAGTAGACCTCACATACCTCAGTATGCGTCTCACTGTATCCAAATGCGGTTTTCGTGGAACCTGCATAAACTGACTCACCAACCCAACAGCATAGCTCAAATCTGGTCTGGTCATCGTCATATAGATCAAGCTTCCTACTATGCGCCTATACATAGTAGGGTCCTCCAAAATCTCTTCGGAATCTGCACTCAACTTGCCATTCTGATCTAATGGTACGGAAATAGGCTTACAGCCTGTCATACCATACTTGGACAACATGTCCAAGCCATATTGTCTCTGCAGTAATCTAATACCATGTGGTGACCTAATCACCTCAATGCCCAAGAAATATCTGAGCTCCCCCAGATCCTTCATCTCAAACTTCTGTCTAAGCAAGATCTTTACATCAAAGATCTCTGCATCATGGTCCCTTGTAATGATCAAGTCATCTACATAGATGACAACAAGCATAACTCCTCTATCACCATGTCTCACATACAACGACAAATCTGCATTGGCTACATGAAAGCCAATAGTGACAAGATACTCAGAAATCTTGTCAGACCATGCTCTTGGTGCTTGCTTTAAGCCATACAAGGCTTTCTTCAACTTGCAAACATGCTCGGGGTGACTCACATCCTCATAACCAGGTGGCTGCAACATATACACCTCTTCTTGCAAATCCCCATGCAAGAATGCATTCTTTACATCCATCTGATGTAAAGATCATTGCTTTGACGCAGCCATTGATGTAAAGACCATTGCTTTGACGCAGCCACTGCTATCACAACTCTCACTGTTGCCATCTTGACAACTGGGCTGAAAGTTTCCTCATAATCAATGCCATATGTCTGCGCATATCCTTTGGCTACTAACCTAGCCTTATACCTGTTTATGCTTCCATCACTGTTATGTTTTACTTTGTACATCCACTTGCATCCAATGGCTTTCTTGCCTTCAGGCAATTGCACTAAGTCCCAAGTTTCATTTTCATATAGTGCATCCATCTCCTCATCCATAGCTTTCTCCCAACACACATTTCCAACAGCCTCATCAATGCATGTGGGCTCAACAACCTGCATAACCTTTGCCATATATGCATAGTGATGTGTCACATAACCATCATAGGTAAATCTTTGCACATGATTTTTCACTCTCCCAGATCTTCGTAGCTTTTCATTCATTGCTTCCATAGCCTTCTTTACACCAGGTGTTCTCATAGCTGGGATCCCAAGCTCCTCATCAAGGCTCATATTTGAGCCACTAGACTCTCCATCAACATGAGAATGCCCTGCAGAAATGTCAGGCATATCAAGGGGCTCAACCACTTTCTCTTTTCCTTTACGTGATGTACTAATCACATTTGCAGGACTGGTATTATGACGCAGCCTGTCACTTCATGGTCTATCAACAGACCCACTAGATGAGGACTCTCCTGGTCCACTCAAGGACTGTGATTGTTGACCTGCATTCTGTGCAATCACACTTACACTCACATCAGTCCCAACAGCTTCTTTTTCAGCAGCATACCAGTTGCTCATTGTTGAGATATCGAGCTCGTCTAGTGAGGCGGTGGTCACTGATAATCCGCCTGGGGGATAGGCCCCACACTTATACCACTGGCATGGTTGGTGAGATCATGGGAGATATGCGGCCAGTGGGATGAGAGGCTTTGTGACAGCCATTCTAGAGACTGGCATAGTTATAGCACCAGCTCATTTAGTCGGGTTCACATTATAGAGAACCTGTGTATGTATTTAATGAGTACCTTTCATATTGTGTGTACTCTTATTCTTGTATATGGTGTGTTGAGTGTTGAATAGAGAAGAAGAAGATTTTCAGCCTCTCACCTTGTGTGTTCTCTATTAGGGTTTTGTGAGTGTGTGTATGTGCTTGCAAGAGCTCAAGCTCTCTTTCCCCCTGCATCTTTTCATGGTATTAGAGCCTGGTTCGTGCTAAGGGCTGAGCTGCAAGCAAGAGAACCACAGGAAGCGGTACGAGGGTAAGAGCTTCAACTACTCTTCTCTATTGTGTTGGTGACTACACCCTTCTCGGGAGCTCTATGGGAGGCACCGGCAAACGATCTCTGATTGAGGAGCTTTCTTCGCGGGAGTAAAGCTATTGGGCAACTATACTATCTTTCGGACTTCGGACTGAAATTTCTGGGCCGAAAACACGTTTCGGGCGCGTCTGGACCTCCGTTTTTCAGAAAGCAGGCGATTTCGAGCACTGCGGGTAAGTCATCGATTCTCTGCAAAACTCTGTTTTAAGAACTGCAGGAAGACAGATTGACTGTGCAGACACTGTGGGTGCTGCAAAGAGGTCTACAGTTACCATTGGCTGTATGTATGCACATTGAAGTCACTGGTTGTGACATTTGAGAGTACTACAGTACCGCTGTGCAGAAAATACAGCAGTTTGTGTAGAAAAACCAGAGTGCAGGTTCTGGTAAAATTGTGTGTTTGGTAAGATGTCAAATGATGGGATAACTCAGATTGTGGCTGAGAAGCTGGATAAGAATAACTTCCATGCTTGGAGGTTCAGGTTAACGAATTTCCTGATGGGAAAAGGCTATTGGGACTACATAGAAGGTGAGCATGAAGAGGCACCGGAGATACCGGATATAAATCCGACTGCTGCAGATGTGAAAGAGTTTAAAGACTGGAACCAAGGAGTCAGGAAGGTTATGTATTGGCTATCCATTAGTATACATTCAGGATGCTAAGTCTCCCACAAGGAGGCATGGGACACCTTGGTAAAGCTTTATGAAACAAATACAAGGCACGTAAGATACAGTTGAAGAATGAACTTCATACTGTGGAGAAAAAGAGCATGTCTGTGAATGACTATGCGTTGAAGATAAAGGGTATTGTGGAATCCCTTGCATCTATTGGTGTGTCAGTAGATGATGATGACAAGGTGGAAGTCTGTCTACGTGGTCTCGGGCCACAATACAAGGCGTTTAAGACGTCTATTCAGACTCGAGAATACATTCCCAACTTTACAGATTTGGTGTCTATGTTGATTATCGAAGAGAAGAACTTGGGTGAAGACCAACAGTCTTCACAAAGCAAAAACAGTTCAGAGCAACAGGCCTTCTACACGAGTTCAGGAAGAGGACGAGGTAGAGGAGGTCGTGGACGCGGTCAAGGAGGTGGTCGAACAGGTAATTAGAATTATGGTCAGCAGCAGCAGCAGCAGCAACAACAACAGTCCCAGAATCAACAACAACAACAACACGCAGGTGGAAGAGGCAAATTCACAGGCAGGGAGAGTCAAAGAGGCCGTGGAAATTGGCAAAGGCAATATAATGATGCACGTGAATGCTATTATTGTGGTAAGTCTGGACATGTGCAGGCAGAATGTTATAAGAAGCAGGCTGACATGCAAAATGGGAAAGTGCAGCAGAACAACTATGCATCCTCCTCAAGCAAAAATAATGAGGACAATGAAAGGTTGTTTGTTATGCAGCATGTCGTGAATGCCATGTCTGAAAATGTTGATGCAGCACAAAAAGATAATGTATGGTATGTGGATTCAGGCGTTTCAAACCACATGACGAGTCATGGGGAGTGGTTCAAGGAGATGAAAAACCCGGAAAGACCAGGTTTTGTGGAAACAGGGGATGACACTGCTCACCCAAGAGTCACCCAATTGCCCACGTTGGAGATGTGCCATTGTCTACGCAGGATGGCAAAGTGAACTACCTTGCAGATGTACTTCATGTACCAAACATAACAAAGAATCTGGTTTCAGTTGGCCAGATGATTGAGCAGGGTTTGCAGGTTCGGTTTAACCCTGATGGGTGTTATGTTGAAAATTTCAAAGACAAGTGCAGGTTGGTTGCAAAAGGTAACAGAGTGGGCAGAATGTTTACGTTGAATGTAGACATGCCTGAAATGAGTGCTGCGATGTTTGCAAATGGTTCAGGAATTGTTGCAGACACAGACATATGGCATAAAAGAATTGGACATGTGAATGTGCAGAGATTGAAGTCTATGCAGACAAAAGGAATTGTGACAGGGTTGCCAAAATTTAAAGTGGAAGGTATGCATAAAATCTGTGAAGCATGCCAATTTGGGAAACAAACAAAGCATGTGTTTTCACGTAATAGATATGTGAGCAGAAATGCACTAGATGTTGTGCATTCAGATGTATGGGGTCCTACGAAGACCATATCTATGGGAGGCTGCAGGTATTATGTGACTTTCATTGATGACCACACAAGGAAAGTGTGGGTATATTTCATGAAAGAAGAGTGAGGTGTTCACTCACTTTCAGAATTTCAGAGTTTTGGTTGAAAAGCAAACAGGGAAATATGTCAAGTGCCTAAGGTCAGATGGAGGGGGAGAATACTTCTCTAATGAGTTCTCTGAATTTTTGAAGAAGAATGGTATTCGGAGACAGTTCACATGTGCAGATACACTCCGCAGCAAAATGGAGTTGCTGAGCGGAAAAACAAGCACATTGCTGAGATTGCGCGAGCATTGAGATGGAAGAGAAGAATATGTCACATTGCTATTGGGTTGAGGCTGTTTCTACAGCAGTATACATCATGAACAGGACTCCAACTGCAGCCATACATGATGTAACTCCAGAGGAGAGGTTTACTGGCAAAAAATCAGATTTGTCTCATCTGAAAGTCTTTGGATGCATTGCATATGTGCATGTGCCAGATGAGCTGAGAACTAAGCTGGACCCGAAAGCTGAAAAATGTGTGTTTATTGGATATTCCCTTGAGCAAAAGGGATACAGGTGTTATAACCCTGCTACACGTGAGTTGAGGGTAAGCAGGGATGTTGTGTTTGATGAGATGAGCAACTGGTATGTTGCTAAAAAAGAAGCTGTTGGGGCTGATGTGAGTGGAAGTGTGGTTGCACAGAATGCAAGTCAGCAATCACAGTCTTTGAGTGGACCAGGAGAGTCCTCATCTAGTGGGTCTATTGATAGACCATGGAGTGGCAGGCTGCGTCATAATACCAGCCCTGCAAATGTGATTAGTACATCACGTAAAGGAAAAGAGAAAGTGGTTGAGCCCCTTGGTATGCCTGACATTTCTGCAAGGCATTCTCATGTTGATGGAGAGTCTAGTGGCTCAGATATGAGCCTTGATGAGGAGCTTGGGATCCCAGCTATGAGAACACCTAGTGTAAAGAAGGCTATGGAAGCCATGAATGAAAAGCTACGAAGATCTGGTAGAGTGAAGAACCCTGTGCAGAGGTTTACTTATGATGGTTATGTGGCACATCACTATGCATATATGGCAAAAGTTGTGCAGGTTGTTGAGCGCACATGCATTGATGAGGCTGTTGGAAATGTGTGTTGGGAGAAAGCTATGGATGAGGAGATGGATGCACTATATGGAAATGAAACTTGGGATTTAGTGCAATTGCTTGAAGGCAAGAAAGCCATTGGATGCAAGTGGGTGTACAAAGTTAAACATAACAGTGATGGAAGCATAAACAGGTACAAGGCTAGATTGGTAGCCAAAGGATATGCGCAGACATATGGGATTGATTATGAGGAAACTTTCAGCCCAGTTGTCAAGATGGCAACGGTGAGAGTTGTGATAGCAGTGGCTGCATCAAAGAAATGGTCTTTACATCAGATGGATGTAAAGAATGCATTCTTGCATGGGGATTTGCAAGAAGAGGTGTATATGTTGCAGCCACCTGGTTATGAAGATGAGGGTCACCCGGAGCATGTTTGCAGGTTGAAGAAAGCCTTATATGGCTTAAAGCAAGCACCAAGAGCATGGTCTGACAAGATTTCTGAATATCTTGTCACTATTGGCTTTCATGTAGGCAATGCAGATTTCTCATTGTATGTGAGACATGGTGATAGAGGGGTTGTTCTTGTTGTCATCTATGTAGATGACTTGATCATTACGAGGGACCATGATGCAGAGATCTTTGATGTAAAGATCCTGCTTAGACAGAAGTTCGAGATGAAGGATCTGGGGGAGCTCAGATATTTCTTGGGCATTGAGGTGATTAGGTCACCACTTGCTATTGGATTACTACAGAGACAGTATGGCTTCGACATGTTGTCCAAGTATGGTATGACAGGCTGTAAGCCTATTTCTGTGCCATTGGATCAGAATGGCAAGTTGAGTGCAGATTCAGGAGAGATCTTGGAGGATCCTACTATGTACAGGCGCATGGTAGGAAGTTTGATCTACATGACGATCACCAGACCAGATTTGAGCTATGCTGTTGGGTTGGTGAGTCAGTTTATGCAGATTCCACGAAAACCGCATCTGGATGCAGTGAGACGCATACTGAGGTATGTGAAGTCTACTTTGCATTGTGGACTATTCTATGAGACTGGGACAGAGATATGTGTACATGGGTACACAGATGCTGATTGGGCTGGTAGTATCTCAGATAGAAGATCTACCAGTGGATTCATGTTTTCTTTGGGGAGTGCTGCCGTGACTTGGAGCAGCAAGAAGCAGCCTACGGTTGCTCTATCGAGTACAAAGGCTGAGTATAGAGGAGCTGCTATGGCAGCATGTGAGGTAGCTTGGTTGAGAAAGCTACTTGTAGATTTGGGTCTATCAGTGGATAGACAAGTTGTCATTTTCTGTGACAACATTAGCAGTATACAGTTGGCCAGGAACCCAGTCTTTCATGCTCGTACGAAGCACATAGAGGTCCACTACCACTTCGTCAGAGAGAAGGTCTTGGCAGGAGACCTTGACCTTGTTTATGTCAGCACAGAGGATCAGGTAGCTGACATCTTCACCAAAGCATTGGGTACAGAGAAGCTTCGCAGATTCAGGGCTTCGCTTGGTGTACATGAGATGGAGTTGAGCTCGAGGGGGAGTGTTGAGATATCGAGCTCGTCTAGTGAGGCGGTGGCCCACTGATGACCCGCATGGGGGATAGGCCCCACACTTATACCACTGGCATGGTTGGTGAGATCATGGGAGATATGCGGCCAGTGGGATGACAGGCTGTGTGACAGCCATTCTAGAGACTGGTATAGTTATAGCGCCAGCTCATTTAGTCGGGTTCACATTACAGAGAACCTGTGTATGTATTTGATGAGTACCTTTCATATTGTGTGTACTCTTATTCTTGTATATGGTGTGTTGAGTGTTGAATAGAGAAGAAGAAGATTTTCAGCCTCTCACCTTGTTTGTTCTCTATTAGGGTTTTGTGAGTGTGTGTATGTGCTTGCAAGAGCTCAAGCTCTCTTTCCCCCTGCATCTTTTCACTCATCTCATCAAAGACAACATCCCTGTTTACCCTCAACTCACGTGTAGCAGGGTTATAACACCTGTGTCCCTTTTGCTCAAGAAAATATCCAATAAACACACATTTTTCAGCTTTCGGATTCAGCTTAGTTCTCAGCTCATTTGGCACATGCACATATGCAATACATCCAAGGACTTTCAAATGAGACAAATCTGGTTTTTTGCCAGTAAACCTCTCCTCTGGAGTTACATCATGTATGGTTGCAGTTGGAGTTCTGTTCATGATGTATACTGCTGTAGAAACAACCTCAGCCCAATAGCTATGCGGCATATTTTTCTCTTCTATCAATGCCCGCGCAATCTCAGCAATGGGCTTGTTTTTCCGCTCAGCAACTCCATTTTGCTGCGGAGTGTATCTGCATGTAAACTGTCTCCGAATACCATTCTTCTTCAAAAATTCAGAGAACTCATTGGAGAAGTACTCTCCCCCTCCATCTGACCTTAGGCACTTTACATATTTCCCTGTTTGCTTTTCAACCAAAACTCTGAAATTCTGAAAGTGAGTGAATACCTCACTCTTCTCCTTCATGAAGTATACCCACACTTTCCTTGTGTGGTCATCAATAAACGTCACATAATACCTGTAGTCTCCCATAGATATAGTCTTCGTAGGACCCCATACATCTGAATGCACAACATCTAGTGTATTTTTTCTCACATATCTGTTACGTGGAAACATATGCTTTGTTTGCTTTCCAAATTGGCATGCTTCACATATTTTCTGCATACCTTTCACTTTAAATTTTGGCAGCTCTGTTACAATTTTCTTAGTCTGCATAGACTTCAATCTTTGCACATTCACATGTCCAATCCTTTTATGCCAAATGTCTGTGTCTGCAACAATTCTTGAACCATTTGCAAACATCGCAGCACTCATTTCAGGCATGTCTACATTGAACGTAAACATTCTGCCCACTGTGTTGCCTTTTGCAACCAACTTGCACTTGTCTTTGAAGTCTTCAACATAACAACCATCAGGGGGTGAAAGCAAGGGTTGGTGGTACAAAAAAGGGGTCAATTTTTTTTCCACCTTTTTGGTACTTTGGGGGGGGGGGAAATTTGAGGGTAAAAGGTTTGTATTTAGGAACTATTTTTAAGATCTTTGAGAATCTTTTGTGCAGTACCATCCCGTGAGAGTAGTGGTGTCATGAGTGGTGCTAGTGGTTTCAAGTTTTTATCGTTTTTGCTCATTTGTGTTTGAACTAAGCGGACGTCGTCTGGTCGCCTTCCCCCCCCCCTCTCTCTCTCTCTCTCTCTCTCCCCGCATTCGATTGTAGCAGAGCTGCTCTGCTCTAGAGCTCGCATTGATCAGTCGTCTAGCCCATGAGGACCCCAAAAGCCAAGGGAGTTGCTGCCAGCAGAGCGTCACCTTCAACATGCAAACCGAAAGCGAAGGCAAAGGAGGGCATGGTGCCTCCTGGCAGCAGCAACAAGAAGGGTGCTTCCACCACACCCCCCCAACAAACAAAGCCGGAGCACATAGCTAGTCCCAACACAAGGGCAAGTGCAAAATAGTGCAAGGTCGACTCCGAACAGACCTCACTCCTCTTCGACGACGATGAATCAAAATCTACCAGCAAGTCAAGATGTGGTACGCTATTCATTGGCATATGCATGTGCTAAGTAAATGGTGCATGTTCACTCCCTGCACTGACATTTGAAGTTAAATGAACAGTACTATATCTGGGAGCGTCACCTTCAACATGCAAACCGAAAGCGAAGGCAAAGGAGGGCATGGTGCCTCCTGGCAGCAGCAACAAGAAGGGTGCTTCCACCACACCCCCCAACAAACAAAGCCGGAGCACATAGCCAGTCCCAACACAAGGGCAAGTGCAAAACAGTGCAAGGTCGACTCCGAACGGACCTCACTCCTCTTCGACGACGATGAGTCAAAATCTACCAGCAAGTCAAGACGTGGTACGCTATTCATTGGCATATACATGTGCTAAGTAAATGGTGCATGTTTACTCCTTGCATTGACATTTGAAGTTAAATGAACAGCACTATATTTGGTACTTTGCAATAGAAAATTTGGTACTCTTTGAGTACCACAATTGGTTCTGTAGGGCATCACCTTAGACACAATGTCGGGGCACCACATTTAATCTATAGGAGTGAGCAATTCTCTGATTTGTTTTGAACACATTTTAGGTAAGAACAAAATGGAGGAGTACCCTCAACAAACCAGGTTCTGTTACACGGCACAGGACCTGCATGAAGAGTACGGTCTCAGTCTTGAGGGCAAACTCTTCAAGGACTTGACTGATGAGGACATGCCACCCGAGTAATGGTTAACTGTATTCAAGTTCAAGTACCAAAAGAACAGCAAGATCTATTTAAACCATTTGCAGCCACAACTGGTGGAAGATTGCAAACTTCTATTCTCCAAAGTTTATCAGGGGTCCCCTTCATGTGGTGAATTGATCAACAAATTTGCTACGTGCTACGCTTTTGAGAAATGCCATGCAGCAAAAAAAGACCCAACAGGGTAAAAAGTAGCGTGGGCCCGGTTTGGGGAAGGAGTGTTGCAGATGATATCATCTAGGAGTGGCAGGCTTGAGCGTAAAATTAAGGCATGGAGGAGGCAAAATGTTTCCTCCCCTGGCAGTGTCCTGCATTCAGATAAGAAGGCCCGGATGACTCAAAGTGGTAGTAATATCTGCACAAAACCAGAGAATGCTGGCAGAGGGGTAATTACTGACTACCTACTTGATTTAGAGGCATTGCTGCAAAGACTGGCAGACCCAGTATCACATCCAGGATGGTCAAACCTCAGAAGCCTGAAGGCCTCTATTCAAGCAAACAAGGACTAGCTACTGGTATATGAAGGTAGAAAGGACGTGGCTAAGAGTTTGATGGAAGACATCAATACCCTGGAAGCACGCATTGTTCAGCTTCAGCAACAAATCCATGTTCCGGATGAAGAGATCAGAGAGGTGGAGGCTGAGCTAGGAGCAAGTCGGCGCTTGTTGCGACGACACGGGATTTTCAAAAATATCCAAAAGCTCCAAGCGGAGGTTGAACAGTAGGAGGTATTGTATTTCTGGCCTATTGCATTGTGTTTGATTGTTGATAGTGTTTAATTTGCACATGGTTTGGCAATTTGGCATGTTTCACTTCTTGATTGGTTTATCAGCTGACATTTTTGGTGGTTTTGAAACTTCTTGAACTGTTTTGGTACTTTCTTTACTTGTTTTAGTATTTTTTATAACACTTGGTGTTGTGCTGCTGCCTTTCTTGGTACTTAATGGTGCTTCTTTATTTCATTTGGTACTCTATGGAACTATTTTTGTGCTGTTTTGGTACTTTCAGGTTACTGAGTTTAGTCTAATAGGGCACCTTTGGTTGTCTTGGATAATTGGTTGCACCCATGACTGGTACTTTTGGTGCTTTACTGTTCATTTGAAACTCTTTTGACCTATTATGATACTGCTTTGGTACTTTCTAGCTACAAGTTTTAGAGTCTTTAAGGTATTGCAGGTACATCTTGGGTTCAATGTTGGCACTAACTTTGGTACTTTTTGTGCTTCTTTGCTTCATGTGGTACTCTTTTGAAGTGTTTTGGTACTGAAGTTGAGCTTTTATTTGGTCTTATATGGTAGTGCTAAATATGTCTTGGGTGCTATCTAGGTATTATCTTTGGTATTTTTTGTTTTCTTTGATTCGTTTGGTACTTTTTGCACTATTTTGGTACTAGTTTGGAATTTCACTGTTGTGACAAGTTTTTGGATCTTTTGGGTATTTTTGGGAGTCTTGTGTGTTTTTGGTACTTAATTGTACTAAATTATTACTGTTTACAACTGTTTTGGCATAATTTACATGTTTTGGTACTGTTTAGTTACCTTTTGGTACTTTTTTGATACTGATTTGTTAACCTTTTGGTACTGTTTTGGTTTGTCATTGGTTTGTCTTGGTACTGTTTTGTTACCTATTTTGGTACTATTTTGCTACTTTTTGGTTTTGTTTTGGTACTGTTTTGTTTTCTATTTGGTGCTATTTTGCTACTATTTGCTACTATTTTGGTACTGATTTGCTACCTTTTTAGCACTGTCTGTAACCTATTTGGTACTATTTTAATACTATTTGGTACTATTCTGCTACTATTTGATATTATTTTGGTACTGCTTTGCTACATTTTTGGTATTGTTTTGGTAGTTTTTGGTACTTCATGTACCAATTTTGTGTTGTTTAAAACTATTTTGGTACAATCCAACCTTTTTTAGTACTGTTCTGGTAGTTTTTGGTACTTCATGTACCAATTTAGTGTTGTTTAAAACTATTTTGGTACAATCCGATCCTTTTTAGTACTGTTTTTATTCTACTTGGGTTTGGCTTGGGAGTTGTTGAAACTTCATTGTACCCATTTAGTGCTGTTTAGAACTGTTATGGTACAATTTACCTGTTTTGGTACCTATTCTGGTTCAGTTTTTGTACTGCTTTTGTACTTCCTTGCTAATTGTTTGTTTTGGTGGATAAGTGGATAGAGTATGTTTATTTTGCAGATGGAGTATGTGAAGCTCCACAATGAATGCTTGGAGACCCAAGACCATCAAGAATTTGTACATAAGTTGTGTGCTGATGTGAAGAGGGGGATGAAATATACATTGACTCCAAGAATTTGTATAAGTTGTGTGCTGATGTGAAGAGGGGGATGAAATATACATTGACTCCAAGGCCTCATGTTGTGGACCCTGCCAACACAATTCATGTGTTTGGTACTTGTGTTGCCTGTGGGGAGGCTTTGAGGCTTCTTACGTGGTTGGTACCTTCATGCTTCCTTTTGCAGGCATCAGTACCATCCATTGTGTTTTGTAGCTGTGTTGAGAACAAGAGATATGTGCGTGAAGGCACGTTGCAACACCGCAATCCCTTCGGAGGCAAAGGCCTGGTGTCAGGGAGGTCATTATTGAAGAGTAAGTGGGGTGTTTGTGTTGGACACTATATGTTTATATTGTTTGAACTGATGATCTAATCTTGTCTTTCATCTTTGTACATATGTAGGTAGAGAATCTTTCGGTGCGGACACCCATGACACCACCCCAAAGGATAGGAAGGATCTCCTTGGTCACAGTAAGTCAGATGCCACTTACATGTTTAAAGAAGATCCTTACAAGTCAGTGCAGAAAATACTGTAAGACCTTCATGCCAACACAAGGGAAGGGAAAGGGGCTGAGCTTGCTGTAGACTCAAGCATGGGGGAAGATCGACTAAAAGCGGAAGTGCAGGAGAGAGACAAAGACGAAAAGGGACCAGAGGAGAAAGAACAGGGGGGAAGTGATCTGATTGAGGAGGTTGCTGAGCAAGAGACTGACCAAGGCGAGAAGAACAATGAAGAGATGCCGGCTGTTGAGGAGGTGACAGTTGAAGTTCTCTTAGAGGCAGAGGTTTTGGCTACGGCATCAACATCTGCAAAGGACAAGGCAGGTAGAAAGAGGAGGAAGAACAAAAATAGAGCAACGGAAGCTCAAAGTGCACAGGAGGCTGCAGGTGCAGAGGAGCCCAAAGACACTGAGGAGGCTAAAAGAAATGAGGAGGCCAGAGCGGCGGGGGAAGCTACTGAAAGTGCTGAGGAGGCTAAAGGTGCAGAGGGGGATGAAGGTGTAGAGGAGGCTAAAAGCGTGAAGGAGGCCAAAGAGGTGGGGGAAGCTACTGAAAGTGCAGAGCAGGTTAAAGGTGCAGAGGAGGGTGAAGGTGTAGAGTTGCCTAAAGGCACGGAGGATACAAAAGGTGTGGGGAAGGACAGAGTTGCGGAGGAGACACCTGATGCAACGCCCTTAGAAACAGGTGTGGGGAAGGACAGAGCTGCGGAGGAGACACCTGATGCAACGCCCTTAGAAACAGGTGATAGCAATGATTCAGCCACCCTCTTCGAGCTCTTCGCTATGAAATGTAGAAAGCGCCCCGTTGGTGGTGGTCTCAAGCCGCAAGGCTGCAAAATTAGCTGATGTTACAGCATTTTGTACTTGCTTCTGGACTAATTTGAAATACCAGCCCATTTTGCTTTTGTCGATGCGTTTTGTGTCATGCCACTCTACTCTTGAAAGGTGTCAATGTGTTTGTAAACTGTCATGTCCTACTGTCACTGTTTTGTAACCTTTTATTGGTGCCCAATGTCTAACTTTGCTTTTGCGAAAAGGCTGTGTTCTTCTACTCATATAGTTTAGTGGTACTACAACAGGGGACCATTGGTGGCTACATGAACAACCACCGGATACATCAATGCCGATACATGTAATGGCAAGCAATAGGTGCCTTGTTGTTTTGGATGTCAATGGAGTGCTACTAAAGGATTATGTTGAAGCACCCAAGGATTTGTGGGGCAGCTCCCGTTCCCAGATGGAATTAGGCCCCGAGGTGTGCAAGTGTCTCAATGCAAATATTGTGTCGTCAGACCTGATGCGGAGGACTTCATCATCAACTTGAGGAAGCGATGCGACGTGATGCTCTGGTCATGTAGCCAAAGGAAGAACTTGATGGCCATAATGAATGCTTGCTTCCCTCGGTTGATGAAGATGAAAGGCCTCTTTTTAGGTATTTATCCCTAAACTTTCACAACTGGTTTTATTGATTTTGATACTGTTTGGCTAGCTTTGCTATTGTTCTGTACACAATCTGGTACTATTTGGTAGTTTGGTACTTTTGGCACTACTAACACAATTTGGTACTTTTTGGAACTTTGGTACTCTAGTGCTATGCTGCTGTGGACTATGTTTGTTCATGTGTACACAATTTGGCACTGTTTTGTACATAATTTGGTACTCTTTGGTTATCTTGGGTACTTTGGTACTCTGATGCTATGGTAGTTTGAAACTGTGTTTTTTACTTTGTACACAATTTGGTACTGTTTGGTGCTTTGATACTATGGTACTTGGTTCTGTGCTTGGTAACATTTGTGTACACAATTTTATAATGTTTGGTACTTTGGTTATTTGGTACTTTGGTACTGTGTTGTACCAAGTTTGGTACCTTTTCACTGTTATGTACTGTTTGTTAGCTTTGGTACTCTTATTTGTGCTGCTATTCTAATTGCTTGGTTTACCTGTTATACAGATATTTTTGACCAGTCTCATTGTGAGAGGTGGGCTACCAAACTCAGAGATGTGCCAGTCCTTACGAAGGAGTTCGGTAACAAGCCTATTTTTCTGAAGCTCTTAAGAAAAGTGTGGCGCAAGTATCCGCAATTCAATGAAACAAACACCCTCCTTGTGGACGACACGAGATACAAGTCCTTGAAGAATGATTACGACTCGTGCTGCTGCATCCGGTCATATGAGCCTAAGTATTATGACCCCGACAAGCCGAAGTATCTTATGGATGTCATTTTCCCGTGGATCTCTGGGTGGCTAGCTGATAAGTTTCCCACTGCTTACAGCCACCGGAATCCCTTGTTTGATGTTGAGGATGACATTTCCTCGTTCGTTGTCAACTACTTTGTATCTATGGAGGGGTATTCGTACCGCTTTGACCCCCCTGATGTGTAAAAGATTCTGTATGCTTGTACATTGCCTTTGGCATTTAATGATAATTATCTTTTTGTACATGTACTTTTTTTGGCTACTGCTTTTGTACTTTTCTGTTACTACTTGGTGAAAACAAAAAGGAACAGTACCAAAATTTGGTACTGCAAAAACATAGCAAAGCTAAAAACAATAAAGCAGAGTACCAAATTGATAACACAGCAATAGCATTAGACAGTACTGATCACAAGTAAGATTCTAATCAAGAGAATTAGACAGTACTGATCACAAGCAAGATTCTATTAAAGAGAATTACAACTGTTGCCAGTGGTTAGAATTGTAGTTGGGGTAAACACTGTATGGCTCCCGTCCTGGTCACTTCCGTCTTCATATGGCATACTGTTGTAGATATTTTCATATATCTCTGAGGATAGTTTAAAGTGGTGATGGAGGCCAGGGATAGCCTCCATGGGGAACGGTATGGCTCTAACAAGATGCGAGTAGATCATCACCGGTGGTGTCTGATCTAATAGGGTATAGGTATCAACTTTGCCCTCAACCTGGGCATAGTACAAGCCCTCAACTAGCAATCCACCTCTTACGATCTTGTTATGCCAAAGGTCCTTCAGTACTGTTGGTGCTACATAAACGGTTTTTGTGCAGGTAAGAAGTCCTCCTTCTCCTCAGCTATGTTCACTGCAAAGTTATCCCCAATGGACAATAATTGGCTCAACACCTTAGGGTCTCCTTCATACATAGGCATGCTTAAATCCTCACTTACATGGGAGGAAAACAAATCATTGTAGTTCTTCTCATCATCGTCGTCCTCATCACTATTTGTAGGTTGTACTGACTCTGTCAATGGCTCGATGGAGACATATTTCCATTCTTCAATGTGCTGTTTATTATTGCATCTCCTCCACTGCCCATTCACACATGGATCACAGAAGCATGACAGCATACAAAAACGCACATCACATGGATTGTGCGTTGAGTAGCCGTCAACATAATGGAATGAGCGAGAGCCTGCAATTGGTTTACAGTCCCACAACGGAAAACGCAGCACATCATTCGGTGAAACCAACCAGAACACCCTCCTTGTGGTGCTGGCACTTCCACCTTCCGTTGTCGGCTGAAACCTCACGTTCAAAAAATTGACCACATCAGCCGCACACTTCATGGGCCAGCCATTGGGTTTTAGCTCTTCGTGCGTCAGGGTTCTCTTGATAATAGCACCTACACCATCATGCTCTCCTTTTCCATGCCCTGAAGCAAAGAAGTTATGCATCATAAAAGCAATCCTGTCAACTGATAATACCTAGCTACGAAATAGTGTGGTCTTTGTGCCTTGAACTGTGAAGCGGCACCATCTGACCATACCCAATGATAATGCAAACAGTGTCCTTGCTGTTTCATCCAGTTGTCATGCAGCATAAAACAATGCTGAACAAAGAGCGTGTCATGGAGCTTATCATCTGATATGTAAAAATGCACAGTCTTCTCAATAGATCCTACTGAAGTTCTGATATAAGAGATGTGTACCAGTATTGTTACCTGTGTTGACCACCAATGCATGGACTGGATCTCATTTTGCACTTTAAAGCTGTAATTCTCTGCAAAATCAACAATAGATACCACAACATCTCTGGGAAACTTAAGCAAGCAGTCTTTGAATTGTTGGGCCTGCCACCTAAACATAAAGTTGTGCTTAACGAAGCTTTTCAGATGATCTGAAAAGAGATGAATGAAAGTTGCACTTTTCATCCTTTCCACGACCAAGTCCTTTCGCTTCTTCTCTTTTCCATCACCATTAACCTGTCTAGTGCCCACATCCTGGAATATCTTAACAGTCACCTCCTTGCTATCTGTTGCAATCTGGCTGGGCAGAATGACAACTTTCTTACACCGCATTTGGGGCACTCTCCAAGCAAGCATCTCTTTGCATGATATTCACCCTCCTTAGGGCGAGGGCACAATATAAAATCCAGCAAGTTACTTATGTGTTGAAAAACAGCCTGGTTTGCAGAACATTGGCCTGCCTCACTATGTGTAGCGCTCTTTCAATCTTCGGACAAAAAAAGGCTTGAGTGTCTCAAAGTGACAACTTCACTGCAGGATACATGCTCTTGAATCTTTTGTAGAGCTCCACCTTTAAACGAAAAATGAACCACGTTAGAGCTCAGAATACTATCAAACAAGAGTAAAGCACCAAAGCTGTTCACAGTACAAAATTTGGTACTGTAAACCACCAACTCATTCTAAAGTACCAAATTTGGCACTGTAGTGCCAGATAACAGACTATAGTGCCAAATTTGATGCAGAAAAGCACCATATTAGGCTCTAGGCGGACCATAGTACCCAATTGGATACTTTTCTACATTAAGCATGGTACCAAATTGGATCATAGTAGCAAATTGGGTGCTTTTGTGAATACAAAAAAGCACCAAATTTGGTTCTATGTACCAAGCTGGAACCATAGTACCCAATTTGGTACTGTTTTACATACTGCATATTACCAAAATGGATCCATAGTGGCAAATTGGGTACTTTTTTGGATACAGAAAAGCTTTAAAATTGGTACTATGCATCTAGTTTGGTACTTTTTTGTATTCACTAAAAGCACCCAATCTGTTTCCAAAACCCAATTTGGTATAATACTACCAAGTGTGAGTGGTGCCCAAAAACACCAAATTGGATTTGTGGAACCCCTTAGGTACTATGCAGGCACACTTAAAGCACCCTGCATAGTACCAAATTTGATCCATAGTACCAAATTGGCTATTTCTTTGTATACTTCACAGTACCATAATTGGAAGCTTAGTACAAAATTGGATACTTTTTTGGATACAAAGAGCGCCATAATTGGTACTATGCATCTAGTTTGGTACTTTTCAGTATCCTCTAAAAGCACCAAATCTGTTTCCAAAAGGTATTATACTACCAAGTGTAACTGGTGCCCAAAAAAACCAAATTGGAGCTGTGGAACACCTTAGGTACTAACCAGGCACACTTAAAGCACCCTACATAGTACTGAACTTGATCCATAGTACCTAATTGGCTATTTCTCTGTATACTTTACAATACCATACAGTGGATGCTTAGTACAAAATTGGATACTTTTCTGGATATAAAACGCTCCAAAATTGGTACTATGCATCCATTTGGTACTTTGCAAGATACATTGAAAGCACCAAATCTGTCTCCAAAACCTAATTTGGTATTACACTACCAAGTGTGAGTGCTTCTCAAAAGTGCCAAATTGAGATTGTGCTTCCTTACTCTTGGACATTGCAACCAAAAGTTGTACCGTGAATCCTGTTGGGGTACAATGCAAAATTCAGAGAAGTGCCAAATTTAATCCTATGGAGGTGGAATTGGTACCTACAATGATACTATTATGGAGCTGGGAATTCAAACAATGGTATGTACTTGGATCTGGGAATTGGTACCTACAATGATTGCAGTACCAAATAGGTACTTATGGCCTAGAGTGATTGCTGGTAAAAAACTACCAGTTTGGTACTGAACAGCCAAGCTTTCAGTGCTGCCCAAAGACTACAAATTTTGAACTATTCCAACAGAAATCAAGGCCACCATGGATTGCATTGTAGCAAAAACATATTACCTGAGAGTTATCTAGAAGCTGAATTGGATGTTTGATGACACATTTTGCCTCGATCCTCTGCTTACAAATATCCTGTTTGTTTGGTGAAACTCTCGTCTCAGATTTCCAAAAAGCGGTCACCAAATCTCTAGTTTCACTTGTGATGCTTGTATACAAAGGCAATTGTCTGTGACAAGCACTAAGTGGCAACACTTCATTCTCATCTTTCGTTTCCAGTCGACTGCTGCTGCCGCTATATTCCGTCGATGAACACCCAAGACAGCAGCAATTTTGGACTAGTTCACTGACATTGTTCTCTGATCACCATGGTTTAGTATCATCATCAAAGAGGCTCTCTTTACAAACAGCTCACTTGCAGAGTGAGGTACTTTCAATTGAGTCAATGTGTTGCGAACGTTGGAAAGAAGACTCGATTGCACATCCGAACTCCTCAACTTGGAAAACGGCTGATGATGCATGAGCTGCTCTCTAGAATTTCCTGTTGTTCTACTGTTGTTAGTCCTTGGGTCGATGCCAACATCTAGCCATGGCTTTGCATATATTGTTCCTTGACCTGGTTCTTGAAAGGCTACCTTCCCTAGCAAGGTTGCGCTCCTTGCATCGTTGCTCACACTTCTTTTGTGCCCAATAGCCCCGGAGAAATTCTTGGTTGCCGACAGGTTCGTGAGCAGCTTGGGTTTCATTGATAGTATCCTCTGTAAATGTAGGTATCCCTGACTCAAGGTTAGTGAAGGGATCACACTCAACCTCCAGCATCATCTCTGTAAATATGGTGACGGCCTGAGCTACCATGTTTATAGAGAGAGAGAGAGGGCTATGGTGTTCCACAGGGGATAGAGGATGTGCAGGAGAGAGGTCTGAGAGAGAGAGAGAGAGAGAGGTCTGAGAGAGAGAGAGAGAGACAGAGAGGGGAGGTCTGAGAGAGAGAGAGAGAGGGAGAGAGAGAAATCTGCTTCCTTGCATTCCACCCGCGTCTCCACGTCTCCACCCACGTCTATCTGTTATGGGACGTTTCAAAAAAAGACTAAAGTATCACACCTCTCAGGGAATTTTCACAGCTTAATATTTCTCCTTTATTTCCTTTTTGCCCTCTTTTTCTTTACTCTTGTCCTACCAAGCCTAGGTGGTATATCAAGGACAACCAATTTTGTACCACCATCCCTTGCTTTCACCAACCGAACCTGCAAACCCTGCTCAATCATCTGGCCAACTGAAACCAGATTTTTTGTTATGTTCGGTACATGAAGTACATCTGCAAGGTACTTCACTTTGCCATCTTGCATAGACAATGGCACATCTCCAACATGGGCAATTGGATGAGCAGTGTCATCCCCTGTTTCCACAAAACCTGGTCTTTCTGGGTTTTTCATCTCCTTGAACCACTCCCCATGACTTGTCATGTGGTTCGAAGCACCTGAATCCACATACCACACATCATCTTTTTGTGCTGCTTCAACATTTTCAGACATGGCATTCACGACATGCTGCATAACAAACAACCTTTCATTGTCCTCATTATTTCTGCTTGAGGATGCATAGTTGTTTTGCTGCACTGTTCCATTTTGCATGTCAGCCTGCTTCTTATAACATTCTGCCTGCACATGTCCAGGCTTACCACAATAATAGCATTCACGTGCATCATTATATTGCCTTTGCCAATTTCCACGGCCTCTTTGACTTCCCCTGCCTCTGAATCTGCCTCTTCCACCTACGTGTTGTTGTTGTTGTTGTTGTGTATTCTGGGACTGTTGTTGTTGTTGCTGCTGGCCATAATTCTGATTACCTGTTCGGCCACCTCCTTGACCGCGTCCACGGCCTCCTCTACCTCGTCCTCTTCCTGAACTTGTATAGAAGGTCTGTTGCTCCGAACTATTTTTGGTTTGTGAAGACTGTTGGTCTTCACCCAAGCTCTTCTCTTCTATAATCAGCATAGACACCAAATCTGTAAAGTTGGGAATGTTTTTCCGAGTCTGAATAGACGTCTTGAACACCTTGTATTGTGGCCCGAGACCACGTAGATAGACTTCCACCTTATCATCATCATCTACTGACACACCAATAGATGCAAGGGATTCCACAATACCCTTTATCTTCAGCGCATAGTCATTCACAGACATGCTCTTTTTCTCCACAGTATGAAGTTCGTTCTTCAACTGTATCTTGCGTGCCTTGGTATTTGTTTCATAGAGTTTAACCAAGGTGTCCCATGCCTCCTTGGGGGACTTGGCATCCTGAATATGCCCAATCATGGTGTCCTGTATACTAATGGAGAGCCAATACATTACTTTCCTGGCTCCTTGGTTCCAGTCTTTAAACTCTTTCACATCTGCAGCAGTCGGATTTATGTCTGGTATCTCCGGTGCCTCTTCATGCTCATCTTCTATGTAGTCCCAATAGCCCTTTCCCATCAGAAAATTCGTCAACCTGAACCTCCAAGCATGGAAGTTATTCTTATCAAGATTCTCAGCCACACTCTGAGTTATCCCATCATTTGACATCTTGCCAAACACACAATTTTACCAGAAACAGCACTGTGGTTTTTCTGCACAAACTGCTGTATTTTTTGTAGCGGTACCGTAGTACTCTCAAATGTCACAACCCGTGACTTCAATGTGCATACATACACCCAATGGCAACTATTGACCTCTTTGCAGCACCCACAGTGTCTACACAGTCAATCTGTCTTCCTACAGTTCTTAAAACAGAGTTCTGTAGAGAATCAATGACTTACCTGCAGTGCTCGAAATCGCCTGCTTTCTGAAAAACGGAGGTCCAGACGTGCCCGAAACACGTTTTCGGCCTAAAAAATTCAGTCCGACAAGACTATATAGTTTCCCAATAGCTTTACTCCCGTGAAGAAAGCTCCTCAATCAGAGATCGTTTGCCGGTGCCTCCCGTAGAGCTCCCGACAAAGGTGTAGTCACCAACACAAATAGGGAGAAGAGTAGTTGAAGCTCTTATCCTCGTACCGCTTCCTGTGGTTCTCTTGCTTGCAGCTCAGCCCTTAGCATGAACTAGGCTCTGATACCATGAAAAGATGCAGGGGGAAGAGAGCTTGAGCTCTTGCAAGCACACACACACACTCACAAAACCCTAATAGAGAACACACAAGGTGAGAGGCTGAATGTCTTCTTCTTCTTCACTCAACACTCAACACACCATATACAAGATAAGAGTACACACAATATGAAAGGTACTCAACTAATACATACACGGGTTCTCTATAGTGTGAACCCAACTAAATGAGCTGGCGCTATAACTATGCCAGTCTCTAGAATGGTTGTCACACAGCCTGTCATCCCACTGGCTGCATATCACCCAAGATCTCACCAATGCCAGTGGTGTAAGTGCGGGGCCTATCCCCCAGGCGGGTCATCAGTGTCCACCGCCTCACTAGACGAGCTCGATATCTCAACAAATCAGATGTGCATTATCCCATACTTTCATACTTGTATAAACTATGGTTTCATGACAGTTTCATATCGGACCTGAAGTATTGTGTTATAGTGTATGATGTCTAAATGGCAGTCTCTCAATTCTCATTGTAACTTTACAAACCTGAGTTTTAATGACAGTGTGTAGGAGTAATCGTTTTTTATCATTTTCGTTTTTCAAATTTCAATATCAAGCTTTTACTAATCTTCAGTTAGATTCTGCAATGTAGGTGTAAATGTTTAATCCCCTTTGGCAAAGACTTATGTTTTTTTGTTCTGGGTCTAGAGTCATACTTCAAAACTTCATACTTGCATGGGTTGCTAGGTCAGTGAACAAGCTCAAGGTTTTCAAGAATTGTGTTATGTAAGCTTGAGCACAAAGAGTACTCTTGATCATATTGAGTTTCTATTCGAAGATTGTGTAATCTAGATTAGTGGGGAGAGAGACTTGTAAACAATTGTACACATGGTTGTTTGGAATCAACTCTTTCTATATGCAGTTTGCATTTTGATATTTGTTGCTTTTATTTTTGTTAATATTGTGCTATGAGATGGCATATATTTGGCTTTTGAAAATTTCTCTTCAATATTGCTAGAGAGTGTGCACATCATTGCGTGAAAGAAATATTGATGTGAACGGAGGTCCTATGGTCATAGTATACTCATGTTCATGTTGTAAACTTCTAGCAAATGTATTAATCGAAGCAATGATAGAAAGAAATATTTGGCTTTTGAAAATTTCTCTTCAATATTGCTAGAGAGTGTGCACATCATTGCGTGAAAGAAATATTGATGTGAACGGAGGAAAGAAATTAATTGTTCATGGGTCCTAGGGTCATAGTATACTCATG
The DNA here is from genome assembly GCF_041138505.1 of Cibotium barometz. Classification (NCBI taxonomy): domain Eukaryota; kingdom Viridiplantae; phylum Streptophyta; class Polypodiopsida; order Cyatheales; family Cibotiaceae; genus Cibotium; species Cibotium barometz. The sequence continues at coordinate 12,869,587 of NC_141059.1, forward strand.
TGAATGGAGGAAAGCAATTAATTGTTCATGGGTCCTAGGGTCATAGTATACTCATGTTCATGTTGTAAACTTCTAGCAAATGTATTAATCGAAGCAATGATAGAAATGCAAAGAATATTACACCTTCAATTTAGATGGTAAACAAGCATGTGTTCTTTACTTATCTTTGAGTGCCGTCAAGTTGGAGTAGGGGAGAGAATGAGCAGTTCTACTACCAAGGTGGATCTATGGCTCTTGTGTTTTCGTCTCGGGTCCCAATATGTCGTGTGTGTGTGTGTGTATGGAGAGAGAGAGAGAGAGAGTTGTATTAACGTCTTCAAAAGGCCAAAATGACCTATGAGACCAAAAGGTTACATCATATCCATGAGGTACCTCATCTTGGGTACAAAATAGTAATAAAGAAAGATAACAAAAATCTAGAGCTATAAAATCTTATCTAGGTACATGAGCAGAGAGCTCTCATATCACTCTAATACATCCCTCATGGGCCGGTGTAACACGGTGCAAAAGTGTAGAGAGAGAAGTTGTATAAACTCTGCTATATACACAAGATCCGATACAAAATAGGAGGTGGGGAGAAGGGTGGTATTTATACTACCCCCCACATGCTGGTCGGCCAAGTCAAAATAGCCAACAGCTTCATTTTGATGTCCACAACTGTAAAAAATGTAGTCGGGTAAGACAGACATTAGTCACCTAGCACATCATCAGTCGGCCACATCAAAAAACTGTCCCACGTCCAGGAAAAAATAGGGAAACCATGAAAAAAAATGGGAAAAAATGAAAAAGGCTCTGGGTGGGCACACCCACAACAAGGGCCCTCACTGTACAGATAGAAGATCACTGCTAACACCCCCTCTCAACTCTTGGATGTGGAACCAACCCTAGTGACCTGGAGTGCTGTCGAAGCTTAGCCTGAGGTAGAGACTTCGTGAAGAGGTCCGCTGCATTGTCCTTTGTTGAACAATAAACAAGCAAGATGTCACCAGCAGCCAAAATCTTCTCAAGAACAAAGTGATACTGTATCTCTATGTGCTTGGTCCGGGCATGGAAGATCGGGTTCCGAGCAATAGCTATACAGCTCTGGTTATCGCACTGGATGACTATGGGTTCCTTCTGTGGAGACCCAATCTTGCCAAGCAACCTCTGCATCCACACAACCTTGTAAGCAGCCCGGTACTGTGCCTCTATAGATGACAAGGCAATAGTTGGCTGCCTCTTGTTAATCCATGAAATAGCTCCTGAGCCAAGGGTAAATCCGAAGCTTGATGTAGATCTCGTGTCTGGTTCTCCTCCCCAATTTGAGTCACTCCAACCTTGGAGTCGAACTCCATGCGTCATTCCCCCTCTAGTATTATAGAAGAGTCCAAGGTCCTTCGTACCTTGTAGATACCGCAAGATCCGCAATCCTGCATCCCAATGAGTCTTCAAAGGCGTCTGCATGAATGAGGTCAGCAGCCCCACGGGAAAACTCAAGTCCAATTTGGTGTCCAGCAACCAAATCAATGAACCAACGAGCTTCCGATACAGAGAGGCATCAACCTGCTCGACAAGGATCATTCACTATAAGTTTGGTGTTCGGGTCCATTGGTGAAGTAATAGGCTTGTAGTTCTCCATCCCAAAGGTTTCCAGCAACTCATGAACATACTGCTCTGCTGAGAAACAAAGAACCCCCTTCTGGGTTTGCCAAATCTCCAATCCCAAGAAGAAGCACAGTAAGACTAAGTCAGTCATCTCAAACTCTTTGACAAGGCAGCAAAGAGTTTGTGCTCCATATGACCGCTAGTGAGAATGAGATCATCCACATAAAGGATAATCAATGTGACCAAACTGCGTTCCTGAAAAAGAGATACAAGTTAGGATTTGTTGAGATTCAAGCTTGATGACAACTTGTGCTAGCTGCATTATGTGCTGGCGTGTTAGGTAGTAGCATGTGTGAGACATAAATGACCGCGTCCAGCTGGTCATAGTTGTGTGGACAGTAACTAGGGTTAGCATTGTGTGGACACAACACAAGTAGTGTGTTGTAGCTTTTCTATTATGGCTTTATGCATTGTGTGAGATGGACATGGCTTCCCTCTATGGCTAGGGTTTGAGTAATACATTAGGGTTTTCTCCTGTGTGTGTTCCCTCTCCCTCTACCTGTTTTTCATCATGGTATCAGAGCAAGGTGCTCTCTATTAGGGTTTATGAGTGAGTGAGAGAAGAGGGAGAAGAAGCTGTGAATAAAAGCCGTGGAGCTTGCCATTGGAGCTGTGAAGCTTGGAGCACACCAATTTTCACCAAATCTGAGAGCTTGGCCTACCGGGTATGAGTGGATTGCAGGTGCAAAATCACAAATAGTATCAGATTTGAGTTGCCCAAAGCAATGAAAAATTCTATTTTGCAAGCTCTCCATTGAAGCTCGATAGCGGTGAATGTATGTTGCAAATGGTTGCAAATCTGGCAAAGGTTCATGTATCTGGCAATGGGAATGTGTGGGCAACTCATGTACAAGATCTAGAGTGATTCTAGAGCAAGTGTGATGCATTGAAATGTTGGAAAAATTCCGGTTTGAAGCCCTCACAAAACAGTGAATAGATGCTCATTTTGTATGCAATTGGAGCCAATTTTTTGCAAAAATCACAAGGTTGATGGATTGGGTGCATACCTAGGGGTGTTCGAAACTCATATATACCATCATTAACCACACATAACTCCTCAATTTCCCCTAATTATAGGCGGTGCAGCCTGGGAGGCTAAAACAGAGCAGATTTTTACCTTTTTATTTGGTTGAGGTCCAATTAAGGCTTGGTTGATTGATTCCTTGCACAAATTTCTTAGCAATATTATGCTACACACAGAGAAGAAGGATGCTATGAGTTTTGTTGGAGCAATTATGCATTTGGGAGCCAATTATGACCTGATTAAGAGTGCTGTTAATTATGATTAGTGAAACAAAGGGACGTTAATCAACTAATTACTCACTCAATTTTGACAATTGGTCTAATTTCCTTTAAATGGAGTTAGTAGACATCATTGCTAAGCTAATGAATGCCTGGTCCCTCAATTTGGACAAGATTTGAAAAAATTAGAGCACTTTTTCTATTGGTTTTACTGGTTTTTGTCAAAACAAAGAAGGGGATTTGATATTTCTGGTATGTATGCACCTTGGTTGGTGTTAATATGCAACATTAAGCTTGTTCGGGTGTAAATGCAAGTTATCCACACTTGATTGAACCACTATATAGCAATTTAAAGCATTTGGAAGCCTTCAAAAGTGCACCAAAACAGGGTATTTTGGACTGCGTATGCTAGTTCAATTTAAAGCATTTGGAAGCCTCCAAAAGTGCGCCAAAACAGGGTATTTTGTACTGCGTATGCTAGTTCAATTTGAATGCACTCAGTGTGATTTTCTACATCGACAGTGAAGTTGGTTTACTTTGGAGTATCTGGGACACTGATTAGAGTGTGGTTGAGCTGAGGAAGGCTCATTTATAGGATTAGATGTGTGTAGAAGGTGCATTTGAGCAAATATGTTAGAAAACCTAGTACAGATTGTGGGTGAGAAGTTGGATAGAAAGAACTTCCAGGCATGGAAGTACAAGATTAAAAGCTTTTTGAAAGGAAAAGGATTTTGGAAACTTGTTACAGGTGCGGAGCCAGAGCCGGATCTACCCCGACAACCTACACAACAACAAGTTGCACCTCATAAACAATGGACAGAGAGAGCATACAAAGTTTTGCATTACTTGTCTATATGTATCTCGGATGCTATACTCATACATATACATGATGCTGAGAATCTTAAGGATGCATGGGATACTTTGGTAAAGCTGTTTGATACAGATACTAGTGCTCGTAAGTCTCAGTTGAGACGATAGATTCACAATATGAAGCGGAAAGGAAGGAGGATTATTCATGATTATGTACAAGAGATTAAGAAGTATGCAGATGCATTGGCAACTATTAATGCCCCCATGCCTTATGATGATTTGGTAGACATTGCCTTGCGTGGTCTTGGCAAAAAGTACAAGTCTTTTGATACATCTATCTCTGTTCGGAGTACAGGTTTACCAGATTTTGATGTGTTGGTTTCACTTTTTGTTGTTTGAGGAAATCAAACTCAGTGACCCTTTTCATGATGCATCTACTAGCCATGATGATCATGGCAGGAATCAGGCTTTCTATTCACAAAGGGGATCTAGAGATAGGGGGAGATCTGCATCGAGAGGTCATGGATGGCAAGAGAGGTCACCACAACAGAAACTTGAGCCTTCATATGGTGCTAGAGGTGGTCGTGGATATTCACCTCAAAGAGGTAGAGGTAATTCTCGTGGAAGAGGACGTTGGCAAGGCCAATAAACATCTATGCAAAATGTGGAATGCCATTACTATGGAAAGTTTGGTCATATGGCTCGTGTGACTGTTACCGCAAACAAAATGATTTGAGAGGGGGTAGAGCACAACATGGTGGAAATTATGCAAATAGTGGAAATTTTGCATCAAACAGTCATGATGGTAGTGCAAATCACTTGTTTGCCATGAAACAAGTCGTGGGGTCTATGATGACACATGATGACAGTGATGACACTTGGTATATGGACTCTGGAGCATCAAACCATATGACTTTTCATGGCGAATGGTTTGAACATATGAAGCCAATGGATGTGAAAGGCTATGTGGAGACAGGTGATGATTCTTAGCATGCTATCACTCATGTTGGGAGTGTGCCATTGGTGATGCACAATGGTGAAATGAAGTCTATGTCAGACGTCTTATATGTGCCTACTATTACAAAGAGTTTGTTGGCCTCAGTTGGTCAAATGGTTGAGCAAGGTTTACAGGTTCATTTCAATGAGCATGGTTGCTTCATTGAGGATTTCAAAAATGGATGTAGAGTCATGCCAAAGGCAAGAAAGAAGGCATGTTATTGAAATTGGATGCTGGGATTCCTGAGTTGAAATTGGCTATGTTCTCTAAAAGCCGAAATGTGGTACAATACATTGAAATGTGGCATAAAAGGATTGGACATGTGAACATACAAAAGTTAAAGAACATGTAGGCAAGAGGCATTGTTGGTGGGCTGCCTAGATTCAAGTATGATGGGAGTATGCATGTATGTGATGCTTGCCAGTTTGGAAAGCAAGCAAGGTTGCCATTTCCTAAAGAAGGCAACATGAGTAGCATGCCACTTGAGATTGTTCATAGTGATATATGGGGTCTTGCACAAAACCCATCCATTAAAGGCAGCATATATTATGTGACATTCATTGATGATTTCAATAGAATGACTTGGATTTACTTTCTCAAAGAGAAGAGTGAAGTGTTGGGAAAGTTTATGGACTTCAAAGCTTTTGCTGCAGAGAAGCAGTATGGCTGTTGGATAAAATGTTTGAGGACAGATGGAGGTGGTGAATACACTTCACATGCTTTTGAGAACTTTTTGAGAAAGAATGGCATAAGAAGGCAGCTAACTTACAGGTACACACCTCAGCAAAATGGTATTGCTGAGAGAAAAAATAGTCATTGGTGATGTGGCTAGGGCAATGCTTAATGAAAAGAGCATGCCAGACTATTATTGGGCAGAAGCGTGTGCCACAACAGTGTATGTACTTAATAAGACACCCACAGCTGCCATACATGAAAGTATGCCAGAGATGCATTTTACAGGTTTTAGGCTAGACATTGACCACCTCAAAGTGTTTGGTAGCATAGCTTATGTGCATGTGCCAGATGAGAGAAGGAAGAAGCTAGATCCTAAGGTAGAAAAATGCATTTTTGTTGGGTATGCACAGGATCGCAAGGCATATAAATGTTACAATCCGCAAGTGCTTATTTCATGAGATGTGGTGTTTGATGAACTTGCTAGTTGGTACAAGGCAAAGGATGAGGGTGTCATTGATTCCATTTATGCTGATGTGCATGTGAACTTGCCACAAACAAGTTCTACTTCTATGTTTGGGCCAACAGAGTCTGAGAGCAGCACTATGCGTCCATGGTCAGGACGTTTGAGACATGATAGTGCAGTGGATAAAGGAAAAAAGAAGGTTGAAGGAATTGGCATTATAGGTTATCAGTCATCAAGTTCAGAAATTTTGGATGAGGAACTTGGCATACCAGTTTTACGCACACCAGGTGCAAGGCAGGATAGATATGTGCCTCCACATGCTAGAGTGGCAGGTGTTCAGAGTGATCCACATGCATTGCGGAGATCCCAAAGGGTCACGTATCCATTTGACAGGTTAACATATCGTGACTTTGATATGCATTATGCATATATGACCTCTTTGGTGAAGTATGTGGAACCTACATGCTATGCAGAAGCTATTGGGAAGCATGTATGGGAGAAGGCAATGGATATTGAGATGGACGCATTGGTCCATAATGAAACTTAGGATTTGGTTGCCTTACCACAAGGCAAGAATGTCATTGGTTGCAAATGGGTTTATAAGGTGAAATGCAAATCAGATGGTTCCATTGAGCACCATAAAGCACGGCTAGTAGCTAAGGGTTATGCACAAACCCAAGGCTTGGACTATGATGAAACATTTAGTCCAGTTGCAAAGATGGGAACAGTGAGAGTAGTCATTGCTATGGTTGTAGCATTGGGAAATGCATCAAATGGATGTGAAAAATGCATTTCTAAATGGTGATTTACAAGAGGAAGTTTATATGACATAGCCAAAAGGATATGTACACCCGAGGTACCCCACTCATGTATGTAGATTAAAGAAAGCATTATATGGTTTGAAGCAAGCACCTCGTGCTTGGAGTGATAAGATAAGTCGATATCTTATCTCCATTGGATTTCAGATTTTTTCAGTAGATTCTTCACTCTATGTGAAGAAAACAGATCATGGGATTGTCTTGCTTGTTATCTATGTGGATGATTTGATTGTCACAGGAGATCATGCTACAGATGTTATGCATGTTAAGAAGGCATTGAGTGGGCAGTTTGATATGAAAGACCCGGTATATATATATATATATATAAGCTTGCAAGATCCATGCAAAGGTAGGCGTCTGCTTGAAGCGTAGGCTTAAAAATTCAAGTCCACCTTTCATGTATATGCTCCTTGTCCAAATCCCCATATGTCCACCCACTTATAAATAAGTGTGAAAAAAAATCCTTATAAACCATTTAAGTGAGTAAAATCTTGTAAACTCATGTCCTGTAATCCGCCTTCACATAAAGACATGCTAGATAAGCCTCCACACAAGTTTTGCGACAAGACTTGGATTTACACATGCGTCTTCCATCCTATGACTTTGTTGCTTTTGTGGAAAATCCTCGTTCACACCTTGGTTCCGACCAGTGTATGAAACATTGGTCAAGACTAAAAGGGAACAAATGGTGACATCCCCTCCAACTTATAAAGTGGTTGTCCGCAATTATGTAAACATGATACCATTGAGATATCCTTGAAGAATAGTAGTTGTCCGCAACTGTGTAAAGTAGTTGTCCGCAACTGTGTAAACATGATACCATTGAGATATCCTTGAAGAATAGTAGGTCCATTGCCAATCCATAATATTTCATAATCCATGCACGAAAGCTATAAATCCAGATTCCACAATCTGAAGCCAAATACGGGCACAAGAGCCAACCGTATCAGGAAAAGAAACTTTATCCATATCCTGAGTCAACAACTGTGATAATAACTAGACATAGGCACAAGATCCAATCGTGTCCCAAATTTCCATAAATTCATAAGCCACTTTTTTGAATGTTTAGGGATGCTAAATCCTTCCCAAAACATAAGTACGAACTGAGCACCAGGGTTGTTAGTCTCTTGAGAAAGATTACACCATGTTTGGCTACATCTTCCATACATGTACTACTATAAGAAAGATTACACCATGTTTGGCTGCATCTTCCATACATGTACTACTATAAGAAAAGCACATCATGTCAGGTTGTATCTACCATACATGTACTGTAAGAAGAGCACATCATGTCTTGTCATGTCAATCTTCACAAGCCACACATGTTCTATCATGTCAAGCCTCACAAGCCATACATGTTACCATGTCAAGCCTCAGAAGCCACACATGTTCTGTCATGTCAAGCCTCAGAAGCCACACATGTTCTGTCAGGTCAAGCCTCACAAGCCATATGTCAGACATTTTTTTGTAAAGATGTTTTGAGTCCGTGTACATATGGGATGCGTGGTGTGCAATAAAACTTTGCCCTGAATGCCCTGGCAAGTGTACACGCCGAGTGGTTTTATAGTGAGTCGGTATATGCACGTGGTTTTTTTGGGAGCAAATGCTGGGGTCTGGAAGTTTTATGGTAATAATATGGTGTGTAGATGGTTACCAAAAGCAGGCCACCAACTGGGAAATTGTCGGGTTTGGTATGATGATGCTGATCATGAGGCTATGGGCAACTCTCGCATAATTTTGGAAGGTTATGGGCTGGGTGTGATAACCTGAAGTACAAGGAAAAGAAGAGAGGAGTAGCATGGCTAACCATCATTTTAATACTCAAAAAAAATTAATTAAAATGTAATACAAGTGGCCAGCAATTAAATGGCCACTTGGAAGCTTTCTTGGGCCGCCACCTCGACGTATAGAAGGGAGGAGAGAACGTGAGGATGGCTGCTTCGGAGGTAAAGGGTCACCGAGTAAGAGACGGGAGGACCTTGTAAAAAAGTCAGGAGAGGGAAGACAAAAGGAGGACGTGCGGTGGAGTTGCTGCAGAGGCCAACGTTGGTGAAGTTGCCATGTGTACGCACTGGAGTGATCGAAAAGTGGCGATTGCTGAGGAGCTGCAGATATCTTGTGGCAGCTCTGTAGGTGTGGCCGCCCTGCTGTTTGTCGAGGGGCTCTCTGGCGCAACTGAAAGACAAGTGGTGAAGCGCAGTGTGGAGAGCGAAGACGTGAAGGACGCCTGGTAGAGTAGAGGCTGGCGACGGCTAGACAAAGAGCTGCATAGAGGGCGGCTTTGGTGCGTGGAGTGCAGCTGCTGTGTAGCGAGCGACGGGGGCTTCTCAGGTGAGAGCGCACGTCAAGGGTGTGACCGGTGAAGACAGCCGATGGTGAGTACCCGCCGCCTTACAGAGGCGCTGTGGTTCCAGAGGAAGTTGAGGCCTCGTTGATGAGGGTGATCGCCTAGTCATGGTAAAAGAGCTCTGGTGAGCTGCAGATAGAAACAAAGGGCGAGTATAGTCACCATGTACAGAGGGAGGAGTGAAAGCAGGTTATTGCCACCTTGGGTCTAGGAGGGGATCGCCCCTGGTGATTCAGCAAAGAACCGAAGGTGAGGAGCCGCCTTGTACATGAGGAGCGGGCTGGTGATAGAAAAGGAGAGGCAGTGATTGGCGAGAGTGGAAGGAATATTGTGAAAGGTGGTGAGGCTGGTTTGGTTGCAAAAGTCGGCAACAGCTGAAGAGTGGCTGCCTTGTGAAAAAGGCGGATCAAGTGATCGGGTAAGCTGCCAAAGGGTTGTTGGTGCAGCTGCTGGCTTTCTACTGGGAGAGGGCTGTTTTGTTCGAGGCCTCTGGTGTGAGACCAAGAGAAGCTTGGGCAGTGTGTGTGTGAGTTGTTTGCTGTGAGTGTGTGATAAAAGGAGAGTGCGAGGAAGAGTGGGTTGAAGTTTGTCAATTAATAAAATCTATGGTGATGGATCACCCCTTGTAGATGGACAAAGAGGGTTTGTGTTGATGATATGTGAGTGGCTTAGCCTTGCTGACAGATAAAAGGCTTTTATAATAAGGTATGTGAGCTGTTGAAACTGCCTTTCTTTGGGTATCTCTGGGTGGTAGAGAGAGAGAGAGAGAGATTTTTTCTTTCCAGCTAGAGAAGCTGGGTGGTGCCCCTTGTGCTTGTGAGTGTTCTGAAGGTGGTGAGTCGGCGAGCTATAGTGGCCTTCTTGTGTTCTTGAGTTGCCTCACATCTTTCTGGTGCCCCCACTGAGGAGTTGCTCTGGCATTGTCTTCAGTTTATCAGGGTGTGTGCCCTAGGAGTTGAGAGTTTCAGGGAAGGTTTTCTTGGGATCAGAGGTGAAGTTTGGGGGTTAAAATGATGTCTTATCCAGAGTTTTATGGTAGCCCTAATGAGGATGTGGCAGATTTCCTAGAAAGGATGGAGGTTGCATGTATAAGCAACCATATCAATGAATCGGTACAGGTGTTGCGGCTACCGAGCATCTGTTTGAAAGGGGATGCAAGGACCTGGTATAGGACTTATGAGGAGTCATTGAGGGTTGTTGTTCCACATCTTGATATGATTGAGAATGGATTAAAGATAGCACTTAGCAACAGGTTCAAGAAGGTGGAAGACCCCGACAAGGTTTGGCATGAGGTGCAAGCTCTGACACAAGGTGAGTTTGAATCATTAGATGATTATATGAAGAAATTTTCTTTGCTATGGGAGACTCTATGCAGGGCTTTAGGGGAAGACTAGGTACTGCCTGACATGATGAAGAAAAACAAGTTTGTAGCTAGGCTTAAGAGGAGTATTCGCTGGAAAGTGGAATTGAAGAAGCCCAGGTCTTTTGAGGATGCAGTAGAAATTGCTAAATCAAAAGATTGGAAGCTGCAGCGGATGAATTAGCTAGGGATGATTCCAGTTGTAGCATAGCCGGAGATTCGTAGAGTGGAGCTACACCCATGAATGCAGTGATGAGAGGATGAAGCCCACTGAAGCCCAAGCTGTGCAAATGGTGCCACAAGCTAGTCAAGGAGTACCTATGGTTCCTGCAGGTTCTGATGAGGGATAACGACATGATATGAAACAAATGGTTGATCTTATGAAGAATTTGAGCTTAAATTTAATGGGAAGTACAAGTGGTGGACGTGGTAGAGGCAGAGACAATAATCATGAAGGGGGAGATGGACAAGCAGGATATGGACGTGGTCGTGGTAGGGGCTGTCGTTTCATTCCTACATGCTGGAACTGTGGTGAGCTTGGTCATCTGAGTACAGATTGTGATAAGCCTCAGCGAATGGGTGGCGATATGTACCCACTACCTTCACAGCTACCTGACAGGTCAAATGATTATGGTATTGATATCAGGGATCAAGCAGGCCCCAGTGGAATCACAGCTGAGGAGAAGGGGAAGGCAAAGGTTATGAATGTTGTTACTCTGGAGAATGTTCAGGTGAGAGAAGAAGGGGATGTGATGCCTGTTGGCAAGTGCACAACGGATGAAAGAGAAGGAAAAGGGGTGGCTGGACCCAGCCGTAAGAAGGGGAAGCAGCAGGAAGTATAGTCGTTGTAGTATAGTGGTGAGTATTCCCGCTTGTCACGCGGGTGACTCGGGTTCGATCCCCGACAGCGGCGCCATTGTTTGGGGCATCATAGCATAGCGGAGGCTACACTCCAACCCACACACTTGTCAATCCGTGAATGCAACCCGGTTAGTGCATAGAGGCTATCCCGAATGGGAGAAGATGAATTAACCACACACTAATGACTTCTAGTCCTACTCAATCCTTCTTCAACACTCAAGCAATCAATCTTACATAATCAAAGCAGCAAGATTAGGCTACACTTAAGCATAAAAATGCAACTTATGCAAAGAATCTAACATGCAAAGAGCTATCACACAAGCCTCAACTACACATCATTTCATGCACAAGTTTCATCACATGCACTCTACAACTCACAAATCAAAACACCATTAAGAAATCTAGATTAGCAAGTGTGTAGACCAAAACCTCATATCATTGAAAATGTAGAGAATAGAGAGTACAAGATTGAAGCAAGAATGGAGATGGAGAGCCTTGGGAGAGCACATGAGAAGGAGCTATGGAGCAAGCTCTCTCTATGAGCCTCTCAACCAAATGACCAAAGAGTCCCCCCTAGCTCTCAAATGGGCCACCTTTTATACAAAAATTCTAGAACTCCCAAAAGTTCCCATGTGGGATTATTGTCAAGCCCTCTCCCACATTCATCTACAACTTGGAACTCTTTTCAAGAGCCCTAAGTGTCTTTTTTGTTGCATCCTTGTATTGATCTTCATTCGTCATGCAACACTCCCCCCTTCCTATTTTGCGCACGTCCTCGAGCGCGGTAGTAGCAAGAGCTGCAACAAAAAAAACAATGAATACAAGTAAAGTCTTTTATTGAAAAAAAAGAAAAGAAAAGAAAAACCAGCAATGATAATTTCACACGTGAGCATACAAGTGCAAGGCTGATTAAAGTTTTAATGAGTCCTAAAATAGGTAAGTAAAGACTAGTCAAAGTGAGACTTAAGTGGTAGATAGTGCTATGCAAAGGCAAGTGTGCTTTGTACACCGCCGGTTATGACCGCAGTCTCAATGTCCTACAAGTATGTAAGTTATTCCTAAGTGGCAAACCTACTCCTAAATATGAGCAAAGGTGATTGGAACTCTTTTTTTTTTCTTTGATGTGTGTGTAGAAGGTGATAAAGATTAAGGTTCCATCCCAAAGAGACCCAAGCAATGGCCAAGAGACCTCCGCCAAGAGAATCTAAAGACCGCTAAGTATCTCAAGGGCGACAGACTCTTTTTCTTTCTTTTATGACCTAAGGAGTACCCCATGAAGGTGAGGGCATCGGTCTTGAGGGCCCATAGTGTACCCCAGAGTCCTACCAACATCCATCAAGGCGATAGATTCCTCAAAGGTCTTTTTCTGAAGCTTTTAGACATCAGTGTTCACCCCATAGAAACCAAGGCATCGGCCCCAAGGTGCTAAGACAACCCCAGGTCCTACCAAGCATTTCTCATGGCTGTAGACATGTCATGTCTCAATTTACTTTGGATATATATATATTTTTAGGGTATATTTTCGTAAATTTTTATTACTCCTAGCACCTGCTCATATCTAAGAGGTAGCCACCACTAGGGATAACTAATATACCTTGAAAGCATAAGAACTTGGCATATTCCATTGGTATATATCCTACACTGTCTTTAGATAGAAATATCTTTTACTAAGTCTTCTAAGACTCTAGAATTCACTCACCATATTTTAACAACTAATCAAAAACTTAAACCAGCCAACATTGTGTGAACATGCAAACCATATATTCGAAAGATAAGAGCACATAAAGAAATAAAGATTAAGATTTGAATACACCTGTTGTAGTGCCCTGTTGATGTTGTTCGTTTGCATTGATGCATTGCTGATTTTGTGCAGATTGCTCCTCCTTGATCTTTGTAGGCGTAGCATGTCTCCCCCCTTCCTAATTTGTGTGCACGATAGGTGGACTATTGGGGCGTGTTTGATGCTCTTGTTTTTTTACGGAGATCTCTGCAAAATTTTTATTAAAAAACAAGAAAAGAAAAGAAAAGAATAAAATTTGCCATTGGTGCCAAACACCGAGGGGAAAAACCCAATGGGAGAAAAGTGCCCTGGCTTGTCGATCTTATTATGGAGTCACTGAACTTGCGCGTGGGTCCGTGTCCTCGTCTGCTGGAAAGATGGTATCAATTTCCTCAGGATGCAGAGACAACCCCTCACAAAAACCGGCCACTGGAGAAGGTGGTAGAGGAAGGAGTGCTTCCTCACTAAAATATGGCATTGGTTCTATGGGAAGGTTAATCAGATAGTTTCGATTTTGGAACTGCGCAATATAGGTACTCATATTTATCCAATATTGACATGTTGAGGCTTGGGGAAGGAGGGCTTGCAAGATCGGTGGTTGCAAGTCATTTAAGCTTGTATCCCTCCATTGTTGTGCTTGAACCTCCTCAGGTAATCTACGTTGATTTGGTCCTCTCTCTGGTATTCTCACATTAAGAAGATTATGGCATTGGGGTGTAACTCCCACAATTTGCTTCATTAAGCCCGTGCCATATCGTCTAAAGTAAGAGCGGCATATCCAACAAATATGTGAAGCTTCTTCTAATATGAGCCGTGCACACTCTTGACAATGTGGAAATGGGTGATGCTGTTGATAGAATAATGTGACAAAGTGATGCCCACAGCAATTTTTACCTAAGGGAGCATAGAAGTACCTAGAATGTGTTTGAAATGGAGGAGCACTATAACCCCCGCGATGATCGGGTCGAGGACTATCGGGGTCAATGCATGGTGGACATGTATCTCGCCAAATATCCATCAGGAGTTATCTGGACGTAGAACAATGAAATTTAGAACACTCATATCCATCACGACAATTCCAATCAAAAACAAGATTATCTCAAAGAGAACACATCTTCTAAAGGCATAAGGAACTACATTATTCAAACATTGATTTACCAAAGAGCTTTAATTGTAGTGTTAATGCCTTATCTTTAGTTTTTGGTATATCCTTTTTAAGAGGTGGAAACTTTAGCAATTGTCTTGGAATTTGAGCAAGACAAGAGGATTTAGGCATTGAAATGCTAGAATCTATGCTCAAATGAGACTCATTTGGACCTGTCATAGGTACACAAGTTGATGGTTGAATTGTGTAACAAGGAGAAATCGGGACAACCGGTGTTTCAATACATGTTTTAGGAAGATCAACACAAGTAGTTTTGTAGGTGCTATCACAGCCACCTTTCCTTTCTTGAAGAGTTTGTGTTGATTTCTTTTGCACCCACTGATATGGAAAATCAAGGGTGGCTTTTGGAATCTTTCTGAAACACTCTTTTACCCCTGTCAAAGCATGGCATTTTGGAAGCCAAATTGCTGTTGCACCCTCATAATAGCCTTGTGCTTTAAGAACATGTTTTGGGACCCATCAAGTAACAATCTGAGGTTTAGGCGTGGAAATGATGTGCTTCTTAAGAGGCTTAGCAACTGGACTAGATGGTACAAGTTTGTACGCATCTTTGGGTAGCCAAATTGATAATTCCTTCTTGCCCGGCCTTCTTTGAGCAGCAACTAGAGTAGTTGGAACATGCCAGCCATGGCCCTCACTTGAGTACTCATCAATTATCCACATCATTTGTTTTGGAGCTTCAAGAGCAGATTTTGATTGTGGGTTGGGTAAGGTAGAAACATTACCCCTTTGACACGATAAAGCTCGTGGAGTAGCAGATCCCAAGATGCAATCAGAATCAATTTGCAACTTGTATTGTCTATTCTTCCAATCTAATGAGCAATTGGTAGCACTTAACCACGATCTACCGAGAACAACCTCTACTACTGCCTTGGACTTACGTGCCACATAAAAGGACACTGACATCTGGTGATCCTGAATGGTCATCATAATGACACATTTTTCCTCTATAGGGTTATCTTCTCCAGAGAAGCTTCGTAGGTCCACAGGAATTTGCACAAGTGGTGGTTGACCCAAGGCTATCCAGGTGTCAAACGAGAGAACATTATAATCTGCACCAGAGTCAATTAAGGCAGAGACAAAGTAGGTAGTCTCATGAAGATGAAGGCACACTTGAATATTGAATGGTTCGACATATGGCTCATCAGTAGCCAACTGTATGGCTAACATAGAAGCTTTGCGACGCTCCTTGGCTTTTGCAATTCTAGCTTTAGCCTCCTCTTGAGCCTGACGTTTAAGTAGGTCAAGTGCTTCTTTCCGTGTTTGTGCAGCATGCATCTGTTGAAGCATGGCTTCAGTTAATGGTTCATTGTATTTCTTGAGACGACTTCCATTAATGAAGTTAGGCATTTGCTCACCGTCTAGTGTCTCTAAACGCACTGCACCACTTGGAGTAAGCTCATTAATCACAAACGGTCCTAGGCCACGTTTCTTGAGCTTTCTCTTATGCTTCTTAAGTGTGTACAAGAGCACCAGGTCTCCTTTTTTGAATCGGCCAGTTGTTACATTTCTATCATACCATTGCTTTTGTCTCCTCTTCTCGGCATACATCCCCATTACCGCCAATAAGCGGGTCTCATCAAGCTTTTCCAATTCGTCAATGCGTTGTGAAAGCTCATGACCAGTCCAATCCAGTTGTTTAGCTACTCGTAGAGTAGGTACAAGAAATTCAATGGGAAGAATTGCATCTAGCCCAAAAGCAAGCTCAAATGGGGTTGTGCCCACAGATGTTTTATAGGCTGTCCTATATGCCCAGAGAACTGAGTGCAACTTTTGCTCCCAATCAGTCCTATGTCCCCCTCAACAATCTTTGTGAGTGCTGTGCAGAGAATCTTGTTAGTACTCTCGGCTTGTCCATTGGTCTGGGGATGATAGGGTGCAGAACGCTTGTGAATTACCATAAATTCTTGAAGCAAAAATTCTATGACTTCATTTACAAAGTGTACACCTTGATCACTAACGATCTCAATAGGTAAGCCATAGCGTGTAAACACGTACTCATACAAGAATTTGGCTGTGGTTCTGGCATCATTTTTGACTGTTGCCTTTGCCTCAACCCATTTGGTCAAATAGTCAATTGCGACTATAATATATTCTGCATGCGTGTTACGAGCTGGAGGTTTAATGGGACCGATAAAATCAATACCCCATTTTGCAAAAGCACGTGTGCTTAACATAGGTTGCAATGGCATATTGTCCTTTGTGATGGGAGGTTTGGTCCTTTGACAATCGTCACAACGTTTCACATATTCTTCGGCATCCATTTGTAAGGTTGGCCACCAAAGCCCAGACCACCTAATCAACTTAGCTGTGGTATTGCCAGAAAAGTGTCCACCACCAACACCTGCATGTGCGTGAGTTAAGATTTTCAGATAGTCAGCTTCACATACACACATGCATAAGTTGCCATCCTTGCCCCTCTTGTAGAGTTGGCCCTCTATTAGCATATAGTTTGCCACTTCAATTTTAATAGCCTGCTTTCGATGTTTAGGAATTTTTTGATTCGTATGACCATGCTGAAGATAGTCCACAATATACTTACTCCAACTTGGTGTAGTTGAAATTTGGAATAATGTGACATTATGAATTGGCTTCTGAATTTTACATGAAGCACAATTACGAACAAATGTTTCAGCATCTGCATGCATGGTAGGCCACCATTGCCCATCTTGTCCAATCTGGTGCCCGTAAAATGGGTGCAGTCACTAATGCTTGCTTCAACTTTTCAAAGGATTCCTCACACTCATCAGTCCAATTAAACTTTACAAGAAGAGCATATAACGGTCTGGCTAGGACAGCATACATGTAGATGAATCTACGGTAATAGCCACAATGTCCCATGAATGTTTGTACCCCTTTAGGGTTGATAGGCCAAGGTAATGAGACAATGACATCAATTTTATCCATATCTGTTGAAATCCCATTGCGAGAAACAATATGGCCCAAAATTTTCCCTTGTCTTACCATGAATTTGCACTTGTCAGGATTCAAGCATATACGATAAAGTTGACACTTTTGAAACACAAGTCTGAGGTGTTCTATATGATCATCACGCTCTTGTGAGTGAACACATAAATCATCCATGAAAATCTCAAGAAATTGCCTAAGGTACTCCTTGAATACATGACTCATCAACCGCTGAAAGGTTGCTGGTGCATTTGTTAGACCAAATGGCATAACACGATAGGCAAAGATGCCATCTTCAGTAGCAAAGGCTGTCTTGTGTTGATCCTTTGGATCAATTGACACTTGATTGTACCCGGAGAATCCATCCAAGAAACTATATGCCTTTTTCCCTGCAACTCGTTCCAGAACATGATCCGTGATTGGAAGTGGGTAATGATCACGCACCGTAGCTGCATTTACCTTCTTGAGGTTTACACATACTCGAAGTTTTCCATTTTTCTTGGGCACCACTACAATAGGGGAGACCCATTCAGTGTGTTCAATCTCATAGATAAATTCTGCCTCTAAGAGCTTGTCTATTTCTTCCTTTATCTTCCGTGCAAAATTTTCATTGTAGGTATAAGGACGTTGCTTGGAGGGTTTTGCATCCTCTCGCAATGGAATTGTATGCTGACATATGCTTGGATCAACTCCTTTGAGGTCTTTATAACTCCAAGCAAAAACATCGCGATACTCCTTTATTGTTTGTATTAATAACTTCTCCTCTTCTAAGGACAAGTCTGTGGCAATCCACACATAGCGAGGCTCTTCTCCTGGCTTAGCAATATCAATCTTTTTGGCATCTTTTGGACCATCGTATGAAACCCCTGGCACGCTTGGTTTTTGTCGCATGGGCTGTTGAAGAACAATCTTCCGATCTTGAAGAGTGTACTGTGTGAAATTGGGAGGAACATTGAGACCTTGTTCTTGTCCACTTGAGTCTTCACTCATTGAAGACCATGCGGTTTTGAGCTCTCCTTTGCTATCTTGCATCGGATTTTTTTGTTCAGCCGTTGTCTTTGCACTTCCCACACTCTTTTTTGAATCGGTTTTAGACGTGAGTTTTGGTTTTTGTTTCTTTGTTTTTTTACAATTTTTGCTAACAGTTGTTAGCTTTTCCCCTGCTTGGAATCCATCTGATCGTCTTATTTGGTCTTTGATACTATCTTGTTCTTGGACATAGTATAGATATCTGTTCTTTCCTGAGAAGTGAGGTGGTGGTCGAGAGTTTTCACTCTTAGACTCCTCCTTTTCTTTCTGTAGTCTCTCACGTTGTTCCCGCTCATCTTGTCTACGGATTCTTTTATGGCTCTTACAGTATTTACGTTTAGGTCGGCTTCGAGGGATCTCTACCTGAACCTCCCTTCCTCTCAAGAGTAGGCGTGCCTTTCCTAACTCTTCCTCAGGGATTGTCACATCATTATTAAAATCAGAGTCCCATCCATCTTCCTTATCAGCATCATTAGTAGATTTGAGTGTTAAGTCCTCTACTGAGACTTCCTCGACATGCATAGCTGTTGTGGATGTATCTCTATAGTATAAATCATCTAGAAGGGCACATGGTTGTACCATTCGTATAGGAATAATATCATATCCATATGAGTCACAAAATTGAATTGGCTTTGGTAAAGCACATGTCGATAATGTTGCAAGGACATGAATCCATTCTAATGGATCAATTAAATGCTCAGGGAAGGGTTGTGGAATGTATGCCTCGTCTGATACACTTCGATTACCCTTAAGTCTCTCAGTGTTGAAATCCCTACATGAGGCTCCACACATCCACAGATCTTCTCGCCCATCTGACAATGTAACTCTTGAGCCCTCAGATGAAGCAAAATCAAACTCATCTATTGGAGACCTTGTTACATCACGATATGAGTGATTCCTTAGGTTGACCCTTGTGATGATAGAATCATGTCGGAGGTACAAATAATTGTATCCCCAATCTTGAATCATTTGAAATTGTCGCATGAATGGTCTACCCAATATCACTTCGTAGTTTGGATGTTTTCCAAAATCCACTACTGCAAAGGTGTGCTCATATTCAATCCCACATGTGGTTACCAATATGTTCTCAAGCAGCCCAAGGGGATGTTCTAAGCTTCCATCTGCTAGCTGCAAGCGCATCCTGGTACTCCTAATAGTTGGTTTGCCCCACTTTTCCCAAATGGACCTTGTCACAATGCCCACTCCTGCACCACTATCAAGTATTGCAGTTGAAGATACTTTTCGCACTTCTAATGGGAGGGTAGCATTTCCCTGATCGTCCTCACAAAATTTTCCTACTTTGTTGATAGGAACTAGCATTACATGCTTTGTCTCAGGGTGTATAGTACACTCATGGTGACCCTTTTGTAGCAATACCTGCTCTGACAAACATGTGGCAATATCATTCCACAACTCAGGTCGAATTTTTATCAAATCAAGCAAAGGTAAGGTACAAGCCACTGGTGCTGACAAAATAGCTTGCACCATACTCATATCCCTCTCCTTTGTCAACCTTTTATGCATGGAGGGTATCCTCAAGGTTTGAGAACAGTTCTCATATTCTCCCAGATATGATGGTAAGGTTTTCATTGTATGCTTACTTCTAGGAGAAACAATTGTTTGAATTTCCTCCTGGATGCTTGGGTGTCTAAATTTGTTTTCCGTGCCCCTGGTAAAATCCACCTCAGAGAATGGAGGCGAACTAATAGAAGACATGTTCTCATTAACTTTCTCATGAACTGCGGCCCACATCTCATTTGCCATGTCCTCATTAGCATCAATAACTTCATTAGTGCATGGGAAGACAAGGCTAGGTGGTGGCAGATTACCTCCTTTCAATTGGGTGTCAATTGGTGCAGACCTTTCGCTATGAGCTTGTGAAATGAGCTCACTTTTCATTTCCCAACTTGATGACACTTCTGGTATGGTTTCTAATGTTGGATTAAGAGAGGTTGGGCCCCGAGGAATAGGTGGTGGTGGTCCCTCAAGTATTGACTGAGCTTCCCTAATGAGTTGCTGATGTACAACTAGATTGATCTTCTCCTCACGAGGGTTTGGGTATTCTTGAAGGTTCTTGGGTAGCTCAGATAAAGCTGCAATGCGACTTCTATGAGCATCAATGATGGCCTCTAGAGTCTCATTCACTTTATCCACAAAAACAGAACCCCCAGAACTATCCTCAGTCGTACTAGCCTCATTTTGCTTAACACTATCCTCAGTCGTACTAGCCTCATTTTGCTTAACACTAGGCCCAGGTTGAGGTTGATGTTCCTCATGCACTTCTTGGGATGTAAAAGTTTTATCCCTCATGTTTTGTTTAGAGGCTTCTTGAGAACTAGTGGATGTACTTTTAGTTTGCTTGTTGCGGTTCTTCTTCCTCCGAGTGGTTTTTTTTCTATTGGACTGTAGGGTCTTGTCCACTAGTTTTGTCTTTGCATCCCTAGTTCGAGGTGTCTCATCAGTCTGTATTTCGGCATTTCGTGTCTGTGATCTAGTCATGACTCTAAGTGGCACGACATCCTCATTCAGATGAAGGTGGCGATGGAACTGCCCCTACAAGGTTGAGTGAGACCTTTGGTTGAGAGGTGCCTTCCTCATGTGGTTTCAGCAGACAGTCTTTTGGGAAGTGTTCTACACAACACCCTAGACAATATCTTTCAATTGGTGGAAACTGTTGTACTGTGTTATTGGACCGAGATGCTTGCCTAGAGCGATGTGGATAATCACGAGCCCAATGGGGTTCTCCGCACTCATAACAGGGGCCCATTGGTTTGGCCTCTACTTTCCTTGGCTGCCATTGACCTGAGGGGCTTGGAGTCCTAGGTTGGTAGCCGCCTAGCAACATTAAAGAGTTTTGTTCCCCCGGTTGAGTGTCTAGTGCTGGGCTTGGGTATGCGGGACTTTCAAAGAGATTTTCCTTGGATGAATAAAATGCGTATTCCTCCTCCACATAGCCTGGGTTTACTAATTCTCTACACATATTTGAATTGTCGTAGTCAACAACCCTCACAGGAGCAGTCCCAGGAGCAGGAGGTTGAGCACCAAGAACAGGTCATGCTTGCTCTTGTGCCATCGGTGGCTTACGTTCAAAATTAGTATACTGTTGATACATTTGTGGAGCCACTCCACCCCTTGGCTGCTCACGTTCCTGTCTCATTCTCGCAATGCGAGTGCATTCCTGTGTGGTATGGGTAAAGTTCCAAGCACAGGCTTGGCACCACTTTTTTGTGGGTTGGTTTGTGACTAGAGGAGAAAAGGTGTTACAATCCTCTGTTTTATGGTTACCACCACATGCTCCACAAAGATGAGGACCTGTAGAAAGTACACTCCTCATTCTTTGCTACTATTGTTGTGGCTGCATGGGTGGACGATAGGTCTGCCCCAATCTCCTTAGTACTAGGTTAGCTATCTGGTCTGGATTTACTAGCGCGCTAGACCCTGAACTTTGGTCATCTCCCCACTGATCTCTAGGTTTCACCTCTGGGCCAGACCCATCTTCGAACTTGAAGTTATCGGTGAAATCCATAGCATCATGGCAACACTCATTGAAATTTGTATGCTTCTTTGCATAGAGATGTGTATGCAGAGTCGAATTTTTGAGTCCTTTTAAGAAGAGAGAAATTAATTGACTTTGGGCGGGCTTCTCATCTTCTGGGCAACGATTAATGTACTGCTTCATTCTATTTACACAGTCTCTAACACTCTCATTCTCGCCTTGCTTGAAAGAGTAGATGTGTGCTACCGTGTCATGTTGTATTCCCATCAAGGAAAAAGCAGCAATGAATCTCTCTTCCAAAACTCGTAAAGAAGATTTGTCTGAAGCCTCTAATGCCTGAAACCAAGCCAGGGCTTTTCCCTCAAGAGTGAGTCCAAATCCTTCAATTTGAGTATGCTTATCAGCCACTTGCTCAGCTCGAACTGCTTGCCTAAATGCTGCTACATGGTCGTATGGATCTCCCGATCCTTCATACTTCTTTACCAGTTTCTGAAGAGTTGATGGCCTTACTTGTCTTGAATACTCATCATAGGGCCTACGGCCTCTCACTCTCAGTGGGAATTGTTCCTCTCTTTGGAAATATGGTCCACATGTTTCCAAAATTGGTGTGGGTACCCTATTACCAGCCTCACCAAACCCCTCCAAAGATCTTGTCACCCGCATTTCAGGAGGTGCATTAATGGGATGCCGAGTTGGCTCCCCTACCCTCCGATTGTTATAGTGAGAAAGACGTTGGGTGGTCACATATTTGGTGTAGGACGATATCTTGGTGCTAGAGTTGGGCTACTAGCAGTGGTCCACTTGGATGTTGAAGGTCCCTCTCTAGTGAACTCTCGTAGGGGAGGAGCAACAGTTTCTCCAAGAAAGGTTGTCTCTCCTGGTTTGGCTGTATTTGTTGAGAACACTTCCATGAATAATGGTTGTCCTTTCCACGTGAGTTCCCGAATCTCTTTCCAATCTAAGGTTCGGTATTCATTGGCCCATTTATCAATTATTCTGTTCATGTGTCCTGCAAGCTTCTCAACTACCACCACATGAGCTAGAGGAAGATCCAGCTGTGGCAATCTAGTTGTGGCATAATATCCCTCTAACGAGTCCTTATAGACCTCTTGAAGTGGGTCATCCTGTAAGACCTTTGTCACTGGAATTCGTCGTACAAACTCCCATTGGCTTTCAGCCCCCTGATCCATTTTACTCTTGCCTTTCCTATCCCTTTCCAAATTTAGATCTACAAGAAGTAAATCATCTATGGATGGCTTTGAGGACTGGGCATTGGATGGTCCAGGCATGTCCGGCTCAATGAGCCAGTCATTGTTGAACTACAGATAGAATACCTAATAGTTACATAATAGTTGCTTAGTCGGATATATGTATCTTTGCTCAGTCGGATTGTTGCTCAGTCGGAATTCTACTCAGTCGGATTATTGATCAGTCGGAGTTTGTTATGATCTGGTTAGTCGGATATTATCTGTTAGTGTCTTGTGACATTCTAGTTACAACTGTCTAAAACTGTCTGAAGTCACCTATTTATAGGGACTTTGTAGTCGTCTTTTACAAGTAGTAAGAGAAGAAGGAGAAAGTAATGTATGATTCATCTTGATCAATCAGACATGGTATTTCAGTTCTGTTCTGTTATTCTCTATCTTGTTTAGCAAATTTCTACTCAATTTGTGTTCTCTATGCTCTGTTTGTGTTTAGCCTGATGTGGGAATTGAAGTTAGTGTTACCTAATGGGGTTGTCTTTGCTGTGTCAGTAGTAGTTAGTTGTGTTGTGTTTGTGAACCCCAAACACATTGGCGATCCTACTGGTCCCGTTCTGTTACGAGAAGGGAAATGAATGTCAGAGGGGGACAAAAGAGTAGGAAGGGTTTACTATACCAGGGCTCAGGCCCGAATTGGTAACCCTGACCCGTTTCATTATGCTGACGAGGGTGAAGATGATCAGGAACACCAAATCCCTGAAGAAATTGTTGTAGGCCAAGGGGGGGAAAGTTCAGTTGCACCAGAGAGGAGGCTCGTGGGGGGACTTCTAGGCACCCTAATCCTGACAGGAAGGTCTGCAGGAGTTAGAAGGAGTCTTCAGTTCAACCCATTAAGGGGGGCTACCAGGCAAAGACCTAGGAAACCACCTCAGCCACATCCGATGGCTCAACAACTACCCAACCCTAGGGTGAAAGCAGCTAAATTCAGTGGAGGATCTAAGGAGGATGCTGATTGTCATGTAGCTCAGTTTGAGACAAAATGGGAAGCAAATGGTTATACTGTGTTGTACAATGATGCAGTTAAATTGCAGCAATTTGCAGCAACTCTAGAAGGGAAGGCCATGAGTTGGTTTAGCCAATATGGGATACCACACTTCCCAACATATGATGATCTTAGAACAGCCTTTTTACAGAGATTCAGGAGGGAAAAGACTCCAACAGACATTTTAAGAAAACTCCGAGACATCAGACAAAAGAAGATGCTTGTAGAGGACTATGCTCAGAAATTCAGAATTTTGGTTGAAAGGTTACAGGGAAATGAGAGACCCACCAATGAGATGCTCGCCGGTTATTTTCTGAAAGGATTGAGAAGTGGGCTGAAAAATGCAGTGGCTAGCATTGATATTGCAGGTGGAATTAATGATTTGGTAATTGCAGCAGCTAGAGTAGAGAAAAGACTTGGAAGCGGCAAGGGCAAACACACCAGAAAGAACGATTCGGATTCAGATGACCAGCCAGAGTCAGCATCAGATTCTGAGCAGGAGGATTCAGAAGTAGGATCCGACAGTGAGGAAGAAGAGGTGAAGACAAAGAAAAAGCACAAGACCAAAGCAAAGCAATCCAAAGAGGAGGATTTGGTAAGTAAATTGAGAAAGATAGGTTATTCTGTTGCAGCACCAAAAGAAAAGAAGTTCTGTGAAATTTGTGACAAGGATGGGCATACGACAGCTTTATGTTGGTATAATCCCAAGAACAGGGGTCAGACTACACCTTATGCAGGTAGAGGCAGGGGTGAGGTTGCAGTAAACCAGGCTGTTCCAATTCGGGGCAGAGGAGGATTTCAGAGAGCAAGATCTGATAGACCACCATTAAGGGAACAGGAAAACAATGAAGGAAGACAGGCACGAGTCATGCCTTGTGTTTATTGTTCAGCACCAGATCATTGGATAGGGCCGGGATGTGCCTTATGGGTGAAACATAGAGAAGAAAGGGGTGTTCCAGTGATTCGATACAATCAGAATAACCAGCAGGGGCAGCAGCAACAACAGAATCAACCAGCAGCTCAAGCAAATGTAATCATGATTCAATTAGCAGATGAACAGGTACAGGTAGAGCAAGGTCCAAACATACAGGAGCAGCAAAGTAAAGAGCATACTGAGGATATTGAGGATATTGAGGTATTGGCTGTTACCAGGTCTAAACAAAAAGGACCAATTGATTGGAAGGAACAAAAAGGCATCAGGGACTAGGTACAAAGAAGAATTTTGAAGAATCAGGACAAGCAAGAAGAATCGGAGTTGGAGGATGAAGAAGAGTTAGTTCTGCATCAGTCAGAAAGCCATGTGAAGATGAAGGATGAAAGGGACAAAGATTGGTTTGAGGTACTCATAAATTCTCCCTTGCAATTATCATTAGATCAGTTGTTAGCTTTGGTTCCAGCATTTAAGGAAAGATTGCTTAAAAGACTTCAGGATCAGCAGTCAGGAGATAATCCGACTTTGGTTCCAGCAGTTAATAGCATTGATCCAGCAGATGTTGACTTTGTGGTTCCTGTCATTAAGGTTGAGTACCAGGGCAGGGTGTTTGATGAAGTTCTTTAGGATGGAGGATCAGGGGTTAACATTCTCCCTGAAAGTGTATACAAAGAAATGGGTGCAGCAAATTTAGCTCCAGCACCATTTCAGGTGAAAATGGCAGATCAAACCAGGGTGCAACCATTGGGAATTTTGAAGCAGCAGGAAATTGAAGTTGCAGGTATGGGATTCTTGGTAAATTTTGTGGTAATCAGAATGTCAGAATCACTATCACCTTATGAAATGTTACTGGGTAGGCCTTGGTTTAGAATGGCTAAAGTTAAACAGGATTGGGGATTGAATGTAGTGGTTCTGACCAAGGGGAAAAAGAAGATTACTGTAACCATGCAGGGTAAGAGAAATATGTCTCTTAAAGAAAAGCCATTGTTTGCACAGACAATTAATCTTGCTGAAGAAATAGAAGATGATGAGGAGGAACAGTTTTTAATGGCTAATCCAACAGTGGTGCCACTATTTGATGTTGATGTAGAAAGAATATTGCAGCCTGTGGAATATCAGAATCAGGAAGAGTCTGAGTTCTTGCCAGGTCAAGAGATTGAAGGGACAGTGTTCAGACAGTTGCTGGAACAGCAAACAGAGATTGCTACCAAGGAACAGATGGAACAAGAGCAAAAGGAGGCAGGAGATATGGCTGTAAGGATTTATGACAAGAAGTATGGCACGTCCAGTCGGGTTAAAGAAGATGATCTTAAGGAATTGAATTTGGGTACAGATGCAGCACCAAGGATGGTGAAAGTAAGTGTGCAGGTGGAAGGACAATTTTTGGAGGATCTTTTGCAGTTGTTACAGGACTATATAGATGTCTTTGCTTGGGAGTATTCTCAGGTCAAGGGTATAGATCCTGCATTACATCAGCATCGGATTAATTTAAGAACAGATGCAGTTCCAGTGGTGCAGCAAAGGTATAGGATGAATCCGAATTTTGCATTACAGGTGAAGGAAGAAATAGATAAGTTGTTAGCAGTAGGGTTCATTAAACCTGTGAGCCAGGTGACATGGTTATCTCCAATCATTGTGGTGCCTAAGAAAAATGGGAAGCTGAGAGTATGTGTTGATTACAGGAAACTCAATGCAGCAACCATAACAGATCCTTTTCCAATGCCATTTTGTGATGCAGTGTTAGATGCTGTAGCAGGTCATGAAATGTATAGCTTTCTGGATGGATTTTCAGGTTACAATCAGATTAGTGTTGCTGAGGAGGATCAGCATAAGACTGCTTTCATTACTGAGTTTGGTGCATATGATTTTACTGTCATGAGTTTTGGTTTGAAAAATGGACCACCATCCTTCAATTATGTGGCACATAAGGTTTTTGAGCCACACTTACAAGACTTCATGAGAGTATTTGTTGATGATTTCTCTGTTTTTGGTAAGAAGGACTTACATCTGATGCATCTGAAGTTGTGTTTGGAGAGGTGTAGGCAGTTCAGACTGGTCTTGAACCCTTTCAAGAGTGTGATTGCTGTGAAGAGTGGGATTTTGTTGGGTCATGTGATCTCACAGGAAGGCATGGCAATTGATGTGAAGAAGGTTGAGGCTATTCAAACAGCAAAGTCTCCTACTAATGTGAAGGAAGTACTGAGGTTTGTGGGTCAGATTAAATGGCATGCCAGGTACCTCCGATATTTAGCCAATATTTGTGCACCATTGACACATTTAACTAAGAAGGATGTACCTTTTGTGTGGGCTGAGCCTCAAGAGAAGGCATTTCAATTGTTGAAGAAGATGGTAGCTGTTGCACCAGTTTTGCAGCCACCAGATTGGACTCTACCTTTCCATATTTTTGTTGATGCCTCAGATGTAGCAGTAGGGGCAATTCTGATGCAGGAGAAGGTGAAAGGATGGTACAGGCCAGTATTTTATGCCAGTCGGATATTATCATCTGCAGAAAGGAATTATGCTGTGACTGAAAGAGAAGCTTTGGGGATGGTATATTCCTTGAATAAGTTCCGGCATTATTTGTTGGGGAATAGGGTAATATTTCATGTGGATCACCAAGCCCTGCTGTATCTGATTAAGAAGCCATTGTTGACAGGAAGATTAGCTAGGTGGATGCTTTTGTTACAGGAGTTTGACTTTGTGATTGTCCATACTCCAGGGAAAGAGCATGCTATTGCTGATTATTTTAGCAGGTTGGAAACTGGAGAAGCACCAAGTGGGGTGGATGATGATCTACCAGATGCCCCATTGTTTGAAGTTCAGGCTGCTGAGTCGGATTCCTGGTATGATCAGTTTTTGACATTTTTAACTGAGGGATTTATGCCAGTAAAATTTACTCCAGATCAGAGAAGGAAGTTTGCTTTGAGGAGTAGACCATTCTTAGTGATTGCTGGAGCATTGTACAAAAAGGGAATTGACCAGGTGATAAGAAGATGTGTACCTGAGTATGAACAGAAGGCAGTAATTCAGGAAGCACATTCCGGAACAGCAGGCGTACATTTCTCAGGGGATATTACAGGAAAGAAAATATTGCAGGCTGGTTTGTGGTGGCCTACAGTTTTGAAAGATGCCCATGAATATGCCAAGAGATGTGTGATTTGTCAAAAGCTTGGACAGCCAGATAATTCAGATAGGATATCAGATCATCCTATTTTGCCTTTGGAACCATTTCAGAAGTGGGGAATTGATTTTGTGGGACCTGTCAAGCCAACAACTCCAAGAGGTAACAGGTATATCCTTGTTGCTACTGATTATTATACAAAATGGGCTGAGGCTGTAGCTCTGAAGGATAACAAGGCTGCAAGTGTTGCCAAGTTCTTGTATCACAACATCATGACCAGGTTTGGGTGTCCTGTAGAATTGGTCAGTGATAGGGGAACTCACTTTCTGAATGATGTAGTTTCTGAACTAACAAGAACTCATATGATTATGCACAAAAAGTCTACAGCTTATCATCCCCAGGCCAATGGACAAGCTGAGAGTACCAATAAGACATTGGTAAGGATCCTCAAGAAGATTGTGCAGGATAACCAGAAAGATTGGGACTTGAAGCTGGACTCTGCTTTGTGGTCTTATAGAACAGCTTTTAAAGTTACCACAGGGATGACACCATTCAGGTTGGTATATGGATTAGAAGCAGTTGTGCCTATGGAATTTGTGGTACCAAGTTTAAGAGTAACTGCTGAGAAAATGTCTCCAAGTTTGTCAGTGAAGTACAGGAGCAGGTATTTGATGCAGTTGGAGGAGGACAGATTAATTAGTTCTTACATCACTGAGGTGATTCAAAGAAGAAGACAGGCTTGGGTGACTATGAATGTCAAATTTAAGCTGTTTCAGGTTGGTGATTGGGTGATGGTGTACAATTCCAGGTTGGGACCTCATCCTGGTAAGCTAACACTGAGATACAAAGGGCCTTATCAAATTGTTGAAGATCTGGGACAAGGAACCTTTATTGTGGCTGATGTTTTTGGAACTAGGGTTGAGAAACCAATTAATGGGTTCAGGTTGAAAAAGTTTCAAGGAACACCACCACATTTGGATTGGGCAAGTTCAGCATTGATACAGGTGGCACAGGTGAAAATGGATCCAGAAGAAAGTCCGACAATACAGGGATATGGGTCTGCATCGGATTCGGACTCAGTCGGATTTTGCTGGGTCGGATCTCAGATAGTCGGAGTTTTTGAAAATTTTCACAATTTTGCATGGTGCCTTGATTTGAGTGGTGAGTGGACACTTAAGGAGAGTATCATTTCGAGGCAGCCGGAGTTTGATCGCACTTTTCGCGCGTACCAGCGTGTGCGAGGTCCTTTCTCTCCAGCATCCATGCAAGACCACTCGCGCATTTTCTCTGCGTTTTCCTTGCACTCGCCTATCACCATGCCGAAAGCTAAGAGCTCTGCAGGCATGCAACCACCAGCGGAGGACGAGCAGAGGGATGCTCTGAAGAAGAGGCTTCGAAGGAAGGGAGCACCTATGAGAGTTGAGGTTAGCAGCTCTGAGGAAGAGGAGCGTGCGGCTGAGGAAGACGACGAGGTTCCTACACCGTTGTCTACCGGCAAACTTACACAGTCGCTGATGGATCCCTACACCGATTTCAAAGTAGAGCTCGACAAGACAGCACCCGGGAATGCAACATGGTTGAAGCAGGTCGGTTTGCGGGAGTTTGCAGGCTTGCCCTGGGATGACTGGAGGAATAACTTCTATGCTAAAAGCCAGGTGGAGATACTCCGAAAAACAAAAGGCGCAATTTCTTCAAAGGTGAGTCTTACTGTGGAAATGGTTGCAGAAGTATTTCAATTACCCTATGTTTCGGATACTGTGATCCCAAAATGTCTTGATGAAGTCTTGAAGAAGGAGTTTGGTCCCAGAGAAGGGGGTAGACAGTATTATATGTTAAGGAA
Source organism: Cibotium barometz (assembly GCF_041138505.1). Taxonomy (NCBI): domain Eukaryota; kingdom Viridiplantae; phylum Streptophyta; class Polypodiopsida; order Cyatheales; family Cibotiaceae; genus Cibotium; species Cibotium barometz. The sequence goes on from NC_141059.1 coordinate 12,899,317, forward strand.
TGTTAACTATGCTAGGAGGGAACAGTTCAAATGGTATCTTGAAAGACTGTGCTCTATTATAAAATTTGATTACATGTCGAAGGAAAATTATGCACCATTGTCTTGGGCAGAGAAAGGAGAGGAGGTTAGCTGGGCACATTGGTTATTTGACAAGATTCATGGAGAAATATTTGGGTCGGACAAGAGAAAGACACAATCCAATAGCAGGTTGAGTGCTTATTTAGCTGCAATGTTTCAGTATGCACAAAAAGTGGAAGTGGGAGAGATTATGTTGCCAGATAAAGAAACATACAGCAAAGTAGAGAGAGAACAGCAGTCTGAGAAGGTGATAGAGCAGAGGTCGGAATGTGATGAGTTGGAACCTGACAAGAAGGAGTTGTATCAGAGTATGCTTACAGTTGGGTACAGTCCGACAGAGGCCTTCAAGGTAATATATGGAGCTCAGAAAAAACCGTATGTTGAGGATGTAGAAGTGCAGCCTTTAATTGATGCATCAGGTTCAGAAACACCCAAGATGTTGGGGAAGAGTTTTACACTGTCCAAGAAGAGGAAACTTGAATTGGGGGGAACCAAGTTAGTTGCAAAACTTGACTTTGGAGCACAGGTGGTGAATCAACCAGGGTTTGTAGTGAAGGATGTAAGTACTGCTCAGCAGTATCTGAAGGCACTTCAGTATTTCATCGAGAGTCAGCAGGAGAAGATTGAGCAGCAGCATCTTCTGAATGAGATAGTAACTTCAGACGATTACCAGGATAAAAGTGCGCAGGTGAAGCAGCTTGAGGAGGAATTGAAGCAGACAAAGGAGACGCATATTGCTGAAAAGGCTCAGTTATTGGAACAACATGCATTGGAGATAGCTAAGGTTAAGATGTCTTTAGGAATCTTCAAGGAATGGACAGCAAAAATGGATGATAGGGTTACATCCGAGTTGGATAAATTGGCTAAAGATAATGCAGAAATGAAGGTTGATAATGAAATAATGCAATTGAGACTTCAGCCTTTACAGGTGTTGGAAAAACAGATGTTGATGAATGAAGAGTTGGATGTAAATGGAGTGCTGATGGCACAAGGGGATGTACAGATTCTGAAGCAACAAATGCATAGCACTATGCAGGATTCTTGGGGAATGATCAAGGAGAGGATGTCAACAATGATAAATTATCCCTATGATGTTATGACAACAGGGTTTGTAACTCAGCATGAGGCAAGTTTGGTAGAAGAGGTTGGACAGTTAAAGAAAGAACGTGAGTATTGGATTCAGCAGGTACAGGAACTGAAAGAGCTGCAGAGTGTGAAGATTCAGAGTGATAGGACTGTGGAGGAAATCTTTCAGGACCTAGAAGTTCAGGTGGAAGTACCTATTATCAATTTAAGTGTACAAACAGCAAGTCAGAGTGAGCAGCCAGTGGAGACTTCAGTGGAAGAACAATCAGCAGAGATGACTGAGGTTTTGAAGGAGGTTCCAGTTGTTGAAGGGATGCAGGCTGAGCAGCAAAGTGATGTAGTACCTGACATTTGAAGAAGCAGCATCAAATTTTGTCATGTGGCCAGTATTTTCTGATCAAGGGATTGTGAATTCAAGTCCGATTTCCTTGAAATCAACCACCGGGCTGTGCCATGTGTTGAACTACAGATAGAATACCTAATAGTTACATAATAGTTGCTTAGTCGGATATATGTATCTTTGCTCAGTCGGATTGTTGCTCAGTCGGAATTCTACTCAGTCGGATTATTGATCAGTCGGAGTTTGTTATGATCTGGTTAGTCGGATATTATCTGTTAGTGTCTTGTGACATTCTAGTTACAACTGTCTAAAACTGTCTGAAGTCACCTATTTATAGGGACTTTGTAGTCGTCTTTTACAAGTAGTAAGAGAAGAAGGAGAAAGTAATGTATGATTCATCTTGATCAATCAGACATGGTATTTCAGTTCAGTTCTGTTATTCTCTATCTTGTTTAGCAAATTTCTACTCAATTTGTGTTCTCTATGCTCTGTTTGTGTTTAGCCTGATGTGGGAATTGAAGTTAGTGTTACCTAATGGGGTTGTCTTTGCTGTGTCAGTAGTAGTTAGTTGTGTTGTGTTTGTGAACCCCAAACAGTCATCTAGACTCCCTTGCTCTGGAAAGTTCTGATAAGTCTAAGAACTCGGTTTTAGAGAGCTCCCCTAATTTGTCTACCTTTTCTGGATGGTAGGTGACTTCGTAGCGAACACCATCCCCACCCATGTACATGTTACCCTGGTCATTGACTAGAGGTGCTCTATCAAGTTCTGAGAAAATGTCTGCGATCTTAACAAGATACCGTTGTTGTGGATCCCTAAAGATCTTAGCTCCTTGAGCATTTGTGTAGACATATTGGAGTCTCACATTGAGTGTTAACCCCATGGTGTCGGCTTCAAATGGATTAAAGGATCTTGAGGGTGTCCTATTTAGGGCTACGGGATGACTATTTGTCGGCCCTAGATTGTCCATGGACAATGAACTAGTTGTTCTGGAGGAAAGGGTATCGGATTGGGATTCAGAAAGGGTTTCAGCAATATCTGCCAAATTTCCTACCGATTGGGTCCCACTTTCCTGCGTAGGTACTCTAGAAGGTGCCCTAGGCCCTATGGCAGTATCTACAAGATGTCCCGACCGCAAGTGCATAAGGTCAAATTTTTTTGGTTTTTTTATTTGTTTTTGTTTTGTTTTGTTTTTATTTTTTTTAATAAAAAATATATATATATATGTATATATATATATATATATTTTTAACCTACCTAATCACTAAATGCAACTAAAATGAGTATGTGTGGCGTAACTATCTATCCTATTTTATTATTATTTTTTTTAAATGATTTTTTAATGATTTTATGATTTTATGATTTTTACTTTTTTTTAAACACAAAAATTATGAATCACACTAAAAAAATACTAATTATGTACAAAGTTACAAAAATTAAAAAATGCAGAAAAATACTAATTATGCAAAAAATTTAAATGAAGAATTACAAAATATGCACAAAGGTAGACTCCTAAAAACACTTAAAAATTTATTTTTTTAAAAAACTCTTCTTTTGTTTTTTTCTCCTTTTGTTGGTTTTTTTTTATTTTTTTTAAACTAATAAATTTTGTGCCTAATTACAAAAAATATAAATCTACTAATTATGCATTAAATTACAAAAATAAAAATAAAAAATGCACGTAACTTTACTTATGCAAAAATTTAAATAATGAACAATGGATTCAAAAAAACAAAAATTGTTTTTTTCTTTTTTTAAAATTTAATTGTTTTTTTCTCTTTTTTTTTTAATTTTTTTCTATTCCTTTTTTTTTTCTTTTTTTCTATTTCTTTTTCTAAATTTAATTGTTTTTCTTTCTTTTTTCTTTCTTTTTCTTTTTTAATCTCTTTTTCTTTTTTTTAAAAAAAAAATATTATTTTTTTGTTTTTTATTTAAAAATATAAAAAAACATAAAAAATTAATAAAAATAATAATAAAAAAATGAAAATTTCACCTACCTTATCTTCCGCCTCCCGGCTCACCGGATTCGTTCGCTGGCGCGCGCGTGGGTCGCCTTCAACTGCTGCTGCTGCAGGAGCTTGCCTTCGCACCGCTTACAGTCCTCTTCTTCAATGCGGTCACTGAGTCGCCCTTCACCTTCTACCGCCTGCAGCCTCTTTCGCCTGCAGCGGCTACCTTTGCCTTCGCACTGCTGCAATCGCCACCTTGCTACAGCCACCGCCTCCGATGTACAGCTGGCCGCTGCCTACGCCTTCTCTTCCTACTGCAGGGCTCGCCTTCGCTTCCCACTGCAGAGCTCGCCTTCTCTTCCCACTGCAGAGCTCGCCTTCGCTTCCCACTGCAGGCGCCTCCACGCTTGCTTGCTGTCGTCTTCAAGCTACGCCCACTACACGCGCCTCCACGCTTGCTTGCTATCGTCTTCAAGCTACGCCCACTGCAGGTGCCACCCCGGCCAACACTGCCCCCCCCAGTGCAGCGCTCGATGCACTTTGCTTGCGCCTACTCCACGCTGCTGCAGCTCTCCACCAGTCTGCCGCCACGTCAGCTGCACAACCCTTTTCTTCTACTCCTCGCTTATCTTTTGCAGCGATTATATATATTGTTAATCTTCTGCTCCTCGCTTATCTTTTGCAGCGCTTATATATATTGTTAATCTTCTGCTCCTCGCTTATCTTTTGCAACGCTTATATATATTGTTAATCTTTTGCTCCTCGCTTATCTTTTGCAGCTATATAACAATATATATAGGTATATATATATATATTCTGCCGCTTTCAACGTTTTTTTTGCTACAGCTCGCCCATGGAGGCGCAGTGTGTTAGTTGATTAGTGAAAAAAAAAGGATATGACAAAAAATACAAAAACAGAACTCTTAATCCTAATTAATGGCGGGATTACTCAACCGCAATGGGTTTTAAATTTTTTATTATTTTTTGCTTCTAATCAAAAAACCAAAAACACACAAGGCGCCCTTGAGATCACACACTCAATGCCCTTGCAAACTCTACTCTAATCTACCCTAATCCACGATTTTGCAATCAATGGAGCACTTAGTAAGAAGTGATGGTTAACACCCTTCACTAACTTAGGTATGTGTTCCCCGGCAGCGGCGCCATTGTTTGGGACATCATAGCATAGTGGAGGCTACACTCCAACCCACACACTTGTCAATCCGTGAATGCAACCCGGTGAGCGCATAGAGGCTATCCCAAATGGGAGAAGATGAATTAACCACACACTAATGACTTCTAGTCCTACTCAATCCTTCTTCAACACTTAAGCAATCAATCTTACATAATCAAAGCATCAAGATTAGGCTACACTTAAGCATAAAAATGCAACTTATGCAAAGAATCTAACATGCAAAGAGCTATCACACAAGCCTCAACTACACATCATTTCATGCACAAGTTTCATCACATGCACTCTACAACTCACAAATCAAAACATCATTAAGAAATCTAGATTAGCAAGTGTGTAGACCAAAACCTCATATCATTGAAAATGTAAAGAATAGAGAGTACAAGATTGAAGCAAGAATGGAGATGGAGAGCCTTGGGAGAGCACATGAGAAGGAGCTATGGAGCAAGCTCTCTCTATGAGCCTCTCAACAAAATGACCAAAGAGTCCCCCCTAGCTCTCAAATAGGCCACCTTTTATACAAAAATTCTAGAACTCCCAAAAGTTCCCATGTGGGATTATTGTCAAGCCCTCTCCCACATTCATCTACAACTTGGAACTCTTTTCAAGAGCCCTAAGTGTCTTTTTTGTTGCATCCTTGTATTGATCTTCATTCGTCATGCAATAGAGAAGATGTGAAAGCTAAAAGGAAATGGAAGCCTCGTAGAAGGTTCCAGGTGTCAGACTTCCGACTGGGGGATGGGCAAACCAGCTATGACTTGAAATCTGATTTGGTGAACAGGAAGGCAAACATCACCTTTGGGCAGTTGGTGGAGATGGTGCCAAAATTAAGAAGGCAATGGAAGGGACTTGTGAATCCAATGGAAAAGGAGTCAGAGAAGAGGTCAGTCAAAGTACTATCTTTAGAAGAGCTTCTAGATATTTGCCCTATTGTGAAGGTGTGGAGTAAAGGCAGGAACCTTGGTCAGGACTATATAGATGGAGGAGCTCAAATCTGTGTAATTACCCAATCATGTGTGGAGCAGTCAGGCTTGAGGGTGTCTGGGGTTTTTGGTTTTCGAATCAGGATAGCTAATCATCAAAAGGTAAAATGTCTTGGTATGATAAGGAATTGGAAATTGAAGCTTTTAATGTCAAAGCTAATGTAGATTTTCATGTGATGCCTGCGGGTCTTGGTGCTTTTCCAATTATTCTTGGACGACCCTGGTTGCGAGTGGTGGGTGCAGTACAGGATTGGAGGTATGGGACCATTTCTTTGCATAATATGCAGGGTAATAAAAAATCTTTTGAGATGCATAGTAGGAGATCTTTGAATGATGTGTGAGAGAGGCCACATGATTCAAGTGAAGAGGAAACTACTGAAAAGATGCAGGGGGGAAGAGAGCTTGAGCTCTTGCAAGCACACACACACACTCACAAAACCCTAATAGAGAACACACAAGGTGAGAGGCTGAAAATCTTCTTCTTCTTCTCTACTCAACACTCAACACACCATATACAAAGATAAGAGTACACAATAATATGAAAGGTACTCAACCAATACATACACGGGTTCTCTATAGTGTGAACCCGACTAAATGAGCTGGCGCTATAACTATGCCAGTCTCTAGAGTGGCTGTCACATAGCCTGTCATCCCACTGGCCGCATATCACCCAAGATCTCACCAACCATGCCAGTGGTGTAAGTGCGGGGCCTATCCCCCAGGCGGGTCATCAGTGTCCACCGCCTCACTAGATGAGCTCGATATCTCAACACTCCCCCTCGAGCTCAACTCCATCTCATGTACACCAAGCGAAGCCCTGAATCTGCGGAGCACTCCATGGTCTATAAACAGACCCACTAGATGAGGACTCTCCTGGTCCACTCAAAGACTGTGATTGCTGACCTGCATTCTGTGCAACCACACTTCCACTCACATCAGCCCCAACAGCTTCTTTTTCAACAGCATACCAGCTGCTCATCTCATCAAAAACAACATCCCTGCTTACCCTCAACTCACGTGTAGCAGGGTTATAACACCTGTATCCCTTTCGCTCAAGGGAATATCCAATAAACACACATTTTTCAGCTTTCGGATCCAGCTTAGTTCTCAGCTCATCTGGCACATGCACATATGCAATGCATCCAAAAACTTTCAGATGAGACAAATCTGGTTTTCTGCCAGTAAACTTCTCCTCTGGAGTTACATCATGTATGGCTGCAGTTGGAGTCCTGTTCATGATGTATACTGCTGTAGAAACAGCGTCAGCCCAATAGCAATGCGGCATATTCTTCTCTTCCATCAATGCTCGCGCAATCTCAGCAATGTGCCTGTTTTTCCGCTCAGCAACTCCATTTTGCTGCGGAGTGTATCTGCATGTATACTGTCTCCGAATACCATTCTTCTTCAAATATTCAGAGAACTCATTGGAGAAGTACTCTCCCCCTCCATCTGACCTTAGGCACTTTACATATTTTCCTGTTTGCTTTTCAACCAAAAACCTGAAGTTCTGAAAGTGAGTGAACACCTCACTCTTCTCCTTCATGAAATATACCCACACTTTCCTCGTGTGGTCATCAATGAAAGTCACATAATACCTGCAGCCTCCCATAGATATGGTCTTCGTAGGACCCCATACATCTGAATGCACAACATCTAGTGCATTTCTGCTCACATATCTGTTACGTGGAAACACATGCTTTGTTTGCTTCCCAAATTGGCATGCTTCACATATTTTCTGCATACCTTCTACTTTAAATTTTGGCAGCCCTGTCACAATTCCTTTTGTCTGCATAGACTTCAATCTCTGCACATTCACATGACCAATCCTTTTATGCCATATGTCTGTGTCTGCAACAACTCCTGAACCATTTGCAAACATTGCAGCACTCATTTCAGGCATGTCTACATCCAACGTAAACATTCTGCCCACTCTGTTGCCTTTTGCAACCAACCTGCACTTATCTTTGAAATCTTCAACATAACACCCATCAGGGTTAAACCAAACCTGCAAACCCTGCTCAATCATCTGGCCAACTGAAACCAGATTCTTTGTTATGTTCGGTACATGAAGTACATCTGCAAGGTACTTCACTTTGCCATCCTGCATAGACAATGGCACATCTCCAACGTGGGCAATTGGATGAGCAGTGTCATCCCCTGTTTCCACAAAACCTGGTCTTTCCGGGTTTTTCATTTCCTTGAACCACTCCCCATGACTCGTCATGTGGTTCGAAGCGCCTGAATCCACATACCATACATTATCTTTTTGTGCTGCATCCACATTTTCAGACATGGCATTCACGACATGCTGCATAACAAACAACCTTTCATTATCCTCATTGTTTCTGCTTGAGGATGCATAGTTGTTTTGCTGCACTTTCCCATTTTGCATGTCAGCCTGCTTCTTATAACATTCTGCCTGCACATGTCCAGGCTTACCACAATAATAGCATTCACGTGCATCATTATATTGCCTTTGCCAATTTCCATGGCCTCTTTGACTCCCCCTGCCTCTGAATTTGCCTCTTCCACCTGCGTGTTGTTGTTGTTGATTTTGGGACTGTTGTTGCTGCTGCTGTTGGCCATAATTCTGATTACCTGTTCGGCCACCTCCTTGACCGCGTCCACGGCCTCCTCTACCTTGTCCTCTTCCTGAACTCGTGTAGAAGGCCTGTTGCTCTGAACTGTTTTTGCTTTGTGAAGACTGTTGGTCTTCACCCAAGCTCTTCTCTTCGATAATCAGCATAGACACCAAATCTGTAAAGTTGGGAATGTTTTCCCGAGTCTGAATAGACGTCTTGAACGCCTTGTATTGTGGCCCGAGACCACGTAGACAGACTTCCACCTTGTCATCATCATCTACTGACACACCAATAGATGCAAGGGATTCCACAATACCCTTTATCTTCAATGCATAGTCATTCACTGACATGCTCTTTTTCTCCACAGTATGAAGTTCATTCTTCAACTGTATCTTACGAGCCTTGGTATTTGTTTCATAAAGCTTTACCAAGGTGTCCCACACCTCCTTGGGGGACTTGGCATCCTGAATGTGCCCAATCATGGTGTCCTGTATACTAATGGAAAGCCAATACATTACTTTCCTGGCTCCTTGGTTCCAATCTTTAAACTCTTTCACATCTGCAGCAGTCGGATTTATATCCGGTATCTCCGGTGCCTCTTCATGCTCACCTTCTATGTAGTCCCAATAGCCTTTTCCCATCAGGAAATTCGTCAACCTGAACCTCCAAGCATGGAAGTTATTCTTATCCAACTTCTCAGCCACAATCTGTGTTATGCCATCATTAGACATCTTGCCAAATACACAATTTCACCAGAAACTGCACTCTGGTTTTTTTTCTGCACAACCTGCAGTATTTTCTGCACAGCGGTACTGTAGTACTCTTAATTGTCACAACCAGTGACTTCAATGTGCATACATACACCCAATGGCAACTGTAGACCTCTTTGCAGCACCCACAGTGTCTGCACAGTCAATCTGTCTTCCTGCAGTTCTTAAAACAGAGTTCTGCAGAGAATCGATGACTTACCCGCAGTGCTCGAAATCGCCTGCTTTCTGAAAAACGGAGGTCCTGACGCGCCCGAAACGCGTTTTCGGCCCGAAAATTTCAGTCCGAAGGATTATATAGTTGCCCTAGAGCTTCACTCCCGCGAAGAAAGCTCCTCAATCGGAGATCGTTTGCCGGTGCCTCCCGTAGAGCTCCCGACAAGGGTGTAGTCACCAACACAATAGGGAAGAGTAGTTGCAGCTCTTACCCTCGTACCGCTTCCTGTGGTTCTCTTGCTTGCAACTCAGCCCTTAGCACGAACCAGGCTCTGATACCATGAAAAGATGCAGGGGGGAAGAGAGCTTGAGCTCTTGCAAGCACACACACACACTCACAAAACCCTAATAGAGAACACACAAGGTGAGAGGCTGAAAATCTTCTTCTTCTTCTCTACTCAACACTCAACACACCATATACAAAGATAAGAGTACACAATAATATGAAAGGTACTCAACCAATACATACACGGGTTCTCTATAGTGTGAACCCGACTAAATGAGCTGGCGCTATAACTATGCCAGTCTCTAGAGTGGCTGTCACACAGCCTGTCATCCCACTGGCCGCATATCACCCAAGATCTCACCAACCATGCCAGTGGTGTAAGTGCGGGGCCTATCCCCCAGGCGGGTCATCAGTGTCCACCGCCTCACTAGATGAGCTCGATATCTCAACAACTACCACCACTACTTCTGAATCAGAGATGGATTCATCGACCACTGCTTCTAGTGGAGAAGAGGCAGATGTGGCTTTCCTAATATCAGAGCAACAAGGTAATGAAGATAAAGAAGTGCATGAAGTGGGTGCTGAGGGAGAAGATACTATGGGGTCATATGAAGTGATCGAGGAATTAATGCAGTCAAAGATAGAAGTGAAGAAGAAGCAGGAGCTGATTGAAGGAATGCTGAGTTCGGATCTCTCGAGTGGAGAAAAAGTTAGATATGTTAATATGCTATCTCATTTTCCAGAATTGTTCATCACTTCTTATAGGGAGATTCGAGGATTTAAAGGGCCAGATTTAAGGATTGAATTGAAAGAAGGTGTAAAAATATTTAGGCAGAAGCTTCGCAGGATGGGACGAGAACAAATGCAGGCCCTGAGAGAGGAAGTTGATAAGCTGTTGAGTGCAGGTTTCATTACACCAGTGGATACAGCTGAGTGGGTAAGTCCTATAGTGGTGAGTCCAAAGAAGGATGGCAGATGGCGTATATGTGTGGATTTCAAGCCTTTGAATGCTGCTACAAAGAAGGATTCTTACCCCCTACCTTTTTTGGATAAGATCTTGGATACTGTAGCTGGATATGAAAGGTATAGTGTTTGTGATGGGTATTCAGGTTATTTCCAGTTAAAGATTACAGAAGAAGATCAGCGCAAGACAACTTTCATTACACCATGGGGATGCTTCTGCTACAAAGTTCTTCCTTTTGGATTGATGAATGGACCAGCCTACTATCAAAGAAGGGCAAATTGGGTATTATCTCCTTTTTTGAACAAGTTTGTGAAGGATTTTATTGATGATTTTTGTATATACAGCTCTACGCAAGAACATTGTGATAAGCTGGCTACAGTTTTTCAGCGTTATGATGAGTGTGGTGGTCAATTAAATCCAAAAAAGTGTTTTTTGGCTCAACCGAGGGTAAAGCTCTTGGGCCATGTTGTTTCAGAGAATGGTATTGATCCAGATCTTGATAAAGTCAAGTCTCTTGTTCTTCTTCCTACACCAAAGAATACAAGGCAACTGGCTACTTTTGTGCAAAAGGTGAAGTATATGGCTCGATTCATTTTTCTATCTTCACAGTTGTTATATCCTTTGCAGCAAGCAGCAAAGCATGATCCTTTGCATTGGACGGAGGAGTGTGAGGTAGTTTTCCAAAAAGTGAAAGAGGTGTTGGGTGCTATTCCTACAATGCAGGCACCTAACTAGGAACAGGTATTTTATGTTAATCCTTCAGTAGGTGAAGATGCTATTGGAGCTATGTTGTTACAGAAGGGAAAAGAATCACATTATATGCAACCAGTCTACTGTGCTAGCAGAGTGAAACTTGCCAGAGAAAGGTTGTTATCAGAGGTGGAACTTGTGATGGTTAGTGTACTTTATGCATGTAGGCGGTTCCGCCATTACTTGTTGCCTCGCCCCTTTGTGTTTTTGACAAGCTACACTTTTTTGCCTCAGTTGATAAATGGCACAAATTTATCTAAGGCTATGATGAAGTGGGTGATTGAGTTGCAAGAATTTACTTTCTCATTCTTGGTGGAAGAGAGTACCAGGGCTACCTTAGCTGATCTACTGACATTTAAGGAGAGTCCTCTTCTTATAAAGGAGGAGACCATCAAGAAGCCAGTTGAGGATGCGGCTGAATTGGTGAATGCACACTTATTATATTTTGATGGTTCTTACAGAAAAAGCCATGATGCAGCCTCAGGAGGTTTGGTGCTTTATGATCCACAGGGTTGCCTTGTTTTTAAAAAGGGTGTTAAGGTGGATGCACATAGCAATAATGAAGCAGAGTATCTGACTCTGGAAGTTGGATTGCAAATATGTTTAAAGCATGGTGTACACAGGATTCGCATTCGAGGAGATGCATTGCTTGTGGTGAAACAGGTATTAGGAGTTTGGAAGTCAAAGAATATGTTACTCAAAGAAATGTGTTTCAAGATTAAAGGTCTGTTGAAGGAATTTGAAGCTTGGAGTCTTAAGCATGTGGATCAAGGTCATAATGAGGAGGCTCATGAAGCAGCCCAGGGAATGATTGGTGAAGTTTTTGTTCTTAAAGCTCATGCATCATTTTATTGTGGCAGGGAGAATTTACAGGATGTTGAAGAGTTTTTGTTGACAGGGATGATTCCTAATGGTATTGAAAGATAAAAAAAATATGGTTTCATCAGGAAAGCTGCAAGGTATGTGATGGTTGGTGATGCTTTGTATTTGAAGGGAATTGATTTGATAATGCGACGGGTACCTTGGAAGGAAGAAATCTACAAAATTCTTAAGGAAAACCATGAAGGAGCATGCGGTGGACATTTTGCCTCAAAGATTACCTTGCATAAGGTATTGCAGGAGGGTTATGTATGGCCAAGTATACATAAGGATGTTAATCATTGGTGCAGGTCATGCAAACAATGCCAAGCTCACAGTAGACGGATATTAAGGCCTGAGATGAGGAAGACAATTCTTGCTTATGATGTTTTTGAAAAATGGGAAATTGATGCTGTGGGACCATTGCCTATTACTATCCAAGCTAAGTGTTACATCTTGACTGCAGTTGATTACCTTTCTAGATGGGCAGAAGCAAAGGCAGTGAAACAAATTACTGCTAAAGAAGTAGCAAAGTTTGTATATCAGGATATTTGCTGTAAATTTGGTGTGCCATTGGAATTGCTTTCTGATCAGGGTCCAGGTTTTAGAGCAGAGCTTATGGACTATTTGTGTATAAAGATGAAGATCAGTCGCAGTTTTACCACACCTTACTATCCACAATGTAATGGCCTGAATGAGCGGTTCAATAGTGAATTGATCAAGATTTTATCTAAGGTGACAGAGCAACAAGGCAAGAATTGGGATCTGGAGTTGCCTGCTGCCTTGTGGGCATACAGAACAGCAATTAAGACTGGTACGGGTTTCCCTCCATTTCATCTTGTTTATGGGAAGGAAGCCTTATTGCCTATTGAGGTGGAGATACCAACTGTGAAAATGTTGGAAAAGCTTTTGGAAGAACCTGAAGATGCCTTTAAAGAGCGGCTGTTATATTTACAAGAAGCACAACTGAATAGGGATAATGCTTTGAAGCATTGTGAAGATATGCAGGCAAGGACGCTAGAGAAGTTCAACAAGAAGATTAAAAGCAAAGGAATTATGAAGGATGATTTGGTATTACGTTATAATAGCAGGCTGGATAATGCCTTTCATAAAAAGTTCCAAACTAAATGGGAAGGACCTTTCTTGGTGATGCAAGGATTTGCAAATGGTACCTATCAATTGGCAGATTTAGATGGGACTTTATATGCTTCCAGGGTAAATGGATACAGGCTGAAGAAGTATTATGCACGTTTGATGGTGATTGTACAGGATGCAATGTCTGAAGATGTGATTTCAGATGAAGGGCAGTTTTTGGATATGGATTTAGGTCTTGAAATGCTTTTTACTGCTGATCATGAATGATTCAGCAGGCTGGGGGTTGGGCAAAGTATGTCAGGCATTTTTTTGTAAAGATGTTTTGAGTCCGTGTACATATGGGATGCGTGGTGTGCAATAAAACTTTGCCCTGAATACCCTGGCAAGTGTACAGGCCGAGTGGTTTTACAGTGAGTCGGTATATGCACGTGGTTTTTTTTGGGAGCAAATGCTGGGGTCTGGAAGTTTTATGGTAATAATATGGTGTGCAGATGGTTACCAAAAGCAGGCCACCAACTGGGAAATTGTCGGGTTTGGTATGATGATGCTGATCATGAGGCTGTGGGCAACTCTCGCATAATTTTGGAAGGTTATGGGCTGGGTGTGATAACCCAAAGTACAAGGAAAAGAAGAGAGGAGTAGCATGGATAACCATCATTTTAATACTAAAAAAAATTAATTAAAATGTAATACAAGTGGCCAGCAATTAAATGGCCACTTGGAAGCTTTCTTGGGCCGCCACCTCGACGTCTAGAAGGGAGGAGAGAACGTGAGGATGGCCGCTTTGGAGGTAAAGGGTCGTCGAGTAAGAGACGGGATGACCTTGTAAAAAAGTCAGGAGAGGGAAGACAAAAGGAGGACGTACGGTGGAGTTGCTGCAGAGGCCAACGTTGGTGAAGTTGCCGTGTGTACGCACTGGAGTGATCGAAAAGTGGCGATTGCTGAGGAACTGCAGATATCTTGTGGCAGCTCTGTAGGTGTGGCCGCCCTACTGTTTGTCGAGGGGCTCTCTGGCGCAGCTGAAAGACAAGTGATGAAGCGCAGTGTGGAGAGCAAAGACATGAAGGACGCCTGGTAGAGCAGAGGCTGGCGACGGCTGGACAAAGAGCTGCATAGAGGGCGACTTTGGTGCGTGGAGTGCAGCTGCTGTGTAGTGATGGGGGGCTTCTCAGGTGAGAGCGCACGTCAAGGGTGTGACCGGCGAAGACAGTCGATGGTGAGTACCCGCCTTACAGAGGCGCTGTGGTTCCAGAGGAAGTTGAGGCCTCGTTGATGAGGGTGATCGCCTAGTCATGGTAAAAGAGCTCTGGTGAGCTGCAGATAGAAACAAAGGGCGAGTATAGTCACCGTGTACAGAGGGAGGAGTGAAAGCAGGTTATTGTCGCCTTGGGTCCAGGAGGGGATCGCCCCTGGTGATTCAGCGAAGAACCGAAGGTGAGGAGCCGCCTTGTACATGAGGAGCGGCTGGTGATAGCAAAGGAGAGGCAGTGAGATTGGCGAGAGTGGAAGGAATATTGTGAAAGGTGGTGAGGCTGGTTTGGTTGCAGAAGTCGGCAACAGCTGAAGAGTGGCTGCCTTGTGAAAAAGGCGGATCAAGTGATCGGGCAAAGGTAGAGAAGCTGCCAAAGGGTTGAAAGTTGCAAGGAAAGCTGCATGGGGTGCTGCCTGAGAGAGGTGACTAGTGTTGGTGCAGCTGCTGGCTTTCTACTAGGAGAGGGCTGTTTTGTTCGAGGCCTCTGGTGTGAGACCAAGAGAAGCTTGGGCAGTGTGTGTGTGAGTTGTTTGCTGTGAGTGTGTGATAAAAGGAGAGTGCGAGGAAGAGTGGGTTGAAGTTTGTCAACTAATAAAATCTATGGTGATGGATCACCCCTTGTAGATGGACAAACAGGGTTTGTGTTGATGATATGTGAGTGGCTTAGCCTTGCTGACAGATAAAAGGCTTTTATAATAAGATATGTGAGCTATTGAAACTGCCTTTCTTTGGGTATCTCTGGGTGGTAGAGAGAGAGAGAGAGAGATTTTTTCTTTCCAGCTAGAGAAGCTGGTGGTGCCCCTTGTGCTTGTGAGTGTTCTGAAGGTGGTGAGTCGGCGAGCTATAGTGGCCTTCTTGTGTTCTTGAGCTGCCTCACACCATACATGTTCTGTCATGTCAAGCCTCACAAGCCATACATGTTACCATGTCAAGCCTCACAAGCCACACATGTTCTGTTATGTCAAGACTCACAACCCATACATGCTACCATGTCAAGCCTCAGAAGCCACACATGTTCTGTCATGTCATGCCTCACAAGCCACACATGATCTGTCATGTCAAGCTTCAGAAGCCACACATGTTCTCTTGCCATGTCAGTAGGCTCACACCAAAGTTGGCTCACACCAGAGTCTTTCCTGGGGATCCATCCACATACATGCAAAAAACAAACTCCGGATTACATGTTAGTGGGATCACACCGAAGTTCTTCCAGGGATCCATCCACATACATGCAAAAGGGATGTGCCATGGCATGCTCGAAGTGAGAAATCCTTCTCCGCATAACTGGCATGTTGTCTCCAAAATATCTCATAGACTAGAATCAGCCAATTCATGATACTCGTAAATAATTCATAGTTTTGTAGACGCATATGCGACATATTCTAGCATCCCATACCACTAGAATATTCCCCATATGAGATCCTTGTGTAGGCAACAGTTCTAGCATCCCATATTGCTAGGAGCCTCCAATACATAAGACCAAAACCATAAATTATTCATCAAAACCATAGAGAAGCTCTTTCTAGAATCAGAATGTTTTCCAACAAAAACCCCTTTTAGAAAAAGAAATTTTCTTGAAACACATCTAAAAATAGATATGAAAAACACTCTCCACTTGCATCAACAAGAGAGTTCAACATGTGCAAAATACCAAATATTGGCAAAAGAAAAGCATTAAACATAAATACTTATCTCGATAAAAAGCTTGTCCCCAATATATATGTGTATAATCAAAATTTTTGGGACAAAATCCCATAAATATCCAAGAGAAGACCAAAGTCCAGAACACCCAAAATGGTGTCTAAGTTTCCTCCTTGGAACAACCTGTTGGTCCATACATTAAAAATAGTCCCTTGGGATGTTCTATCTAATGCATGTAGAAACCATGCTTGAAGAAATACTCCTTGGAAGGCATTGGATGGAACATAATAGGTGCAACATCGATTGGGATGCACGAACGACGACCTTATAGTTGGCCTCTGGCCAACTAGTTACTATCCTCATGCCAAGAAATTCCCCCTTTAGCACCCACCATCATTTCATCACCACACCCCCCACAAATCCATCCCACCAAAAAAGAGGGTTCTCATCATTCCAACAACATCAAAGCCTCTCACAACCTCCCTACCCGCACGCTTAGTAGCAACCCACTCTCACATTGATGTCTCACAAGCTGTTGACCCACCAACCCAAACTAACTAAACTAATATTTCTAACAAAACTAAGCAAACTCAATTGGGTACCTAAAAATCTTCTCATAGCATAAGGATATTATGAAGGTGAATCTACATTTGTATCCCCCCGATGATCCAACTCTTCACCTCGTCCAAAGGCACCCAGGGCTACTTGTCCCCCACTATAGCAAACAAATTTGCCAACCACAAGCCTATAGGGTATAGGACAAACGCAGGACTAAACGCTCTCCACAGCACCCCAATCCTCAGTCAAACCCTCAACCGTGCCCAAAACCAACCCCCCAATGGATCCCCAAACCTCTCGTACAAGCCCAACACTTCTACAAGGGAAATCATCATATTTGGATCCCTAAATCTCCCCAATCCCAACTTCCACCTTGTGTCACCTAGCAGTCCCCTATCTTTCAATTGAAACCCAAGGTGGCCTTCGCCACAAAGACTACCCAAGAAAAAGGGAAGCGGAAGCTTCACCACCATGACACTATGACCCCCATTTTTCACCGTCGCCAACACAACTGACTAATGATATAGCCTCAATGTCAACAATTCCTGCATTGTCATTTATAAGGCTCCAACAACGGAGTGCTATAACACCATTACCAACTCCTTTGGTCTTAGGTACTCCCTTGTTAACAACTTTTGAATTCCTCAAGGAAGTACTTCCCCCCACCTCACCCATCACCAAATTGGAATCGACTTCTCACCTTGGCAAATTAGGCACATAGTTAGTACAAAACCCACAATGGGTGTTGCAGCATAGCCCATGGGTACAAAACTTGATTCAAGGTGCCCACTAAAAAAAACAAAACCCAATGCCACGGCTATACCACAATTCCCACGACTGTACCAACTCGCCCCCTAGATTTTCCATGGCTGCTCTCTTTAGGCTTTTAGATTTGCCACGGCCGTTCCTGATTTGCCACCACGATCGTACCAGACTTGGTCATTCCTTCCTCAACCATCTGTGCCATGGGTGTACCAATGTGTCATCTTCCTCATCTGATGAAGAAAAGATACTATCATCTGCCCCTCAAGCAAGAGAGAAAATAGGCCCCCCGGTGATTTGCCCAAAAAGTTATCTAAATACCCAAACCCGATCAAGGAGAAGGGAAGACTGAAGGCCGCGCTCAACAGCTAGTCAAGGACTATTAAGATTGATCGGACGAGAAACCTCAGGTAGTTCAAACTGTGAGAAGTTCCTCTATTCCCAACTTAAAACCAACCAAGGAAACCCAAGAGCTTAACAAAAGTCCCAACCACCATGCACTCCTTGAGAACCTCAGACCCAAAAGCCACAATGATCCCGCACCACTAGGTAGACCCTTTTACTGTGTATCTTAAGAATTTGAGGAACGACCACCCAAGAAGATTGGACACTCTATGGATTGACTAATTCAATGGATGCAGCAAGAGTTGTTGTGTTCTAGAAACAAACTACAAGAGTTATATCAACACACCCCTTCTACATCAAGAGCTTCATATAGATATACTTGGGCCTAATCAATGGAAGACCAGGCCACTAAATGAATGATGATCTTGAAAAATAGGCTTTGGAGGACTAACTTACTAATAAATTGAGTTCTAACATTAACTAATAAACCCTCTATAAATCACTTAAAACCCCAATCACATTCTCCGCCAGAATCACAATCGATTTTTGATCCCCAAAATCATGTCACACAACCAAAGCTGAACTATAACGAGCCCTCAGGATATGATTAGTGATTATTGCTACATGAATTACATTATTTTGATGTTTCTCACCTCTAACGTTGATGAGTTTGGGAGAATTTGCCTTTATAGTCCTATCCCAAGCACACCACCATTGGGAGGAAACAATCAACAACACCACAACCCAGCAAAAACAATAATAGAGGGCACCAACACACAGTTGGCATTCCTTGATCCTCACTTGGGACAAAAGAGTACTTCAACACCCTCCTAGACTCCCTATTTAGCTCAACTTCTCACTCAAATTTTCCTCTTAGGTCAGCTCTCACTACCTATAGCTCTTATCCACCACCACCCAAGAGCACCTCCTGACCTTAGCTGACTCCCACTTGACCAAAACAGCTTTCAGCTACTGCTACAGAATTGGCTAAAAACTACCTTCAAAGTCCTCTATTTGTTTCCTATTAGAGATCCACCCTCCAGTTTCCTAGAATGTCCTCCACACTCAGCTAGCCTCACAACCTTGTTTTAGAACCTCTCAAAACTAAGAAGCTACCCTCAGCTGACCCCACTGGTTGACAACAAACTCTCCTGATGACTACCTTAAACAATTCGGATACTCATTGTTTACCTACTTTTGAATTTTGGTGGTTTTACTTAGTAAAAAAAATGGGTCCTCTAGTATCCTCTATGATCCTCCAACAGTGGACTTTACAGCCACAATCCCTAGACCTTTTTGGTTGTCTTGTCGAATCTCTTGTGACTCTTTTTCAAACCTCCACTTGTTGAGTTATGCCTCAAAACTTTGCCATAGAACTGTATGTTGCGTCATAAGGCTTCAGTAAATCAGAAACTTCCCAAAATGTTCTCCTATGCCCACACACCCTCAAGTATCTCTCAACTTGAAGGGATATCACACAATCAACTCTTTGACTACAGCTAGCTGCCTCTGAAGTGATTGTCACCAGGCAACTATGCAAACTAATCGAGTAGATGCTGGTATATTCTCCTCTATGTCAGCCATCCAATCTAGAGCCTCAAAACTCTTAAGCCAAGCAACCTTTGAATCTCTCAATTGACAACAAATGTCTCCTCCCTACCCCACAGAAACCTTGTTAGAATACTATATCTTTGATTACTAACAGTTGTCCTCTAAACAGATCTCCATCCGTCAGCAGAGCAACTGAGCCTCAGAATCACTTCCCCTCAACTCCAACAACTCAAATCAAGGTCTTTACATCCCCCCCTATCGACTACTCTGATGTATAGCTAACTATGGTTGATGCCTACACACGTTAAGTGACCTGGCACAGACTCAACCAAAGTCAAATCTTCACTTACAGCCTTATCTCCAATAAAACTCCAACTAAACAAGACTGATTTGAGCCAAAAATAAACAAAGAACTCAAAACCACACAACTTGATTCCTATATACTTTAAGAAATCTACACAATTCAATAGACCCTGGGAATCAAGAAGATGAGAGAAAACAACAACAGATTGAGAGATCTCTTAACCAAATAACCTCAAAAGAAACCAGACATATATTCTCAACACTAATAGGATCAACAACTATAAGATCTACAACAATAGATTGCAGGCTCCAACTATCCAATTACAATTGGGAAATGTTTTTTTAGCAATCGTTAAATCCAATCCAAGTTCCAACAGTGATACAATCTAAGAGGTTCTCGGACACCACTATCCACAAAAAACCCTCAACCACCTCTGCAATCCCTACTCTAGATAGATCTAATTCTTCTCTACAATCTCTCGTTGCCTTCTTCACAAAACAAATGCACTGATAGCCAACAAGCTTCACAACCAAAGCTAGCTCTCTACTAGTCTCTTCTTCAACACACACACACTCACAAAGCTCTCTCTCACATACAAGATTTCCCTCTTTTTCTTCTTTGTGCAACTGCGTAATATCTCCATGCATTCATTCTTAACTACTCTACCCAATCTATTTGGCTATTCACCATGCAACAGTCCTAACAGCAATAACTAATCAACTAGTCTACTAATACGTAGATATCCATGCAACAATCCTATATTTCCTAAGGTCCATAACCATACCCAATTTGTTATTTTCTTCTCTTGGTGTCAAGGTGAGAATCTCCATTGAGCATATTCCCTTGGCTAGGAAAAATCCCATCAGATTTTGCCAAAGCCCCCATAGTTAGTTCATTTATGCTCAACCTGATGCTATGGACTCATTAAAACAATCCTCCACAAAACATGTATCCAGGTCCCAACAAGCTTCTTCATGTTCTTCTAGAGCAGCTTCATAAATAGGAGAGCTTACATCCACTATCTCTAAATCTTTTTGATGTCATTATCTGCACCAATATGGATTTAATTTGTAGCCATTAACTCTTTTTGAATGGAGTTGATCATCTAAATCTGCAAGCTGATTAAGTACCATTCTCATATATGTGCACAACCTTGAAGGGTACTTCCCACTTGATTTGGAACTTGGTCTGGAAGTTGTTATCCGATTTGTTATTGTACCTAAGCACTAAATCACTCTCTTTGATGCCTTTATACTTTAATATCTCATTGAAAAGATCATCTCTCCTATTACTCAATTGTATGTAGTTGTCCAAAGCTTCTTCTCTAGCTAGTTCCAGCTCTTGAAGATCCAACAACCTCTCTTCATACTCATTTGTTAACCACATATTGGTTAACACATTCCTATGATAACTATGTTTGCACACTTATGTAATGGGCACCCATGCTATATTGTAAATCTCATCATTTGATGAGGGAAATGCCATAAAGATGCTACCAAGTATTGAGCTTAAAAGGAAAGACAAGAGGATCTTGGTCAGTTGGCCAAACCATAGAGAAAGTCGTAACTATGTTTAGCATCGTTTTTTTCATAGTCCAACTTGGTCTGGCGGTTGAAGCTATTAGATGGAATGATGTTTATCAAATTAAAATACGTTTAGATTTAGACAAATTAGATGAAAATATTACGCTTATGATTATTAAAGAAAGCCTGGGTTTGATTGATTGTTATAAAATAGACCCTATTGTCCATGTTGAAAGAGATCAAGTACGACAAGTATTTGATGAAGTTATTAAGTGTATCCCAAAGCATAAGCTCCTTCAAAAATAAATATGTTTGTTTTCTTCTTGAATGGATTTGGTTCTAGATTTGTTTTTGTATTTGAATAAATTTTAGTTTTTCATTCTTTTCTTATAATCTCTCTTTGCTAAATACAAAAAGTTCATGATTGTTATTTATGTATAGTTTCATTATGTTTTATGCAGAGACATGTCATTAAATATCTTAAAGTTGACTTATGACAATAATAAATTGTCAGATACTGTCTTCTTTGAGGAGATGCCACATTCATGGTTTTTTGGATCCCAACCAAGCCCAAAATTGGAAGTGCTTGGATTTGATGGGTGGGATGATGTTAATCCTCGGTGTATATATATATAGTTTTGAACCCTAAGGATCAAGATTTTTGATTTTTTTTATTATGGTCCAATTAAGGTTCCTATGGACCAATAAGATTAATCCAAGTGTTAGGACAAGATAAATCCAAAGAATAAAAGAAAATATCCAAAAATGAGTAAATGCCCACATAAGATGAACAGTTGACCAAGTACTAGGTTTATTAGTTAAAAAATTATGAAGTATTAATAAAAAAATGAGATATTTTGGAGTAATCATTTATTTTTGACACATGGGTAAGGAAAAGGGGGCCCTTCAAGGAGGCATCTATTTCACATGTGTGGATGAGTTTTAAACTAAAAAATAATAGGATATTTTTATCTCTCCTCTCTCCTGGATCAAACCAAATAAAAAAGGGAGCCAAACTAGTCCAAATCTTGTCCAAATTCAGCCAAACTGAAGCTGGAAAATTCTAGAACTCAGTTGGACTCAATTAGTGGTCTCCCTCACCTATAAATAGACACTCATTCCTTTGTATTCTCATCTATAAACTAAACTATGCCGGTATTACTCTAAGTTAAGCTTCTCTCTCTCTTCAATCTTCCTTGGAGACTCCAACAACATACCAAACCAATTGATTGGTTGGGGCCTCAAAGAATAAAGTAATCTAGAAGGTAAAGTATGGATTATTGTCTTCTTTTTCTTAAATCTCCAAATGTTTCTTTTCTCAACCCCTCTCAAGCTTGAGAAGTATTAATTTGGATGGCTTTTGAATACTATTGAAGTTATTTAATGTATTGTAAATTGTAATGAAGAAACACATAAATTTCCATTTATGCTTAATTTATAATGGTTTTTAAGCATTTCTCTCTCCCCCCCAAAGAATGGTCATTCCTATGACCTATTCTCAATTCAAATGAAGCTTCTCATGAAGCATTTCTCTAATCTAAAAGTAATATCTATGCTTGTCTAATAGGAGGCCAAAATAATTACTTTTTAGTACTTTTATGCTATTTAATTTATGGTAAAATTAAGAATCAATCCATAATTGGATAATGATCCAATTAGTGGTTATTATAATCACATGAATAATACTAAAACTTATTCTTTCAAATTTATTGAGACTTATCAGTAATAGCAGCAGCGGAGCTATGGTAAATTTTTTGAAAAATAAACACATAAATCATTTTCATTTATATTATGAAAAGAGGACTTCATACCATATTCTAAGATTAATCATCCTAGATTAATTGAATGATTCTCGTTTTAATCATGAAAGAAATAGATTTTTATGTTTATGCATAAATAATAAATTAGAAAAAAGAGAAATTTCTAGTAAATAATTTTTATGTTAAAAGAGTAATCCCCATGACAATGGAAATCCATGTATTCCAATGAATTAAGAGAAAAAAAATTAGAATGCAAAAATAATGTATATTTTATTTAAAAATTAAGGAAGAATTTTAGCTAAATTTATCTTTTTGCATAGATAAATTTTAAATGATGAAAGAGGAATTCCCACTATATTGGAATCCAAATATTTAAATGAGAAAAGTGTAATTCCTAGTGTAAAGGTACTATTGAAGATTTTTTATTTAAATTTTTAGAGAAAATTTAATTAAAATTATCTTTTTGTATAGATCAATTTAAATGATGAAAAGAGGAACTCCCACCATATTGGAATTCATCTATTTTAATAAGAAAAGTGGAATTTTCAGCTTAATGGAATTAATGGATATTTTTATGTAATTTTTTAAAGAATTTTAGAGAGATTTAATTTATGGTAAAAGAGGAATTCCCATGATAATTGGATTACACTCATTGAAATGAGAAAAAGAAGGATTCAAGTTTATTAAAAAAAAAGGTATTGATATTTTATTTAAAAAGATGAATTTCCATCATAATTCTACTTAATGAATTAAGGTTGAGAAATTATGTGGGAGAAGGAGTATCTTTGGATATTTTAATTAGTGAAATCACCAAATTGATATTTACCCAAAATCTAGATGTTTAGTTGAAGGGAACCCTTGTAGAACTAAACCGAATGAATTTGGGATGGACAATAAACCTAATTATCCTTCTCTCTAGACAAAAACTTCGTGACCAATTCCAGTTACTAAATCCAAAGAATAGACTACCATGCAGTGGCTTATGAATCCAGAAAAATCAGAACACATGAGAGGAATTATGCCGTCCATGACTTGGAGTTACTCTCAGTAGTGTATGCTCTGAAGTTGTGGAGACATTATCTTTTGGGACAAAGGTTCACCTTGATGATAGATCATCAAAGTCTGAAGTGGATCTTCACCCAAAGGGATCTCAACATGCGTCAAAGGAGATGGATGCAGACCCTGCAGGAATTTGATTTTGAAATAAAGTATTGGCCGGGGAAAGAAAATGTGGTTGCAGATGCACTCAGCAGAAAAGCCTCCTTGCTTGAAATTACAGTGGTGTCAAACCCATTGATTGATCAATGAAGCAAAGGAGAAAATCATGCACGACAAATTCTTTGCTCCTATTGTTACCCTTCTCATGCAAGAAAGCAAGACTCCTCAGGAAATGAGTCGAGTTCTTGGGTACAAACTGGATGAAGGATGCATGTATTATAATAATCGACTATGTATCCCCAATGATGAGGGAATAAAGGGAAGAATTCTAAGAGAAGCCCATGATAGCCTGATAACTGGACATCGAGGGTTTATAAAAACCTATATGTCTATGAAGAAAAGCTTCTTCTAGCCAGGACTCAAAAAGGATGTACTTGATCATGTGCAAAAATGCTTGATGTGCCAAAGGGTCAAGACAGAGAGAGTCAAGATGCCAGGGAAACTATAGCCTCTAGACATTCCACAAATGAAATGGGAATGCATCAGTATGGACTTTGTCACTAGATTAGCTTCAGTGCAATTTGGTTACAACTCCATTTTTGTAGTAGTTGACAGGCTGTCCATCTAATTCCAGTGAAAGAAACATACTCTGCAGTTGATGTTGCCAGAGTTTTCCTTAAGGAGATCTTCATATTGCATGGTTTACCCAGGAGGACACTAAGTGACCGAGATTCCAAATTCACATCGAAATTTTGGATTGCGTTCTTTGAAGCAGTAGGAACTTTCTTGGATCTCAGCACAGCCTATCACTCTGAAACAGATGGCCAGATGGAAAGGGTGAACCAAGTAATTGAAGTAACCTTCAGTCATGTTGCAGCAGCAGGGAACCCAAGAAGTGGTTAAGTCATTTGCATTTGGTCTAATTTGTTTACAATGCTTCTTATCATCGGAGCATTAGGATGAGTCCTTTCAAAGCTTTATATGGAAAAGATTGCCTTACACCATCGACTTGGTCTGATCCATTCATTAGAGTCAAAATGTCCAGACAAATGCTTGACGACATGGACTAGCAGATGCAATCAATCCGTAAAGGTATAAAGGCAGCCCAAGACAGGCAAAAGAAGTATGCAGATAAGAAGAGATCTGAGAGAGAGTTCGAAGAATCAGATATGGTCTTCATTCAAGTACAACCAAAAAGAAGTTCTTGAAGTACAAGAAGCTCTCTCCTAGATACTGTGGGCTGTATGCTGTCATAAAGAAAGTGGGCCGTATGCTGTCATAAAGAAAGTGGGCGATCTAGCCTACCAACTTCTTCTGCCTCCCCATCTCCAGGTACATGATGTATTCCATGTCAGCTTGCTTAAGAAATATGTACCTAGCCCGAGTCAGCAGGTGCTTGATGATGAGCAATTGATCTCTCCGACTCAAGGCCAGATGGTACTCCAACAAGGAAATCCTTGACATTCGGGAGAAGATTCTCAGGAGTAGAGTCCTCAGAGAATTCTTAGTAAAGTGGAAGTTCTTCCCTCTTGAAGACGCCACCTGGGAGAAAGATGAAGAGTTGGCAAGGGATTACCCCCACTTTGAGAGATGAGGACATCTCGTATTTTTCAAGTGGGAGAGGATGGAAGATTCCTCCTCGGGCTGAATATTGATTAAGCCTCTACTTCAATCCTTTGTAATCATTCTATGTTTCTCAATACAAGAAAATATTTTTTTTCCTTGTTTTGCCTAGTGAGATAAAAATTTCTAGAGAGTGGTAAATCAATATTGGGATATTTTTCGATAAATAAATTCTACAAATATCAAAAAAATGTTTCCTTGAAACAAAAAATCAAAATAGATTTTCCAAGGTGCAATTGGAATTATTAAAAATTGATTTAGAAGACCTTAGCCTAAGGGTCAAGGTTTTCGGATTTTTTTTATTATGGCCCAATTAAGGTTCTTATGGACCAATAAGATTAATCCAAGTGTTGGGACAAGATAAATCCAAAGAATAAAAGAAAATACCCAAAAATGAGTAAATGTCCACATAAGATTAAGAGTTGATGACTAAGTACTAGGTTTATTAGTTAAAAATTATGAAGTATTAATAAAAAAAATGAGATATTTTGGAGTAATCATTCATTTTTGACACATGGGTAAGGAAAAGGGGGCCCTTCAAGGAGGTGCCTATTTCACATGCGTGCATGAGTTTTAAACTAAAAAATAATAGGATATTTTTATCTCTCCTGGATCAAACCAAAAAATAATAGGATATTTTTATCTCTCCTCTCTCCTGGATCAAACCAAATCAAAAAGGGAGCCAGAGTGGTCCAAATCTTGTCCAAATTCAGCCAAACTGAAGCTGGAAAATTCTAGAACTCAGTTGAACTCAGTTAGTGGCCTCCCTCACCTATAAATAGACCGTCATTCATTTGTATTCTCATCTGTAAACTAAACTATGATGGTATTACTCTAAGTTAAGCTTATTTTCTACTATCCTCTAAAAACCCTCTACAAATTGAAGAGATCGGAGTTTCTCTCTCTTCAATCTTCCTTGGAGACTCCATCAACATACCAAACCAATTGATTGGTTAGGGGACTCAAAGAATCAAGTAATTTAGGAGATAAAGTGTGGATTATTGTCTTCTTTTTCTTAAATCTCCAAATGTTTCTTTTCTCAACCCCTCTCAAGCTTGAGAAGTATTAATTTGGATGGCTTTTGAATACTATTGAAGTTATTTAATGTATTGTAAATTGTAATGAAGAAACACATAAATTTCCATTTATGCTTAATTTATAATGGTTTTTAAGCATTTCTCTCTCCCCCCCAAAGAATGGTCATTCCTATGACCTATTCTCAATTCAAATGAAGCTTCTCATGAAGCATTTCTCTAATCTAAAAGTAATTTCTATGCTTGTCTAATAGGAGGCCAAAATAATGGCTGTTTAATTTTTTATACTATTTAATTTATGGTAAAATTAAGAATCAATCCATAACTAGATAATGATCCAATTAGTGGTTATTCTAATCACATGAATAGTACTAAACTTTATTCTTTCAAATTTATTGAGAATTATCAGTAATAGCAGCAGAGCGGAGCTATGGCAAAATTTCTGAAAAATATACACATAAATCATTTTCATTTATATTATGAAAAGAGGACTTCCTTCCATATTCTAAGATTAATCATCCTAGATTAATTGAATGATTCTCATTTTAATCATGATAAAAAAATTGATTCTTATAATTATGCATAAATAATAAATTAGAAAAGAGAGAAATTTCTAGAAAATTTTCATTTTTATGTTAAAAGAGTAATCCCCATGACAATGGAAATCCATGTATTCCAATGAATTAAGAGAAAAAAATTTGTAATGCTAAAATAATGTATATTTTATTTAAAAATTAAGGAAGGATTTTAGCTAAATTTATCTTTTTGCATAGATAAATTTTAAATGATGAAAAAGGAATTTCCACTATATTGGAATCCGAATATTTAAATGAGGAAAGTGTAAATCCTAGTGTAAAGGAATTAATGAAGATTTTTTTTAATTTTAAGAGAAAATTTAGTTAAAATTATCTTTTTGTATAGATAAATTTAAATGATGAAAAGAGAAACTCCCACCATATTGGAATTCAACTATTTAAATGAGAATAAATTTATGGTAAAAGAGGAATTCCCATGACAATTGGATTACACTCATTGAAATGAGAAAAAGAAGGATTCAAGTTTATTAAAAAAAAAGGTATTGATATTTTAGTTAAAAAGATGAATTTTCATCATAATTCTACCTAATGAATTAAGGTTGAGAAATTATGTGGGAGAAGGAATATCTTTGGATATTTTAATTAGTGAAATCACCAAATTGATATTTACCCAAAATCTAGATGTTTAGTTGAGGGGAATAGAACTAAACCGAATGAATTTGGAACGGACAGTAAACCTAATTGTCCTTCTCTCAATCTGAATCAGAATAGACAACTGAATGAATTTGGGATGGACAGTAAACCTAATTGTCCTTCTCTCAATCTGAATTAGAATAGACAACCGAATGAATTTGGGATGGACAGTAAACCTAATTGTCCTTCTCTCAATTTGAATCAGACAAAAACTTCGTGTGACCAATTCCAGTTACTAAATCCAAAGAATAGACTACCGAAACTAATCTAGTTTTTTCTTGACCAAACTCACCAAGAATCTAGTTGGACAAATGGACAAAATGATGGGTAGATTACCGTCATGAGAGATCAAGGATCCTCATTATGAAATTGGGAATTATGGAAAAAGGGTTTTTGGAACCGATCTCAAACTGGAATTTTACTTGCATTAGAACCTCCGTTTTTTCATTCAAAGGAGTGTTTTATGCCAGAATTCTAGGGGAAGCATTTGGCTTATGTTTTTCTAAGAGGAGGTTCGTTGTTGGAACAGCTGGCGGGGGTCGTCAAGGGACGTTGCTCGTCGCGGCAAAGCTTGCCGAGGTCTTGACTAGCCTCGGTATGGTTAAAATGGTGCACTTCTGGTAAGATGGGTGAGGATCGATGAAGCGGTCCCTGAGTGAAGTACTAGGACACCTAAGGAGGATCCTAGAGGGTTCTGACCAAGCGATGCACGGGCTTGCGGTGCGAGGACACCCATGCATACATTGAGGAAGATTTTGGATGGATAGAAAGGAAAGATTTTTGGGAACCAAATTTTGATACTGGATCTCGTTGTGGTAAGCCAGCTGGTCTTCAATGGAGAGTTCAGAAGATACATTTTTTAAATACAATGGACTTGGAATTTTAAAAAATGATAATAAAAAATATTATGATTTCTATTGAAGGAGTGTTTTAAAGCCAGTCGAATATGTTATAAATGGCAATTTCATATTGGGCGTGTACGTGGTATGCCGACCTTGGTTTTTGCATAAATCACTCGCTAGGGGGCATGGGAACTCTTTTCCTTGGTACCCAGGCAAAAACTCAACCAAATCTTTATAAAGGATTCTCACCAATTCAGTGGTCGGCCGTGGGTGGTTGGCTAACCCATGGGCCGGATGGCTGGATCGGAGGATTCCTGAGAAACAACTAGATTAGTTACGTTATTTAGTTTTAAATCCTGAGAAGACCTTGTTCTGTGGGAGGGGATCATCAGCTGTGCCTCTTAAATGAGAAAAAAAGTGGTGATTCCATGGACCAAGTGCAAGTCTCTTCTTTATTTGACCATGTGACTTCAAGTTTGGTCAGATCAGTTTATCTAGTTAAGACTTGACTCGTTAGAATAATTTCCCCGTTAGAAGAATTTTCCCAATTGGCGGAATCGCCCGTGCGTTCCGGGCGAGGGGAGTCTTCCGGGCTTGGTCTCGGAGGGGCCGCCTGAGCTAGCCTCTCGTCCCGGACATCTGGGGCGAGGCCCCGCGAGTGTGTGGACCCCGCCCATGTGGGAGGTCGACGCCGCTTCCGCCATCATCGACAGGAGCCCGGGGAGAGCAGGCAAGGGACCTCACAATGAAAATCTCAAGCTCCTCTCAATCAAAGAAGCATTGGGATTACTAGATGGATTTTACATTGTGGATAGTCGATGTAGGGGCTCTGAGGGAAAGGGTTTCATTTTTGGTGAAATTTTGAAGTGCATACCATTAAGGAAGTTGGTAAAGAGATTGTTTACAGAGCTCTGCAGACCATCTAGCGAATAGTTATTTTAACTTACACTCTCAAAAAAGTTCAATAAATTTATGATTTTGCCCATACATAAAATATAGAGAGACACTTATATGTATCTCTATGATAGTCTACTAGGAGGAATCTATATTTTTATAGGTAGGTTTCTAGGGTTGGTTATATATTGGCAAAGATATGAAGAGAGATTTGGTGAGCCTTAAGATATTAATTTTGAATTTCAGCAAATGGAGATTCTGAATGATAACAACCACTCGCGAGATGTACTGGGGGCTATGAAGGAATCTTCTAATGAAGAAGTAGCTTTGTCTACTCCACGAGAGTTGATGAATGTTTGAGCTGCACAACACCTTTCTAGGTCAAGGTCTCCATCCGAACAACCAAACTAACATCTACAAAATATTGTGGTGCGAGCGGTTCGAGAAAAATCAGGTTGCTTGAAAGGAGTACTTAGAAGTCCTTTAGGATGAGATCCGTGGAAGTGGTAGCCAAAGAGACATGCTTAGAGACGAGTTGTCTCATCATCTCCACCACGTCCTTGACAGTAATGGTTGGATGGAAGCTAACCAACTAGACGTGATTTATCACATGGAGAATATGCATGTTAAAATTGGGGAATGTCAAGGCAGATGTAATGGTGGTGGGCAATGTAAAGAACAAGTATATTCTCTAAAAGATAAAGTACGTACTTTAGGTTTGGAGGTATTGAGTCTTAAGATATCTATTAATCGACTCAATGCTATTATGAAAAAGATGAGTCATATGTTAGAAGCCCGGGTAGTTGCCTAGGGTTTTGGTTAGAGTATTGATGTTTTTACTGAAGGCACAAATTGTATTGCGACTTGCAGAATCGGCTCCCTCTTTTGGCTATATGTATGAATTTTTCATTTTCTTAAATTCCATACTTCTCTATTATTTTGATCTCTCGCACTTTTTTATTGTATCTCAACTTCTATTTCCTCTCTCTCTCTCTCTCTCTCTCTCTCTCTCTCTCTCTCTCTCTCTCTCTCTCTGTATCTATCTATCTCTATGACTGTATATGTTATTACCCTTTATCTTTGTATGATATGGATTGAATAACTTATGTTGACTTATTCATCTAGGAAATGGTTTCTAAAATCATAATGTACTTGAGAGGTTGCAAACAATGATGTATGGATATAATCCGTATGCCTGTGATCTTTGTACAATGAGAGAAACGTTGCAGTCAAGTCCACATGCAGATTTGAGAATGGTCATTATTACTGAATCGCGATCAACTTCAAGGGAATACTTAGTTCCTACAAGAAGTGAGGTAGCTGCTATCATGCCGGGTCAAGGGGATGATTCACATGTGGTACATAGAGATATTCAGATATAGTGTCTTGCACAAGTGCTATAAAAAAATTATCCAACCTCCACCGTTCGTATATGCCTCTATTATATGTTATTCTATTTCCACGAGGTGAGGATGGTTGGCATGTTGGAATTCCACTCAATGGTAGGAGTAGACAAGGTTCAAATGAGGATAGAAAGACCATAACTCAACGGCAATATTATGCATATAGACTACAAATAAGGGGAGATACAAATGCCTGCCTTCTGTGCGGTGGTCGGCTATTGCAACAATACATAGTTGATGCATATAGTAGCATGGAAGAATCTAGATTAGTATGGATACGCAATAATAAAAAATCATTGCATGTTGAAGTATACCAAGGACTTGCAGATATGGTTAACTCAAGTGATGGGGTTAATAGAGTCTTTGGAGTCATTGTTGCTGGGCGGCGCAGGGTAATTCTACCATCTTCATATACCGGGGGCCTAGGTATATGCATCAATTGTACCAAGATTCAATGGAAATTGTTAGGAAGATGGGTAAACCTGACTTGTTTATTACCTTCACTTGCAATTATCCTAAGTAGGATGAAATAACCAATGCCTTACTGCCTAGTCAGGGATGATGAGAAAACGTGGTGCTCATGCTAGATCAAGTGTGTGGAGAGGAGAGACTCACAAAATACAAGAATAATATCTTGCTTATTAAGTTGCTTTTACATACAACTAGGCCTTGCTCTCATACAAATTGCCTCATGGCCTCACCTTTAAATAGGTGAACAAGTGGACCTCAAGTCCATTCACACTCACACCCTTCTCTCACCCTTCTACTCAACCTTAGTCTCTTAATACCCCCCCTCAATACCAACTATGGAATGAGAATAGGTGGTATTGGACATAAGATGCCTTTATAACATTAGGTGTACAAGGCTTGAATATAGGTGTGGTTATCTAGGATTTACATAAGTATTCCTAGAGCCTTAGAGGCTATTACATTGATGCCATCTAAGTCTTTATTTGTTTGTCGATTAAGATGTACACCTCAATGATGGTGCACCCCACTCTTTGTGTTTGCTTGGCTTCTTGTAGATGACATGCTTAAGAGATACATGCCATTGCTTCCACCATATGCTTTCCACCTTGACCATTCTCACACAATGATCATAAGCAGGCTGCCACCATTGTTTAAGTGGTTTTGCTCTAGATGGTCCTTCAACATGCTTTATGCTTCCTTGAATACCATATCTCCTCCATGGGTAATGAGGTAGATTTAAATGGGAAAGGGACAGGGAGGGTCTTACCACTTGCCTTATGCATTGGTCAAGGGCAGTGTCTACTCCACAATTACAATAGCTTTTATGTATGTTGGTTAAATGATACCCTTTAGGATTTGAAGTTACAAGCTTAATGAGTAATTGGTTGAGGTAAATACTCAAACAAATAAGGTTTATCATCTTTGGCTCAAGAAGGAGAGGGCATGGCTAATAATGTTGCCAATGCCTCTTACAAAAGTAATGCCTCTTACAAAAGTAATGTTGCCAATGCCTCTTACAAAAGTAATGCCAAAAGATGCTTAAAATCATGACAAACAACAAGGTAGAGCATTTAGGGATTCTATGCTCAACCTTACAACTCATCTTATACGATGAAAATGTAGAATATGCAGCGGAATGACATGCCTTGGGCTTGGGAGGTGAGAACATATGGCTTATGGCATGCCTATGCCTCTTACAAACAAGGGCCTCAAGGGTAATACACATAAACATTGAAGATGAGCACTTAATGTACATGTGCCCAACTTTAAGAACACTCAAAAATCTGAGTTTTATGATAAAAAACCAAAATTCTTCAACCTCTTTAGCTTATGAGGTGAAGGCAATTGGTTCATGGTTGCACCATTTCTCTTTGGAAGAAGCGGTTGACGATGAAGACTCGAATGTGGCACTTACGATGTGTGCCCGGCCTCCATGTTGATGAAGAAGACCCTTCTTAATGTAAATGACCTCCTCCTTTGATGGTTAAGACCACCTTAGTGTTGAGAAACACTTAGATTAATATCACCATTAGTGTGTATAAAACACAATTAGTGCTAAAAAGCACATTTTTAGTGTCAAATGACACTTATTTTGGTGATTAACTCACCATTAACTCACCATTAACTCACCATTAACTCACCATTAATGTTTAATAACACTATGAGTGTTTAATGACACTTATTTTGGTGATTAACTCACCATTAATGTTTAATAACACTATGAGTGTTTAAAAATACTTTAAGATAACCTCCCTTTGCTGGATTAACAGAGTGATTAGTGTTAAACAACACAATTAGTGCTTAGAAGCACACTTTAATCACTTTGAAAGCTTAAAACTTGATGTCAGTGTTGAAGCTTGACAGGTATGAGGTTTATGGCTACCTCATGTAGATGGAAAACACTTCAAAATCAAGATTAGGACCAGCAATAATAATGCACTCTCACACTTGAGTGATTAGTGGAAGGGAGAGATGATTAGAGAGAGCAAAAACCCAAAAACAAGCTTTAATGGAGAGCTTGAGGTAAGAAAATGAAGGCTGCCCTGGTATTTTGTCTACAACCGTCGCGTTGATGCTCCATTTGGGCTCAAATCAGAGTTGTAGGGTGTCCACTCCATGGGCTACTATAGCCCTAAGAACCCATACCAAATGGTGGCTTAGAGGCGCTTAATTCTTGTACGGCCAGCGCTGCAGAGCTGGCGGGTCACTCAAATTGTAATGCCGCAGCAATGCAGAGAAGATTCATGAAATTGACCGTACGAATGTGAACGCCTAGAGCTTATCTTCATCTTTCATGAAGAGGTCGTGGAGAGATGATCCCTCTACACAACTGTGGAAGGCCTCCAAGGGCAGTAGGTTGTGCTCCACAAAAAGGAGATGAGCAAAAAATGGATAATTTTGACCTATTCTCTACACCACAAAGTTTGAACTCACCTAAGCTCTAGATACCATGATGAGAAAATGTGGTGCTCATGCTAGATCAAGTGTGTGGAGAGGAGAGACTCACAAAATACAAGAATAATATCTTGCTTATTAAGTTGCTTATGCATACAACTAGGCCTTGCTCTCATACAAATTGCCTCATGGCTCACCTTTAAATAGGTGAACAAGTGGACCTCAAGTCCATTCACACTCACACCCTTCTCTCACCCTTCTACTCAACCTAAGTCTCTTAATAAGGGACTCTAAGATCGACCTGACTTGACAGCTCGAGTCTTTTACGAGAAACACAAGGACATGATGCACTTATTGGTGAAAAAAGAAATATTTGGAAAGGTGTTGGGATTTGTGTCTATTATTGAATTTCAAAAAAGAGGCTTGCCATGCACATATACTATTGATATTAGAAAGTGGAAGTAAACCGGTGGAGATTGCACACTATGATATGTTGGTATGTGCTGAACTTCCTGATAAGGTGATGTTTCCTGGGTTGCACACCATAATTAGTCATTGTAACATCCATGGACCATGTGGGGAACTATATATGCATTCTCCTTACATGGTCAATGGGAGATGCAAACATCGATACCCTTGAAATTTTTGTGAGACTACTAACGTTAATGACAATGGATATCCAACTTGCATGCGGAGAGATGATGGTAGTTTCATACACGTGTAAAGGAGGGTGGTTGCAAGATGAGGTTATCTAGTTTCATGTCGTGGGCGCCCTTGACTTTAGCTGGAAAACAGGCATTTTTTCAAGAAGAATAGCCAATCTCTCATAGTTAGCCAAGGAGTTTCACTTCAAGGTCTTCTAATGAAACATCATATGCAAAGTTGGGCACCTAAAACTATAATCTGATCGAATATCCAATAATTG